>NW_006400100.1:144504-145851 GCF_000299155.1 Elephantulus edwardii | reverse complement strand
GGCAGATACAGAAGAATTTAATGAAATAGCATTTGAGCAAGAGCCTATGGTGAAGGAAGACATATAGGAATAGATAAATGAAAGATGCTGCATATTCCCAGATGAGAGGTTGAGCTCAATGATATCACATACCAGTCCAGTAGTCAGTACCAGTAAAAATGTCTGCATATGCTTTGGGGAACTTGATGAACAGATCCTGAAGAACATCCAGACTGTGTGAGATTACACCAGAAAGGTTGGAAAAAAGATTAAGTTTGGAAGAGCATCATCCCAAGATGAAGCTGTAATTTATGATAAAGAGAACTGCTGTCCTCATAGGAAGAATAATTATATGTGAGAGTTCAACAGCAGGGTGAGTCCAGAGACACACCTGGATCTATGTGTGAATTCAACTCAGGACAAGTGTGGCATGTTAGATTATTGGGAATTAGGTAGGCTGTTCCATAAATGAACTGGATTAGTTGAAGTGTCATTTGGAAAGACATCAAGCCTTTTCCCAACCTCACACCATGAACAATTCTAGGTTGAATATGTAAATGGAAAGACACAATGACAATGAAACTGGAGAAGTATACTGTTGTTTTTTCTTCACGCGAGACAGGTAATATGCCAATGCCATAACAAGGTTTAAGAGTGGCACATGTCATACAAACGCATAAGCACCCAATCGTCAAGCTCATAAACCAGAAAAGGATCTAGAGCAATTCTATAATCTGAGCTTCTCTCTTCATGACTAGAGTCATAAAGGAAAATACAGTTTTGCTACATGGAAATCAAGGAAATATGTATCATATATTGAAAGGGTCATGGGGAGGAGCTTGGCACAGTGTTGGAAGAATTTGGTTGGTGCCTAAAAGATCAGTTTGAATCCACCAGCTGCTACACAGGAGAAAGAAGAGGAATTTGCTTCTGTAAAGATTTACAGCCTTAGAAACCCTATGGGACAGTTCTACTCTATCCTACAGGTTCACTATGAGTAGTATGAGAGGGAAAGGACTGGCAGTGGATTTGTATATATGTTATGTACCAAATTGGAAACAACTTATAGCTGACCCTCCAGTGGGTTTTCAGAAGCAGTAAGTTGCTATAAATTATTGTGAGATACACACACACACACACACACACACACACACACACATTGTTGTTGTTTGGTGCCATCAAGTCACTTGCAACTCACAGTGACCCTACATACAATAGCCCTGAAACCTGTTCTATCCTATGCCAACCTTATTGTCTCTGACATACCTACCCTTATTACTCCAGTCACTGAATCAATCCATCTCATCAAGGGTCTTCCTCTCTTGTACTGTCCCTCCACCCTTCCAAGCATGATGTCCCTCTCCAAGG
>NW_006400100.1:138094-139577 GCF_000299155.1 Elephantulus edwardii | reverse complement strand
CCAGATTTCTTGGCACAACTTGGTGAGCACATCCAGGGCAGCATCTGTTAGCTGAAATATGTCAATTGGTATACCATCTATTCCTGGGGTCTTTTTTTTTGCTATTTCTTTCAAAGCAGCTTGAACTTCTTCCTTCATCACCATAGGCTCTTGCTCAAATGCTATTTCAGTAGAGACACTGGACACAGCATAAAACAATTTTCAGCAGTCGATGTGTTCAGAATCACAGAAGCCAAGAAAGCTTCAGATACAAGCTGTCAGATCATGGGTTGGACAATGGAAGATTCTGAAGGGATTTGATAGAAGTGAATGGGTTTCCTGGTGGAGGGTGGAGCTGGGAAATAAGTGGGCCAAGGCACTGGGCTAAGGGCAGGGACACTCCACAATGAGGGATTTATCTTTCACTGCTCCACATATTGCTTGGCTGTCAGATACTCCTCCAAATCTAAACATTCCGATTAAGACAGACTAGGAAGAAGGATTGGCCATCCACGTCTGAAATAGCAGGCCTCTGAAAACCCTATGTACAACAGAACACACGTAGACTAACAGAAAGGGCAACATAGGTAGAACTTTCAAATATGGAAATACCAAGGAAGAGGAACAGTTTTAAGCAGACACTACTGATTGGAACATGGAATGTGAGAATCATGAATGTAGGAAAATTAGAAGTTGTTAAGAAAGAAATGGAACACATAAATATTGACATACTAGGCATTGGAGAGATGAGCTGGACTGGCACGGGACATTTTGAGTCAGATGATCATATTACTCCGGAGATGAAAAGATGAGGAAAAATGGGGTTGCCTTCATAGTTAAAAAAGTCATTTCTAAATCAATCTTGAAGTACAACATTGTGAGTGATAGGATTATATCCATATGCTTACAAGGAAGTCGAGTGAATACCACTATCATTCAGATATATGCACCAACAACGAGAGCCAAAGAAGAAGAAATAGATTATTTCTATCAACTTTTACAGTCGGAGATCGATCAAACATGCATTCAAGATGCATTGATAATAATGGGTGACTGGAATGCAAAAGTTGGGACCAGAGAAGAAGAATCAGTAGTTGGAAAATACGGGCTTGGTGACAGAAATGAAGCTGGAGATAGAATGATTGAATTTTGTACAATCAGGGACTTATTAATTGCAAATACGTTTTATAAGAAACATAAACGCAGGTTATACACATGGATTTCACCTGATGGCATGCATAGGAATCAGATCGATTACATCTGCGGAAAAAACCGCTGAAGAAGGTCAATATCAGCTGTGAAAACTAGGCCAGGGGCTGATTGTCGAACAGACCACCAATTACTCATATGCAAGTTCAAGCTGAAGCTGAGGAAAATTAAACCAAACCCACAGGAGCCAAAGTATGACTGATTTCATCCCACCTGAATTTCAGAATCATCTCAGGAACAGGTTTGAGGCCTTGAACACTAATGAGCGAAGACCAGATGAGTTGTGGGAGGATGT
>NW_006400100.1:84454-136029 GCF_000299155.1 Elephantulus edwardii | reverse complement strand
CTGATGATGTTGCTCTTCAGTACTCTGGAAAAGTAGGTCCCTGACAGCATACCTTCCCAGTGCAATACATCTTTTGATTTCCTAACTATTGGTACCAAAAGTATTGATTGTGGAGCCAAGCACACTAAACTGTTAACAATCTCAGTCTCTTCACCATTTATCATGATGCTGCCAATCAGCCCAGTAGTGAGAATCTTTGTTTTCTTGATGCTGGGATTCAATCCATATTGAAAACTGTAGTTGTTGACCTTCTGCAGCAAATGCTTCAGGTCCTCTGTTTCAGCGAGCAGGGTTATGTCATCTGCATAATGCAGGTTGTTGACTAATCTTCCTCCAATCCTGATGTCACACTCTTCCTCATAGAGCCCAGCCTCCCAGATGATCTGCTTTGCATATAGATTGAAAAAGTGTGGAGACAGGACACATCCCTGGTGTACATGCTTCCCAATTTTGAACCATTCAGTGTTTCCTTGCTCTGTTCAGATGACTCCCTCCTGGTCCAAGTACAGGTTTTGCATAAGCACTATTAAGTGTTCTCAGATTCCCATTCTTCTCAGAGTAAGCCACAGTTTGTTGTGATCCACACAGTCAAATGCCTTTGCATAGTCTGAAGCAGAGATAGAAACTCCTCTGGGACTCTCTGCTTTTAGCCAAGATCCAGCTAACATCAGCTATAATATCCTTAATACCACAGCCTCTTCTAAACCCAGCTTGTACATCTAGCAGTTCTCTGTTGATATGCTGTTCCAGCCATTTTTTTTTATAATTTTCAGCAGACTCTTGCTTGCATGTGGTATTAGTGATAATGGTTAATAATTGCTGTACTATGTTGGGTCACCTTTCTTTGGGATGGAACAAATACAGATCTCTTCCAGTTAGTTGGCAGGTGGTTGCCCTCCAGATTTCTTGGCACAACTTGGTGAGCACATCCAGGGCAGTACCTGTTTGTTGAAATATGTCAATTGGTATGTGGTAAATTCCTGGGGCCTTGTTTTGTTTGGGGGGGCTTTTCCCTCCAGTTCTTTCAGAGCAGCTTGAACTTCTTCCTTCAACACCATAGGCTCATACTCATACATTATTTCATTAAATTCTTCTGTGTCATCCAATTCCTCTTGATACAGTGACTCCTTCCATCTTATTACAATGTTTCTGGATCATTTAATATTCTGCCCAAAGCATCCTTAAGTATTGCAACTTGAGGCTTGAATTTGTTATTTGTTAGGTTAGGTTAGTGAACTTAAGGAAGAAATCAGAGAGAACGAGAAAGCTTAATGCAGCTTTATTAAAGGGGGAAAGGGGAGCTCCCAGGTGAGTACCTCATCCTGGAGAAGCAGAATGGGAAGTCACACTGTGAATTTACTGGGGAGGATTTTTATAAACAGAGTCTTTATTGAGGGACATTCCACTCTGATTTAGGAGCCACCTGCTAGCTCAGCCAGACAAGCAAGGCCATTTGCTCTTCTTATCAGCAGCAAGCAAGGCCATCAGCTTTTTTTTTTTTAAGTTTTACCGTCAAATTGGATCTGACTGGTACAGGAGGCGATTGTTCCTCCTTCTTCAGCAGAGCATCTGGTGGATTTGAACCGCGCACCTCTGGGATTGCAGTACAGTTTCCTGCCACTAGGCCACAAGAGCTCGCTGGCCATCAGCTTTTGAGTTCTGAATTCTTCATTCTTTTCTTTGGCGCTCTTTGCCCAGACTAACATTATTCATTTTCTTCAGCTTGAGAAATACTGAGTAAGTCTGGCCCTCTGATATTCTGACTCCAGCTCTTTGCACATTTTATTATAATACTTTCCTTTGTCTTCCCACACTTCTCTTTGAAATTCTCTGTTCAGTTCCTTAATTTATTGATTCAAGCAGAGTGAACCACTTTCTGGCTCTAAGTCATGGCAATAATTGGATTATCGGTGTCACGCATTGGGTTTTTATTGGTGTTTCATTGATTGTCAGTAATTGAACCCATGCCATTTTCAGTTGGTATTTTTAAATGGTGTTTTCAATTACTTATGGGTTCAAAAGCCAGATAAAGAATAAGACTGAAGAGTTGATGCTTTTGAATTGTCATGTTGGAGAAGAGTATTGAGTGTACTGTGGAGCATCAGAAGAATTAACCTGCCTTGGAAGGAGTGCAGCCAGGAAGCTTCTTAGAAGAGAGGATGACAAAACTTTACTCAGTTTAGAAAATTAAAAAAAAAAAAAAGACTAAAGCAAGACAAGAGAGTTCTTCTGGCCTAGAGGCGAGAGGCTGTACTGCAATACTGAAGGCACAGGGTTTGAGGCCACCAGCTGCTCCATGGGAGAAGGCTGGGCAGTCTCCTCCCATGTGATTAACTGCCTCTGAAAACCCGCCAGAGGGTCAGTTCTGACTCTACGGTACACAAAAACAATTACAAAGCAAGACATAAATTTATTCTGTTAAAAAACCAAAACAACAAAACTACTTTGGACATGTCATCTGGGGAGGCCAGTGCCTGGAGAAGAACATCATGGTTGGAAAAGTAGAGACTCAACAATGGACAGAAAAACCCTCAAAGAGGTAGACTGACGGGTCTAACAGTGGACTCAAACATGGGGACAGTTTGTCAGGATGGTGTGAGATTGGGCAGTGCTTTGTTCTGGTGGACTTCCAGTCATTATGAGGAGGAACCAACACAAAGGCACCTAACAACAACCCATTTTACAGTGTGGTGACTTTGGAGACTTATCCTTACTGTGTGAAGAGTCACAGCTGGAGAAGGAAGCATTTTCAGTCAGTTTTCCTGTTAGGCACAGGAGAGACCTAAGTGGGGACTGCAGTCTCCAGCCCTTTGCTGCCCATTCCTCATCCATTCCCTACACGCCCCATTCTCCTGCACCCCCAACACTGCACCCCCACCTCCAGCCTGCCTTTCTGCAATGCTCCCCCCGCCTCTGCACCTCCTCTTCTGGCCCCCCTCCTGTGCTGCAGAGTGCCTCTGAGTGCCTCTCTAGTCATTCCTTACCTGAGCTCTCACCCAGTAAGACTCAACTCAGAACTGGGGTGCCCCCCAAGCCTAAGACTGTCCTTGTGCCCAGCCTGCCCCCTAGTGGCCAGGGTCTTAGAAGTGATCAGCAGCTTCCTTTAGGTCACCCTGGGTTCCTATAGGGTGGAAACCGTTGGGGCATCTTGCTTAGTGCACATACCTAGACCACACATGCACTACACCTACAATATACATACACACCCACTAGCACTGCACATGCAAGCATGCATAAGCAACATGTCCCCCACAAGCACAGTGTACATGCATACACCCATGCATGGAACACACCATGTGTGCACACGTATACACACTCACAGCACACATGCAAGTGCTCGTGCACACCATGGTTGTGTATGCTTTACATGTTCACCCACAGCACATTTATACATGCATAATACACAGGCACACCCTTAGCGAACATGCCACACACAGTATTTACACGCAAACCTCTCTTCACAGTCCTGAGTCATAGAATGGGGTCTGCAGAAGCCCTGTCCTGCTCATTCTGGGCCCACTGAAGAAATAGTGCGGCATCCAGACTAAATTCCTGGCAAAATGGAGTGCCAGCTGGAAGCCACAGCCTCAGGAGCTCTGGGGACCAAGGGCTTCTGTTGGGGTGTGTGGTGCAGCCCTGTGGGGTGCCTGGCCTAACCCAAGCCACAGCCATGTCTTCTTTTTACTGAGCCTTCTTTGTTGGTTTCAGTCCAATGACTCTTTCCCCTTTCTTTCCTGTCTGCACTTCGCTGGACGCTTTCCAGGGGAGTTCTCAGGTGTGTATCTCCCATCCAGCCTTCCTTTTCATGGCCCGGGGGAGGGGGGTGGTGTCTCACATGGAACACTTCCCTGCTGCTGTCCAGTCCCTGCTGGCTGCTCGGCCTGGCCCCTCCTGACCGTCCACTCCCCTGGCCACCTGCCCCCTGCCCCCAGCTCCCTTGCTCTAAGCTTTCACCACTGGGCCATTTACTGCTGACCCATTGAAGCCTAGGAGGCCCCCTATGGCACTCTCTGAGGTCCCCTGCAGCCAACTGACTGGACAGCGGTGGGAGGTTCCCTGTACCCACTCAGGGGGGTGTCCCCAGGAATGAGTTCTCATCCTGCACAGCTCAGCACAGCTCTGTGCACATGGACAGACCAACAGAGCTGCCCTGTTCTGCCAGGTGTGGAGGCTGCTCAAAGGAATCCCACATCACCCGTTCTGTTTTGCCTTGGCCACCAGCCTACCCATCTTTGGAAGGAGGTGTCCACAGGTGTTAATACCCCCCTTCGAGGACATACCCCACCTCATCCTTGTCCCAGGCACAACCCTAGAGATGAACTTGTGAGCTTTTCTAGAAGGAGTGGTTGGCCCTGTCCTGTCTCCTGCTCCACCTGGCCCCTCCTGTGCCTACTCCTAACCCAGGCCTCAGACTGCCTCCTGCTGTTAACCACCGGCATAACACGCTTGTCTTCTCTCCCTCGTCTCTCCCTCTGCCCCGCCCTGTTTCCCTGGATGCTACTGTAGTGCGCGATGATTTTTTTGGTAAGGCCAAGGCCGTATTTCCGTGTCTGCGACCCCCATCCCATCCCATCTCGTTTTGCTTTGCATGCTGTTTGCTCTGTTCTGCATGTGGCGGCAGGGTCAGTGGGCTCCCTAGGTTGGGCTGAGGGTGGTCAGCTTAGCCTTTACCCTCCAACACAACACCAGGTTCCGTGGTGCCAGGTGCTTGCGGCTTCCCAGCCGTCCAAGGCTCTTTGCAGTCTGCCTGCGTGAGCCAGTGTTCTGTGTGTGTCTCACGGGGGAATGAGGTGGAAGGGCAGGACCACTTGGGGGCCAGGATAAGGACAGGCCCTGAAAGCAAGCCCCCTGGACGAGGGTTGAGGACTTGTGTGAATGGTAGCAACTTTGTTCTGCAGTGGCATTAGGAAGTAGAGGGTGGAAAGTATTGAAGGTGCAGATGTGGGCTCTCAGGTGGACTCATCCAGGGTTGTGGTTGGGAGAAGGGGGCAAGTGGTCCAATCCTTTAGACCTCCCTCGCTTCTGTAACTTCCACCTGAAGTGCCTCTGTGTCATCTTCTCTGACCATGCCTCCGACCTTGCCCTCCAATCGGTGTGGGGAGTCCTGGCCAGCAGAGTCATTGCCACTAGTCCATCTCATCTCCTAGAGGGAGGCGGGGCTTTCTCTGAGTCTGTTATCTGTCTTCTGTCATCACATTCTGAAAGCATCCCAACCCCCTGATGAACCACAGAGCTGGGGAAGGGATGATGCCTGGAGCTGCAGGCACACCTGACTGAGGTCCCAGCAGCAGAGAGTTGAGGGAACCACGTTGAGATGCCTTCCGCCAGGAGTAAACCTAGTCGACCATGTCCTCATTCAGGGAGGACTTTGCACAGAGCCCCCACACCAAGCCAGTCCCAGGTGTTAGTAGCTAGGTTGTGGGCACCTCTTCTGCCTGTCCAGAGTTGGGGACCCACCACTCCTGCCCCCCAGGCAGCTGTTGCCAAGGCTGTCATGGGCACTGCAGAGCAGGGTCCGTCTGTGCAGGACTTGGCAAACCTGAACCTTATGTTCCAGGGATGGGCAAGGAGGTGGGTAACCTGCTGCTAGAGAACTCACAGCTGCTGGAGACCAAGTAAGCACACCTATAGATGCAGCCCCCCATGAAGCCCCTCCCCCAACCAGTGCACCCCTGCACCCCACCAGTGCAGCCCCACATCCTTCTAATGCACTTCCCACTAGTGTGGGTCCACACCCCATCAGGGCATTCCACACCACCCCATGATGTGTCCCTTCATCATGCTCCATTCTGCAAGGAGAGCCAGTGGAGGTCTGCTGGCCACAGCGGGGGCTCTGTGTGCTCCTGGGGGGTGCTCCCTAGTGGGGGAGGCAGGGTTCCTGACTAGTCTCCTCAGGAAGTGTGTCTGCAGCTCCTTTCACTGTGGTAGACAGAGACAATATTCCCGTGCAGCACCTGTGAGACAAGGCTCTCTTCAGTGTGGTGCTGGGCACGACTAAACCTGGCCTCCTTAGGAGATTAGAATGCAGGTCCTCAGCTTCCCTGGAGTTCAAGTTCCCCACCTTCCCTGCTCTCCCCCCCATGCACACATGTCCCAGGAGTACAAAGTCTCTGCCTTCTCCTGGGACTCAGGGCCCTGCATCCTCTGGGTCTGGGGTACTAGCTCCCCTCTAGGGAGGGATTGCAGGCAGTGTGACCCCTTTGAAGGTTTGAGTTAAAGCACCCACCTTTCAAGGAATGCACTGAACGTGGTGAAGAACGACCTGATCGCCAAGGTTGACCAGCTATCAGGCGAGCAGGAGGTGCTGAAAGGAGAACTGGAGGCAGCCAGGCAGACCAAAGCCAAGCTGGAGACCCGCGTCCGGGAACTGGAAGAAGAACTGCGCAGGTGGGCGACGCCACCTTCAGCCCCGCCCACTTCAAATAAAAGCAGTAGACTGCCCAGAGGCTGTCATTTTATGGAAGCAGCCTGCATTACCCCTTTCCTGTGGGCACCCTGGATGGTGGATTTGTGGCATGGGAACTAGCCATCCCTGGGGATGGGCCTGTGACAGGCTTCTCCCTTATTTGATCAGTTGGTTGAAGCCATGGGACCCACGCTTGGGTTTCAGAGGGCTGAATGAGGGAGAATGGAGGTGGGACCAATCCTCACTCTCCCTTCCCTGCTCCCCGGCTCCCAAACGGCTCTCCTGCCCTTCAACAGAGTGAAATCGGAGGCAATCACTGCCCGGCGGGAACCCAAAGAAGAGGCAGAGGATGTCAACAGCTGTCTGTGCACAGAGCTGGTACATCCACCACCCTGGGGACCCGCTTCTCCTGGGCACCTCACTCCATGGCCTATTCAAAACCACCCCCTTGAGTTCTCGCCCAGGCCCCTTCCTGTTATTTACGTTTTGGAAACTTTTTTTCTCCATTACAACCACAATTTAATTTTCACACCCAGGAAATTCTACATAGATACAGTACTATTCCCTAACATACAGTCAGTATTTAAATTTCCCCAATTATTCCAACAGCCATTATTTTCATTTTTTTTACCTTATAATCTTATTCATTTCTTTATGTGACAATTAATGATTAAGTAATAGACGTATTAGTTCAGGAGAAAGGAACATTCTCAAAGATACTTTATCCCTCAAGGTTGAGCCTTCCCCTCATGACCACCAGGCCTAGTGATCCCCACTGTGGTGTCTGGATGGTCTTGGGAATAGTGCTGTCACCACTGTCCCCCCAAGTTGAGAGATTCAGAAAGGCATGCACCCACCAGTGTCACCCACCTGTTCTCACTCAAGGGAGAACGCTTGCCTTTTGTCTGAACCCTGAGTCTGGAGAGGAGGTGAACTTGAAAGCTACTCCCCTAGTAGACCTGCTGCATGGGTTGATGGGGAGCCTGGGGCAGGTGTTACAGCTGGGCACATAGGGGTGCCCAGAAATAGGAGCCCCAGACATCCATTAAAGGAGGCACTCTGGAGATTACGACCCTCTGTACCTGTAGAGCTCAAAGGGCTGGTGTTTGGGCCTCAGCAGCCGGCCCCCAGCTCAGGATGCAGAGCCTGCTGCCCAGGTGGCACCTCCACTCCTGCTCTCCGAGCTCCCAGAATATCTCCTCCCCCAATCTCGGGGCCAGGTGTCCTTTTTGTCATCAGCAGCCCTCAGTATCAGGTGCAAGCTATCCGCGGGTCCCTGGGTCTGTGGACTGGTCCCCAGCACCCTGCTCACCTGGCCTGGCTCTGCCTGCAGGACAACATCCCCATGGCCCAGCGGCGCCGCTTCACTCGGGTGGAGATGGCCCGTGTGCTCATGGAGCGAAACCAGTACAAGGAGCGGCTGATGGAGCTGCAGGAGGCTGTGCGGTGGACTGAGATGATCAGGTGAGATGTGGGTCAGATGCTGCCTCTCCAGGTCGCCTCCTGCACACAGCTGGGGCCTGGATCCTAGGGGTCATGAGAGCCAGTGGGTGGGTGACACTTGGGGGGTAAGGGCCGTGACGAAATCAGTGTCCCCTGCCCCCACAGAGCATCTCGGGAGCACCCATCCGTCCAGGAGAAAAAGAAGTCCACCATCTGGCAGTTGTAAGTCTCGGGCAGGTGGGTGGACAGACCTGTTTGCGAGTGGGAGGCCCTGCCCTCACTGTCCACGTCCCTCCCTCTTGCCTTCTGCAGCTTCAGCAGGCTCTTCAGCTCCTCCTCCAGCCCCCCGCCGGCCAAGCGCTCATACCCCTCAGTCAACATCCACTACAAATCACCCACCACGGCCGGCTTCAGCCAGCGCCGTGGCCACACCATGTGTCAGATCTCTGGCAGCCGCCCACTGGAATTCTTCCCCGATGAGTGAGCCCCCACCCCATCTGCTGCCCTGCCTATCCCTGGCCCCCCTCAAACACCTCAGGATCTCGCCTTTCCTGTGTGGAATGCGGGAGTTTCCTGGGCTTTTAAGGCAAGCTTTTGGGGTTCCCGCAGCCTGGGGATCCAGCAGAGGTCCTAGGGCTGCCCTTGAGGCACCACCTAATGAGTGCTTGGGACAGAAGAAGCCTGGGTTGCAGGGTCCTCAGGATGCACCTGAGACCACCCTGTCTCTCCCGCTCAGCGACTGCACGTCGTCAGCGCGGCGGGAACAAAAGCGGGAGCAGTATCGCCAGGTGCGCGAACACGTGCGCAATGACGATGGGCGGCTGCAGGCGTGCGGCTGGAGCCTCCCCGCCAAGTACAAGCAGGTGAGCTCAGGGCCTGACGGGGGCAGGCGTGCAGGGACACGGTGCGGTGGAGGCGGGTCTGCAGCCAAGGAGTGCAGCAAACCCAACTCACAGCGCCCACCCTGTCTGTCGCTTGTGGCAGCTGAGCCCCAATGGAGGCCAGGAGGACATGCGCATGAAAAACGTGCCGGTGCCGGTGTACTGCCGCCCCCTGGTGGAGAAGGACCCGACCATGAAGGTGAGCATCCGGGCCCGTGGGGCAGCCTCCCTGCTTCTGTACTTGCTGTGTAGGACAGTTGGCTTTGTGCTGCCGGCCCTGGTGGCCTCACTGGAGCTGAGCCTCTGTCCTTGCAGTTGTGGTGCGCGGCGGGCGTCAACCTGACTGGGTGGAAGCCCAGCGATGAGGACCCAGGGAATGGGACCAAGCCAGTGCCCGGCCGGGATCCCCTGACCTGCGACCGTGAAGTAGAAGGGGAGGTCACCAACAGCCACACTTCTCCAGAGAAGAAGAAGGTGAGAGTGGCCACAGACGGGCAGGTCCTACCTCGTTCCTGTCACCAAGGCTGGGCTCAGCGGGAGTCACCCTTGGTGATGAATGGCAGTGGTGTTGAGTGGTGACCATGGAGCAGGGTGGGACAGAGGACAGCATCACTTTCCCAGCATGCAACAGTGCAAGAGAACTCCAGGGGCCTGGCATCAGAGGCTGAAGTCTGACATGGGACAGATGGCATGTGGCCTGGTTCTGCTTCTTCACCATCCTGTTTTGTGGGAGAATAGCTGTGAATGGTCAGGGCTGCACAGTGAGGACCCTGTGCTGTGCCCCTGTCCCTGCAGGCAAAGGAGCTGCATGAGATGGACACCACCTCCAGCCGGGTCTGGATCCTCACCAGCACACTGACCACCAGCAAGGTGGTGATCATAGATGCCAACCAGCCAGGCACCGTGGTGGACCAGTTCACTGTCTGCAATGCCCATGTCCTGTGTATCTCTAGCATCCCTGGTGAGCCCTGCAGCATGCCAGGCGAGGCTGAGCATGTGGGGACCTTGGAGCACATGGCATAGAAGCTGTGTTGGCACTAGTGAGGCCAGACAGTGACCTGCTGACTTTGGTGGCCTTGTCCTGTTCACAGGAGGGAGCCTATAACTCCCTTTCTCCCTGGGAGATGGTCACTGATGGTGAGGAGGCAGCTGCTCCCAGCAGACAGGATATATCCTCTCTGTGGGACCCTCCTGGTGGGCCTGAAGGGGATGGCTTGTTGGCAGGAGGTGACAACAATGTCTTTCCTCCCAGCGGCCAGTGAGAGTGACTACCCGCCAGGGGAGATCTTCCTAGACGGTGATGTGAATCCGGAGGAACCTGGCGCAGATGGAGTGCTGGCCGGCATCACACTGGTGGGCTGTGCCACTCGGTGCAACGTGCCACAGAGCAACTGCTCCTCGCGTGGAGACACTCCGGTGCTGGACAAGGGGCAGGGTGAGTCCCAGCGCCCCAGTGTCCCCCCTCCTAGCTGGCATAAGTTCACCCCTCTTTTCCACAGGGGAAGTGGCAGCAGCCTGCACTGGAAAGGTCAACCCAGCTCAGTCCACAGAGGAGGCCACGGAGGCCACAGAGGTGCCCGAGCCCAGCGAGCCTGAAGCAGCTGCAGTGCGGCCCGGGCCCCTCACAGAGCATGTCTTCACCGACCCAGCCCCCACACAGCCCCCCAACAGGCCTGGCAGGTGGGCTGCCCAAGGTGTAGCAGGGTGGGGTCGTGTGGGCACAAGCTAGCTGTGCCCTAGGATGGGCCTGGGGCTGCCCTGGAGCTGGGTCCTTCTTGCAGTGAGAATGGGCAGGAGGCAGAGACAGAGGCCAGCAGAGCGCAGCCTGAGCCAGAGCCCAGCGTGGACCCTGCAGGGGCTGGCAGCAGCGTGGCACCCACCATGTGGCTGGGTGCCCAGAATGGCTGGTAGGTTGCACTGAGGGCTGCCTGGGTGCTGAGGGTCTTGGCTGACCAGCCTTCACCAGCCTCCTCCTCTGGTTCCAGGCTGTACGTGCATTCGGCCGTGGCCAACTGGAAGAAGTGCCTGCATTCCATCAAACTGAAGGACTCCGTTCTGAGCCTGGTGTACGCATGTGTGGCGGCATGGGGAGGGTTGGGGGGCATGGGAGGAGCTGTGGCAACCATGCCCCCTCTTCACCCCTTTCACCTAAGCTTGCCCCTCCTCCATTGCAGACACGTGAAAGGCCGAGTGCTGGTGGCCCTGGCAGATGGTACCCTGGCTGTCTTCCATCGTGGTGAAGGTGAGGCATAGAAATGGCAAACGAAGGGGGACCATGGTGGGCTGGGACTATCTCTGGACTGGAACCCTCGGTGGATGTCCCCCTCTTCTGTCCTGGGAGCAGACCTGAGCAGGTGGGTGTGTGTCCCCTCCAGATGGCCAGTGGGACCTGAGTAACTACCACTTGATGGACCTGGGCCACCCACACCACTCCATCCGCTGCATGGCCGTGGTGTACGACCGTGTGTGGTGCGGCTACAAGAACAAGGTCCACGTTGTCCAACCCAAGACCATGCAGATCGAGGCGAGTGGGTCTGGGTGGGGGGACTATGCAGGACTGGGTGGGAGGGTCAGTGCAGGTGGATGACAAGGTGGGGAAGGGGCCCTGATGAGGCAGGGTTAGGTGGGGTCTGGCCCAGTGAGATTTGATGAAGTGCCGGATGGGTGTGGCTTGTGTAGGGGGCGTGATCGAGTGGGCAGGGCAGATAAGTGAAATAGAGGTGCTGGAGAGGGTGGAGTGACACTAAGGGGAGAGGCCAAGAGAGGGACTGAGTTGAGAGGCTGGGCCAGGAGGGATGGGGTGCAGGTTTGGAGGAAAGAGGGTTGAGGGACAGATTGAGGGAAGGGAAAGTGGGAAGCTTGGAAAAAGGTGTCTGCTGGAGGGGTGGGGAGGACAGTGGTTTGTGATACTCCCTCCCAGAAGACTGGAGTTTAGGGCTCAGAGATGGATTAGACAGGGCTGTGTGCGCGCACTGGGCCTGCTACTAGCTCAGCCTCTGGACTCCTGCATACCTGGGGTCAGAGGATAGCCAGGTTCTGTGTCAAGACTCTTACTCCTCTCCACTGACTCTGTGACATCCCCAACAGAAGTCGTTTGACGCCCACCCACGGAGGGAGAGCCAGGTACGGCAGTTGGCGTGGATTGGTGATGGGGTGTGGGTGTCCATCCGCCTGGACTCCACGCTGCGGCTCTACCATGCCCACACCCACCAGCACCTGCAGGATGTGGACATCGAACCCTATGTCAGCAAGATGCTGGGTGAGAGGACGCCATGGGGTAGGGAGTGCAGGTAGACTCAGAGGTGACCACCTGGGTGGTGGTGGGTCCCAGCACACAGCCACTTGGCCCCCAGAGTGGTGGTGGCTCCAAGGCAGACCCAGCACTGACCACCCCAGTTCTGTGGGTACAGGTGGACTCCTCAGTAGTCCCCAGGGTGGTGGGTGAGTGCAAGGTGAGCCAGCGCTGACCCCCCTCACCCTTTGTACCCCAGGCACAGGCAAGCTGGGCTTCTCCTTTGTGCGCATCACAGCACTGCTCATCGCTGGCAACCGCCTCTGGGTGGGCACTGGCAATGGAGTGGTCATCTCCATCCCATTGACTGAGAGTGAGCACCCCTCTACCTGCTGCTCTGGGACTCTTGGGAGGACTGGGAGGGCTTCAGGACAAGGCAGGGGCTTGCCGGGTTTCTGAGGATGTACCTGGGGCACCAGGCTGGCCCTCACCCCCCAGCAAAGCAACTGTCCTTTCTCTCCCTTCCTCTTAGCTGTGGTACTACACCGAGGGCAGCTTCTGGGGCTTCGCGGTAAGTCCAGGCACTGCTCTGTGGGTTCCTAAGTGGAACGGGGTCACTAAATGGTGGTGGGAGAGGGCAGGCCCATCTCAGACCCTTTACACCCTGGTCTTCCCAGCCAACAGTCAGCACCTTTGGGTCATTTTGTCTACAGCCAATAAGACATCCCCCACATCAGGGGAGGGTGCCCGTCCAGGAGGCGTTATCCACGTGTATGGTGATGACAGCAGTGACAAGTCGGCGAGCAGCTTCATCCCCTACTGCTCCATGGCACAGGCTCAACTCTGCTTTCACGGCCATCGTGACGCCGTCAAGTTTTTCGTGTCTGTGCCAGGTAAGGGGCTTTCTGGGCCCACAGAGAAGGTAGGGTGGGGAGGCAGCCTTGCAGGGCTGTACAGTGAGATGGGAGGGCAGTGGTCCACAGTGGACAGCTGTGCACACCAGCCATGCTGAGTTTTCTCTGCCCCTGGACAGGTAATGTGTTGGCTACCCTCAATGGCAGTGTGCTGGACAGCCCATCCGAGAGCCCCGGGGCCCCAGCCACTGCCTTGGATGCTGCTGAGGGCCAGAAGCTGAAGAACGTGCTGGTGCTGAGTGGAGGAGAGGGATACATTGACTTCCGTATCGGTGAGGGGCTGGCTAGGATATAGGGTGGGGGCTGCAGGCAGGGGCTGTCCCTCACCTGCTCCTCTTGCAGGTGACGGCGAGGATGATGAAACAGAAGAAGGTGGAGGGGACCCAACCCAGGTGAAGCCCTTGCTGTCCAAAGCCGAGCGCAGCCACATCATTGTGTGGCAGGTGTCCTACAGCCCTGAATGAACGCTGCCTGTACATACACGCCCGCCTGCCCGCTGCGGCGCCCCCAACCTCTCAACTGCAGCTTTCACCTTAGGTCTGGGCCCCGCTACAGGCAGACTCAGGGTGTGGGTTAGGCCAGGGGGTACCCTCAGCTGAGGGACCCCTTTGCTAACAGCTCCTGGCCAGTGCCAGCCCATGGTCACGTCCCAGGTCAACTCAAGGCTGGGGGTGGGGGTGTCTGGAGATCTTAGTGGGGGTACCTGGCTGTGGGTAGTCCCTGCAGAGAACCCCATTTCTGTTCCTGGGCTCCCATTACCCTCCCCTAAGTAATCATTACCCAGAACTGGCAACCTACTTGCCTTTGGACTCTTGGGGCTGAGGGTCTGACCCTGTCCCCCAGATCCTAACTAAGGGAGCTGGGCTCACTCGAGGGAGCCTTCCCCGACACTTCCCTATCCTTCACCCTCTGCTTTCTGCTGCCCCTGCTCGTAATGTGACCCAGTCCCTGCCTGGCCAGCCCCTCCCCACAGGTAACCCCCAAGCAGGGGCACCCCTCATGGGCCCAGAGCCCTGTAGCCCCACCTCTCCTCAAGCCCCCAGGGTGGGAGATTGGCCTCAGGAAGAAAGGGGTCAGTGCAGGACTCAGGCCAGCCTCAGGTTGATGGGGACATGGGGTGCTCCCAGGTCTGCCTTGAGGAGCCTGGGCCCTAGAGCCCAGCTCGACATGTGACTAAGTGCCTAGGGTTGGCTGTGTGGCCTGCTCTCCCTGAGGGGCAGCTGACAGGCTGCGGAGCAGAGGTGGAGGGCTCAGGGTGAGGGCCACCCAGCCAGGCTCTAGGTGTGTGTGCATGGCAGCCTCAGTTTTGAGAGTGCTGCCCTAGTGGACAGGCCCAGGCCTTACTCTGGCTCCATATACAAGGCACTGAATCAGCGGCCTACCCTCCTGCCACAGGCCAGTGCAGGCTTCCCCACCACCCGCCAACTCTCCACTGTGACGTATGTAAAGTCCCTTTTCTGTCCCCAGAGGATTATGAAGCTATTTGGTGAGTGGGTGGTGAAGGGCCAGTGACA
Source organism: Elephantulus edwardii (assembly GCF_000299155.1). Lineage (NCBI taxonomy): Eukaryota > Metazoa > Chordata > Mammalia > Macroscelidea > Macroscelididae > Elephantulus > Elephantulus edwardii. Next base: position 121,639 of record NW_006400100.1, on the reverse strand, counting down.
GTTCTCCCCAGGCTTTGGCCCTGCAAGTGCCCCCATGTACCTGTCCCATGTGTAATAAACGTCTCCACACTGTCCATCTGTCCATGCATCCAGTGCTGTCACCACTTTATTGTGAGGGGAAATGGCAGGGTCTCTGATGCCTTGAGGGCTAGAAGGTATATCCAAGAGCAATTCAAGCAGTGCCCCAGAGGGGTTCACCAATCCGGGTGAGGCCTTCTTCCAGGGAGGCCCTGGGCTGGACCTGGTCTCTCCTGAAGGGGGCTAGTGCACCAGCAGAGGTGGGGTGAGATCTGCTCCTGTCTCCATGTCCACCGAGTAGCGGGTGTTTCAGCCCACACAGAGGCCCTTATAGTGGCCATTGAGCATAGCCAGGCAGCTTTCCACAGCAGCTACTCGTACAGCCAATGGGCTGCACTGTCCTCCCAGCACAGAAGCTCATCAGTGCGGAACCACAGCGCTATCTCACGTCGAGCACTTTCCACTGTGTCACTGCCATGAATCACGTTCCTGGGGGAGGGCAGGGGTCAACATGAGGCCTTCTGAGCGTCACCAATGGCAAGGCCTGGAAAAGGGTGAGCAAAGTAGGTGGGGTAGGGGTCCAGAAAGGTTCAGGTTACCCTGGTGGGTCTTACTTGCCGATCTCGATGCAGAAGTCCCCGCGGATGGTGCCGGGCGTGGCATCAGCTGGGTCGGTCGCCCCAATGAGCGTCCGGGAAGCACGCACCACGTCCAGGCCTTGCCACACCTGCGGTGCCAGAGGAATCAGGTCAGCTTGTGGTCCAGGCGCCCTGGCGCGCCCCTCCCCAGCACTCACCATGGCAACCACGGGCCCGGAGCTCATGTAGCGGACCAGGCGACTGAAGAAGGGGCGCGCGCTCAGCTCGGCGTAGTGTTCACGCAGCAACTCCTCTGAGGCCTGCGGAGAAGAGGCCTCAGTCACTGTGCGGCCCAGGCCGCCCACTCCACCCGGCCCAGGCCCGCCCTCACCTGCACTAGCTTCAGCGCCACCAACTTGAAGCCTTTCTTCTCAAAGCGCCGCACGATCTCGCCCACTAGCCGCCGCTGCACACCGTCCGGCTTCACGGCCACGAAGGTGCGCTCATGCACGCCGGTGCAGCCTGCGGACCTAGCGTCAGGCCTCGGGGGCTCTGCCCAGCCTCGCACCCAGCCCATCTCATCCCTGTACCCTCCACCTGGCCTGACAGGCCTCGTCCTGGGGCCGGTCCCCTCCATCCGACCCGGTAGGCATACCATGAACCTCAAATTATCTGCCCTGGGTCGGCACCCTCCACCTGGCCTGCTGTTACTCTTTACCCAGAGACCTGCACCCTCTACCCGACCTGGTACCCCACCCTGGGTCCAGTATCTTCCATCCCGCCCAGTATTCCCTTCATCGGACCCAGTACGTCCACAGGGTCCAGTACTCCAGCCCTGAACCTGGGGTCCACACCCTGTTCCCGCTATCCTTCATCACAGCCCGCGCTGCTCACCCGCAGGGAAGAGGTTGGCGAAGACAGTCAGCACCAGGCAGATCATGATGGCGACAGCGCTGGGAGGACCCCGCGCGGCCTTGCTGGAGGCGGCGGGCGGGGCGGGGCCTGGGTTTAAAGGGGCCGCTGCCGCTTATTCCCTCCTTAGACGCCCGCAGAGGTGTGCGACACGGTCATGCATGGGCGGCTGAGCTCTTGCATAGGGCAGCACGACTGCAGATAGCTCAAGTGTCCTCAGCTACCCGGCGCCTCCATCACCTAGTGCAGCTGTTCCGTGTGGAGCTGGCCTTCCCCCTCAACAAGGCCTGCGGTTAACTCCTTTCTAACTCAAACAGCAATCTCAGAGAAACCACAAGTTACACAACTTCCTCCCTTGCAGGTGCCAGGCTCAGCCTGCTCAGTGCCTTGGCCTTGTCCTAGCAGTCCCGCCCGCCCTCACCTGGCAGTCATGGGGCTGGAATCCCACCTGTGGTACTGGCCTGATTCTCCTACCCCACCCCAAGGCTGCCTGGGAGGAGGGCGCTCCCCACTTCCTTTGATTTTTTACATCATAGTAAAAAAAGAGGCTTTATTTAGAAACAATTATTGCACGAGAATCCCAACATGCTTTTTAATGCTGTTATCTTAAAGCCTTTGGTTCCTCTTAAACTTGAGCCCCCACTACTCCGGGCAGGCACAAGGAGGGTGGGACTGATGGAGATGGAAACTGAGGTTGTCTTTCTGCCTAGGTCCCACCACCAGCACAGTGTCCAGGGAGGGCGGCCACCCTCCAGAGTGTTCAGTGGTGCCCCAGGCACAAGGAGGGTGGGACTTCCCCCTCCCCAAGGCCTGTGGTTAACTCCCTTCTAACTCAAACAGCAATCTCAGAGAAACCACAAGTTACACAACTTAAGTGGTCTTTATTTACGTCCAAAGTCTGGATCTGGGCAGGGATAACAAAGGGTTCTCACCTCTGGAGGCATCAGGCCTGATACCCACCATGGCCACAGATTGCACGAGCCCCCCTGGCCTCAGAGAACATAAATGCACCCAAACACAGAAGAAATGAGGTCAGGAGCCTACCCAACTTCCAGCCAAAAGGCGCACCCTCCCCCCATGGCAGAACACTGTTCCTGGAACTTGTGACTCAGGGGACCCTCATCCCTGTGTGGCCGCTGGTCCTTTATACTGGGGTGCCCTTGGCCTTGAGCTTCGACTTCAGTCTGGCAGGGTAGTCCCAGGGTGTGCAACCTTCACTGTTCAGATTCAGCATGGGTTCCTCAGTGCTCGGGTCCCCGCTTTTCTGCCGCTCAGCGAGAATCATGGCTCGGAGGAGGGGCGGGTAAGGCACAGAGACGGGCGGGGTCTTGCTGGGGGGTGTGAAAGCGGTGAAGGCCGCCTCTTCGTGCTTGGGTACCAGTCGCCAGTCGTGGTGCATGACCTGCTCAATCTCCCGGGGGTGCCTTTCTGTCTCACCTGGGGAAAGAGGGACACGGCTCACAGCACGCTTCCTTAACCATCTCTGCCCTGTGCACTGTCCCCCAAGTCTTACCTTTGAAGGTCAAGATGCCCCAAACTTTCCCGTGGTCCACGTTCTGAAAAACAGGTGGAAGCTGATCAGCTCAGCAAACTCTTCATCCATTTCTCCCGAGAAATTAGGGGACAACCGGTCCCAGAGTCGGATCCAAAAGGGTAGGCAGGACTGCCTAACAAGGAAGTAATCTACTACCTCCCTTAAGATTCAGGAAGCACCCATTCCATTGTGGGATAGATAAAGAGTCAGGGCTGCCCTAAGAAGTCACCCACCGCTCTCCCAATATTTAAGGTGTCATTTGGCCCACAGTCGGAGCGAGGCGAGGAGGTAATGGTTATTACGAGGGCCCGGGGTGATGCACGCGCAGACGGCAGGAGAGAGGTTCGCACACGCACCTGCGCTGTGTAGTCGGGCCGGACCCGCGTGAGGCGCCAGTAGCACGGTTCGTCGTGCTGCCATAGCCAGGACTTGCGCGTGACCATGCGGCCAATGCCGAAGAGTGGTAGGCGGTTGAGGATCTGCAAGAGGCGGCTCTCACGGCGCACGTCGGCCCAGGCCCGCAGGGGCAGCCGGTGGCCCGATAGCGGCCGCGTCAGCGTCTCGTAGTCCAGCTCGAAACGCTGTGAGTCACGCGGCCGATCCCGGTGCTCGCGCAAGGCCCGCACGCGCCGGGCCAGCTCAGCGATCAGCCGCGGCCTCACCTTCTTCCGCGCCATGATTGAGCTGCAAGGCTGGTCCGTTCCCTTATTGTTCCGGCCGGGAGCCGTCGCCTGGCGCCGCAAGGTCCACAGCCTGCAGGAAACCGCAGATGTGTCCCCGAAAAAGGTGTCCTGACACGGCCGGAAACGGCAAGTGTGTTCTCGGCAAAGATGTCCGGAATTAGCAGGAAGCGAGAGCGAGGCAGGCTGGCCATGGCGAGGGTCGGGTCTGGAGGGACCGAGCTGTCCACCCGCAGTGGCCGCAGCCGGGGCCAGCGGCGGGCGCCGACCTGGGAGATCTCAGATTCGGACGGCGAAGGCTCTGCGTGCGCGGCGACCGCTGTGAAGGCCCGGGATCCCGCGGAGGAACGCAGGGCGGCAGCCGAGGCGCTGCGGCCAGAGCGCGCTCTCAGGCGCCTGGCAGTGCGGGTGGACCCAGGTGCGCGTGGAGGCAGCCTGGGCCCTTCTGCCCGGAACTCCGCGTTAGGGACCACCTTGAGCTGCCCCCAGCTCTGGTGGCACAGTGGTCAAAGCACTTGACTGTTAGCCAAAAGGCAGTTTTCGACCTTTCAGTGAGAAAGACATGAAGTCAGTTCCTGTAAAGATTTGGAAAGCCGGGATGGTTTTCTGTCCTGAGTTGGCCTCAACATAATGGTGTAACTGGTTGCTTCCTGTCTAGGTAGAGAGAGATGGAGTAACGGGCGGGCGTTCTCTCTCCTGTCCCCTCCTAGCCATTCTGGAAGACCCGGGTGCTGGAGGCTCTCGGGTCCCTGGGCTGCGAGCACAGCATCGAGCAGCAGCCCCAAGCCCGCAGGCCTCAGCTGGAGCCGAGTGACACCAGACCCCTGTCCCTGTGGCGTGAGTGTCCAGTTAATGCACTGAGGAGGTGATCCGTTTTGTTGGGGTCCCAGCTGGTGCTAGATGCTAGAACCTGCCTTGGGAAGTTGCTGCTGCTATTGTGTGTGATGCAGTCATGGATGCCTAGGAGCAAGGAAGAGAGTGGAGAGTTGACCAGGGCTAGGATCCATCCACTCCTAGTCTGTTCCCAGGGCCCCAGAGGTCAGGGTAATGGGCTTTAAGGAGTGGGCCTGCCTGGCCGGAGCTTGTATTGTCGTGAGTTTCTTGCCGCGCCTGTCCTCACAGGTGCCCCCTCAGGTGTGGGATTTCCACGAGCAGGAGTCCCTGGTGCTGTTGGAACCAGAGGAGTTTCTTCAGGGCGTCATACAGCTGACTCAGGTGCTTGCCCAGTAGAGAGGGTTCACAGAGGGCGGCCTGTAACGTTACTAGGAATAGGATAGACTTAACAAGAATAGAATATTTTGGTTTTGGTAACAGTATTGAAAGTTCCCTTTAAGAAGGTGGGGTGGAGTGGTAAGCCAGAGGGTGGATACCTGATGAAGGGGTGGGAAGATCTCTCGTTGGAGGCACCAGGTGGGGCTGGATTGGCCTTGGGAATTCAGAGCCATCAGCCAGCTGAACCTGACCACTGTCAGGCTCTTCCCTGATTGGGTGCTGGCCAAGGTTCCATATTCTCTTTCCTGTTATGGATAGGCGGAGGCTGGGTGAAATGCTGACACCCTTCCTCGCTTGCAGGTGCCAGGCCCAGCCTGCTCAGTGCCTTGGCCTTGTCCTAGCAGTCCCGCCCGCCCTCACCTGGCAGTCATGGGGCTGGAATCCCACCTGTGGTACTGGCCTGATTCTCCTACCCCACCCCAAGGCTGCCTGGGAGGAGGGCGCTCCCCACTTCCTTTGATTTTTTACATCATAGTAAAAAAAAGAGGCTTTATTTAGAAACAATTATTGCACGAGAATCCCAACATGCTTTTTAATGCTGTTATCTTAAAGCCTTTGGTTCCTCTTAAACTTGAGCCCCCACTACTCCGGGCAGGCACAAGGAGGGTGGGACTGATGGAGATGGAAACTGAGGTTGTCTTTCTGCCTAGGTCCCACCACCAGCACAGTGTCCAGGGAGGGCGGCCACCCTCCAGAGTGTTCAGTAGTGCCCCAGGTCAAAGTGACCATTGACTCGGCCCAGGTGGAGGAGGTGAGGGTTGGCTGGGCTGGACAGGGATTGTAGACCCTCTTGAGGCCAGCAGGACCAGGTCTGGTCAGCATCAGTGGTCAGTCCTGGCATGTTCCTGGTTGCCCCCCATCTTGAGGAAACTCCACGTGGCTCCCCCCAGGCCCTGGTTTGGCTGCAGCTCTGGGCCAGCCTTAATGTGCTGCTGGTAGCTTCATGGCAGGAGCTGAGTGAACATGTGTGTGCCTTCGCCAGGGCCCTTGCTCAGTGTCCCTACAAGCGAGTGCCCCCACCCAGAGCAGGCTGGGCAGTGGGGTGACGTGATGGCAGAGGAGAGGCAGCCTCTGGAGGGACTCCTGCTCACATCTGCAGGTGGCTCTGGGAATCCCAGGCCTTTTCCTTCTGCAAGGCAGAACGCTGGGCTGCTGATGAGCGGACAAAACATGGCCTGGGGTTGCGGGGGACCTGGTGGCAGCAGATCTGGCAGTTCAACAGGGTCAACCCAGCAGTGGCCAATGCCGTGGTCACTGCATTCCCCTCCCCCCGCCTCCTGCAACAGGTGAGCCACATGCACATCAGGCCCAGGTACAGCTGGAGGAGGCATCCCTGCTCACCCTCATTCCCTGCCCTAGGCATACTTGGCCTGTGACTCGGAGCGAGAGCGACTGATTCTCCTGGCTGACCTCCTTGTGGAAGAGGGTCAAGGTGGGCAGCCTAGAAGGGTGGGACCCGACCTCTCCCGCCGTCTCTTCCTTTTCCTGACTACCTGCAACCCTGATCTCCTGCTGGACCTGGATTCCTGAGCACATTTGCCTCTGAATAGCACTCAGCACTCAGGGTAAGGGGGAGTAGAAATCACTGCCCTGTGTGGGGCTGGGCACCAACCACTGGCACCTTCAGCCAGAACAGTGCAGTCTGCATCCAGCTTCATCAGCCTGACCCCAGGGCTGGGGAGCACCAGCTAAAGTTCTTGGATAGGTGGGCTGAGAGAAGGGGCCAGGAGGCTGAAGGGCTGGAGACTGCACTTGTGCTGGTGTTGGCTGTGAGGGGCATCCCTGCCTCCTGGAGGAGCCCCCTGAGGTGTATGGGTCCCCAAGAAGTGGAGGATGAGAAGAAGTAGAATGAGTCCTCATAGGACAATTGCCATAAACTCGACAGAGCCGAGCCTACAGGCTTCAGCCTGGACTCAGCTAACTTACAGCTCCTAAAGGGTTACATAAAAACTGTGCATTTATTACAAGGACTGAGTCTCTGAAGAGGTGGGGCAGCAGCCCATGACATGCAGAGCAGCAAAGGCCCAGGAAGCAGGGATGCCAGGCTAGCCAGGCCCCTTCTCCATGCAGCCAACAGCAGCAGTCCTGGCTCCCCAAGGCCTCCCACCCAGCGCCTTCAGAGTGGCCCTGAACCCTGCAGGGTGGCCTGGCCCAGCTACTCCCTCCTGCCTTTCTGGGGTGTGGCCAGAAGGAAGGGACAGAGACGTCCCGGGCAAGGACAGTTTTCACTGGAAAATAAGTTAGGTCCTGCGGCAGCGCTTCCTCTGGGAGGGCCGAGCTTCAGGGCTGGGCACAGGCGGCCGGTGGTGGCTGCAGCTCATACTCAGCACCCAGCCCAGCTTGCTGTGCAGCACCTGCTTGAGGCCAGGGGGCAGCGGCAGCCCCTCGAGTGTGTCCCCAGAGTCAGGCCGCAGCTGGCGCAGGCGGTAGCAGCACAGATACTGCAGGGAGGTGGCACTGGCACACGAGCGGATCACCTTCATGCTGCTCTTTGCAGCCGTGGAGCACACCATCGGGTAGAACTTCTTGTTCTGCAGTTGTGTGGCTGCTACACCTGCCAGGGAGGGGGCACCTGGGTCCATGCGTGGCAAGAGGAACCCTGGCACTCACTGGACTCTTTCTGTCCCCCACTCGTCCACCCCAGGAACCTCACCTATGCATTTCCGGTTCTTGAAGAAGGTCAGCCTCCCATGCCAGGTGTCCAGGTGCACGCCGATGATGGAGCCCTGGCCGAAACGCGAGGAGAAGCTCATCTTGTCACCCCTGTGGTGAAGGAGCCCTGGGGGCGGCGGGTGGGTGAGTCTGGGGGCTGGCACTTCAATTCTCCAGGCAGCAACAGACCTACCCAGCTGCCCTGCACTCCACCCACCTAGCTGGACACCCCACGCACCCGTGTACGAGAGGCCCCAGCTGTCCTCATCCCTGCCCAGCAGGCTGCAGAAGGTGTGCTGATACTTGTCCAACTCCACGTCTGATGTCCCAATGCCCACCATCTGGGAATGGGTGGCAGAGAGGCACATGGGGCCGGGGCCAGGCACCCTGCCCCTCGGGGGCACAGGGCTCCAGGTACCACCCACCCCCTCCACTTACCATGTCCGTGCCGTAGACAGGCGATGTCATCTTGATCTCCCAGAAGTGCTGGCCCTCGCCCAGCTCCTTGGTGCCGCGAATGGCCGCCGTGCCGCAGCTATACTCCACGTGGAAGCTCACCTTGCGGTTGTCACAGCTGAGCAGGGTGGCTGAGGACTTGTTGAGGTTATCCCAGACCCAGTCAAAGTCTGTGGGGACAAGAAGCCAACTGAGGTGGACTACCACTCTGAGCCCATGCTCGTCCCACCGTTCCCCAAGATCCTGCCACCACCCCACCCTCACTCATGCTAGTCCCGCCCCCTCCAGCGCAGTGCCGCTGTCCTGTGCTCACTCACATGCCTTCCTCCTGCCATGGCCCCCCTCACCATGCAGCATCCGTGCTGGTCCTCCTGCCCCAGCACCCTGTCCCACCCCGCGCTCGCTCACGCTCGTCTTCCTCCCCGCAGCGGCAGTCTCTGCCACGGTGACTGCCACTGTGTCGACTGCTGCAAAAGGTGACCTCGCTCTGGCTGTCACAATCACAGAAGGACTCCCCGGTCACAGGCACAGCACTGGGGATGGACATCTGCAGGGATGGGAACTCGGGATCGGAGTCCGAGTCACTGTGCTGGAGGGAAAGGCACGCACTGTCTGCCTCAGCCCCTAAGGCCCTGCTGCTCCCCTGTGGTCAGGCCTCACAAACCCCACATCCACACAGCCAGGGCCACACTGCTCCCTTCAGGTGAAAGAAAAGCCAGCCAATGGGGCACCCCATGGCATCCAGTTAGGGTTCAAGGCTTGGTATAGTGCCTGTCAGCATCCCGTCCTGAAGACCACCCACGTAGGGGAGGGCCTCTGAAGCCATGTAGGTCCCTCTACACTCCAGGCCAGTCCCTAGTGGCCTGGGCACCAATGTGTCTGTTCCCCCTCTGTGAATAGCACACCACCTTGTGACTGTACTGTGCTCCTTAATATGACTTTGATAGTCACCTGTCACCTGGCAGAAGCCTGGACCCTCTGTTCCATTTCTGTCACTCCAGAACCCAGCACCTGGCCACAGTTAGCAGTTAAACTGACTGAGCGGATAAAATTTGACAGCAAAGCTGAAGTGGAGAGATGGATGTCTACAGGCTGTCATGGATGGACATGGCTAGTGGCCAGCATGCACCCAGCAGGAAAAGGGAAGGGGCAGACCTCCAGAAGGCCCAGGGAACTGTCATGGTCAGGCTGGGCCCATTTGAAGACAGGCTGTGACCCGCTGCAGGGAACAGAGTTGGGAGCCAGGGGCTCCATCCCCAGCTAGCCTACTCCAGCCTGAGGCCTCTGCCAGTGAGCCAGGGAGAGGGGCATTAGCTCTTCTGAGGATCTGCCCATAGGCTTGTGAGGCCCATTAGATGATGGGGACAGAGAGCATGAGTGTGTCACATCTAGTCAGCAGCAGTCACATCTTGAATCTCACAGAGGTTAGTCACCTGTCACCTCTAGACAAGGACTGCCTGATGTGAGGGAGGGACAAGAATGAAGCTGAACCTCCATCTGGACAGGGCTCAGACAGGCCCCTGGGCTCTGTAGCCACTGGTGGGGAGAGGTGCCCACCCCTTCTAGCCCAGGGTACTGGGCCAAGTAAGTTCCCTAAGAGGCAGACCTGAAGACAAGTGGAGGACTGAGTCAGTGTTACTATATTAAAAAATCAAAACTGCCTGAGACCCCATGCTTCCTGGCCTCACTGAACCCCTGCCCCTACGCCCTGCCACTCATCCTGCCCTGGCTGCAGCCAATCTGAACAGAGCTCTCTGGTGGATACCTCTTCATTCCTGATCACTGGGAGCCAAAGCTTTCCTCCCACACCTACACAGGCCATCTGTACAGACCAGGGAAATAGTTGGAGAGATGGGCCCCAACTTAACAATGGCTCCCTTTTGGAAACAAGTCAGATGAATGAAACAAAAATTTTTGTTGAACAAACTGCAAAGTGTCTATGACCACAGCCTTTTGCCGACATTTGGGTTCCAGAGGAGGGACAAGCATCCTGCAGCTGGGCCTGATATCCCTGGTAAGACTTGGGTAAGGAACCTCCTCCAGGAGAAGTGTGCCCAGAGGGCCTAGCAGTCCCTGGACCTGGGCCATCCCTCTTTCCAGCTGGACTTGGGACATCCCTCTTTCCAGCCCTATGCAGTTATGCTGACCTCAAGCCTCAGTCCACCAGTCCCTGCTCACCAAGGGGACATACCTGACCATCAGAGTCGTAGCCCCAGTTAGTAGTGCCAGCCAGAGCCACAGCCCGGGCATCAGCATCTCGACGAGCTGCACTTAGGACAAAATGCCAAGCCCGGCTGCTCCGGGGCCTCCTGGCCATGGTGGAGAGAACCTGGAAGAAAACACCACAGGTTGTGAGCAAGGAAGCCCCCAAGATGCAGACTGGCTCCCAGATGCCCTGGGACTCATCCAGAGGGGAAGCATCTTCATGAGGACTCTCCATATAAGCCCCTACCTCACTCCAGTATGTGAGCACTTCAATAAAAGCCAAGCAGATGGAGTGCAAGGCCATCCACATGCCCATGGCTCTCCACACCTCCAAGGCTGTCGCACCTACCCTGACTTTTCCCCTTGGGTGTCTCTGCCTGGGCAGGCTCCTCCTCCAGTGTCCAGTATGGCAAATGGCATTTCCATCTACCCAGTTCCTCATACCAAACAGGAGTCACCCCTGACACCTTACTCACCGCATGCCCCACCTCAACCAGCACCTTCAAGAACATCCCTTTGTGTCCGTCACCTCCATTCCTACCTGGTACCTCCCCTGGACCAAACACGGTACTGTCATATGTCACACACCATTGTGTCACAATATTGACAGGCAAGTACTGTGCTCAGAATAGCAAATTACTAACAAGCAAGAATATACTTGCACAAAGTATAAAGTAACCAGCACTGCACAAGTCCTTCCCTGTCACCTTTCCACATCCCTCCCTCAAACAATATAGCAAACTAGCCAATAAATAAATGTTGGATCACTAATGTCAGTGCGGGGTTGAGCCTACTAACTTCTGACAAGGATGTTTCAGGTTCCAGGTACACACACCCCTTTGCCTTGTTCTCTTCCCTCACAGTTCCTGGGCAACACAGAGAGATAAGCTCTGACACCAGAGCCACATCATGCCTTCAGGCTTTGTTATTGTTCTTGAGATAAAATGCAAAATTCCTCGGAACCTCATCTGCCTCAATTTAGTCATCAGTTTGATCCCACCCTCCCCGGCTCCAGTTTCCAGTTATCCAACCCACCCAACACAGTAGCAGTACCGGGTTTTCTGCGATGGTCTGGCTCTCATCTGTCCACAAGCAGAAAGCCTGTTGAAGCCAGGCGCCCAGAAGGCATCCAGTGGTCTCAATGAATGTACTCCGCGGAAGTTCCCTCATCCAAGCTTACTAGCTATGACACCTTTTCCTAGTGGTAAGAGTCCTGCCCTCTGCCTCCCTCTGGCCATTACCCCTATCAGCAGTTACAATTATCCCCCTGAATTCGCTACATTTGTAGCACGTAGTGTGAGGCAGGTGACTTCCCCTTAGCAGCTTGTCACAGCCGAGACCAGCAACGCGTTACCGCATCTCCAAAGGAGAGTGCCTTAAGAGAGCCCTGGCGGTTCAGTTCGAACCCATCAGACACACTCAGCAGGAGGAAGAGCTAGCGACGTGCGTCCATGAAGACTTAGAGTCTTCAGGACTCTAGTCTGCCCTATCCTACGTGAACCAATTAGCTGGGCAGTTAGGGAAGTATTTCCCGGTTTTCGCGGATTCCACTGATTTCAGTGTGAGGGTGCTATTTCCGTAAGTTGTTCACAAAATCAGGGAAGAGGAACTCTTCTTCCATCTGGAGGTAGTCCGTGGGGACAAGGCGCGGGCCAGGAGCAGGGGCCGCGCCCGGGGAAACAAAGACTGGGCTCACCCGCCCGCAAGGTCAGCGGCACGCCCTCCCAAGCCCGCGGTTCCAGCACAGGCCTGACAGCGCCGTTGCGCTCACCTGGAGCTGCTCCGCCGCCGCCGCGCTCCCCGCCCGCGATGACCTACTTTCCGCTTTAAGCGAGACGTAAACAATCCCCGCCCCGCGACGCATTGGCCCTGCTGCGGGGAGGCGGGTTTCTCGAAGCTGCTCGAGCTTCGGCCAGGGGGCGGGACTCTGGAGGCACGCGTCCGGCCGACAGGCTGCAGGGTCCATCAGTTCTGAACCGACGCCCCTATTGGTTTCACCTGAAACCGGCAGCGAGAAGGGCCACGCGCCTATTGGACTTCAATAGTGGATGGGAGGCGGTCTCAGGTAGGGGCATTGACTAGGAAGCAGGCGCCGGAAGTATCGAGCACCCTAGGCAGTCTGATTGGCTAAAGGGAAGTGGGGCTAGCCCTATGAGGAGGAAGCAGGGCGCCAACAATCGGCCCGAGGACTCGTCGTTCCAGCTCGGAGGCGGAGGCCGGAAGCCGGGAAGCATGAGCGTCGGCGGGATGGAAGCGGTAGTAGGTGAGTGTGTGGCCTTCGTGGCTGGTTCGGGAGTGGATCGGGACAGCTTGGCCACGACCTCGCTGTGCGGCTTCTTGGGACAAACCCTAGCCTGGAGCCCAGAGGGAAAAAGACATAGCAAGTAGCGGAAAACTCACAAAGTCAAAAGGCCAGAAGTTAGGGTACACGATGAGAACTTCCACGATTTGCTGCCGGTATCTCTCCAGGAACTTTTCTTACGGAATGGAAAGGCACCTTTTGCATGTGCTTGGGTTGTCGAGTATCCCTAATTTGACTGGGATTTGAGCAGCTGACCCGAGCATGCCACGGCAAATGGGGCTACCGTCCCCGCTTGGGATGGGTTAAATGTCAACTGCCTTTTTCCAAGGCTGTGAATCTTTACGGAGGAAGATGGCCTTTCGGTTGGCGGTCGAGCGCTTTAACCAATGCGCAACCTGGACTCCACACACAACAAACTCAGAAAAATATGTTATCCTTTATATTTACTAACCTAACCCCCCTGTGGGAGAGATGAGGCTGTCTGGTCCTATAAATAAAATTTTGGTTTGCGCAACCTGGACTCCACACACAACAAACTCAGAAAAATATGTTATCCTTTATATTTACTAACCTAACCCCCCTGTGGGAGAGATGAGGCTGTCTGGTCCTATAAATAAAATTTTGGAAACGCCGTGGGACAGTTAATTCCCTTTCATAGGATTGCTGTGTTTGATAAATGTCGATAGTTATAGAAAGGCTTCCGGCCTTTCTTCATAGGGTCGCTCGCTATGAGTCGTGCTCGACTCGAGGCAATCTACAACAGTGAAGTAGAAATCACTTGATGGTTTTGGATTTGTTTTTGGTTTGGTGACTGACTTCTAGCAACTCTTAAGAAGGATACTGCTCCCCTGCAGTACTTGCCTTGTTTTTTGTCATTGCTCCCTTTCTTCCCAAACCCACTGAGCTCAGTTCTAGCTCCTAGGAACTCAGGAAAGCAGAGTAGAACTGCCCATATAGAATTTTCAAGGCTTTTTCAACTTTTCTTTTTTTTATGGTACTATTTATTGAGGTTTAATTTACATACAACAAAAATTATCTGTTGCCACTATTCAGTTGAAAACCATTTCTGGCTTCCCAAATAGCCTCGCCAAACATCATTTGGTTCAAAAAGCACACTATGCAAGGATACAGTATCAAAACTGGCTTCCCTTACACCTCACTGACCTATATAGTCAGCTTCCCTTGTCAATCTTCTATACTTGTGTGTACCCTTTCCTACCCTTAATCCAACAGTGTTCATTATTTCCCCACACCATTCTGGGTGAAAAACCTCCACCGTATTTCCTCTATCTAAACTTTTCTGTAGTGTTTCTCCGTACAACAACACTTAGTTCATTTGTGACTTGCTTCACTATGTCCTGTAGACTCATCCAAGTAGAGTAGTGTTTCCTAAAAGCCAGTTGAATCAATCAATCCTTTGAAGTATGGCAACTTTCTATGAAGTTCACAAAATAGGATCCCCCACCCTTTATGGAGATATTTTATGTATATAAGGATTTCTTTTCTAGAAGGTTCAACCGTTTTATCTTCTATTGGTTGCACATTATGGCTGTGTGAGAGCTTATCCATACTGTAGGCTGTTGGGTATTCTGTTGAGTTGGAACCAACATCTGGCCCTTCAGGGGCTTTTCAGAGGCAGAAAAATCACACAGAAGGAGACTGCCTGTATTTCTTCTGTGGAGCAATTGGTGGATAAGAGCCGAGAGCACAATTTGGCAACACAACTCCTTAGCACTTAAGCCACCAAAACTCCCTATGCTGTAGATCAGGGCTCCTAAATTTATATATATTTTTCCCTAATGGTCTTCAGTTCAGTGGTTCTGATCCTTTTTTACAATGTTTATTTCTATAAATGGGGTTGAAGACTGGTTTTACCATAGAATGGGTTTTGGTATGTGGTTTTCATTCTCATGTTTCATTTCACTTAACTCCGTATCAGTATATTTCTTTTGGCTTCCTGTCAGAGAGTCACTGGATGGGCAATCTGGTCTGCTTTTCTATAAGAAGGCTTGTTTTGTCCTTTCATAATGTTTGAACTTGACTGCAGCTCCCTCGGCATTGTAGAAGGCTCTTTTTGGTGTGTGCTGATTGTACTCTTTCCACATGGTAGTAATAATTTTGCTTACTGTGTTTTATTTGTGGTTTCTAAACTATCCTTCAGCTTTTGTAATTTCCAAGCTACATATTGTTGGAAATACTCCACACCGTCAAATAACTTCTGAATTCCTGACTCTGGGATAATCAGAGGGGTGAACTGCTGGTCTGCTTCATTCAGAGTATGTTGAGTTTTTTTCATGTTTGAACCTGACAGCTCCTTCTTTGCCATTATGTGAGGTTCTTCTTAGTTCCCCAATTTCAGATTCTAGAATTATCGTCTGTAGCTGGCTTTCCTGGTGTTTGCAGTAGACAACTGGTTTTTCTTTTTTTTTAAATTTTATTTTATTATTTTTGTGTGAGTGTACCATCAAATCAGATCTGACTGGTACAGGAGGAGATTGTCCCTCCTTCCCCGGCAGAGCATCTGGTGGATTTGAACCATGCACCTCTGGGATTGTAGTTGCGGCTCCTTACCACTAGGCCACCAGAGGTCCCCAGACAACTGGTTTTTCAGTCCTACTAGCTCACTATCCAAAAAATTCTTCTATATAGCTTTACTTGAGAAAGAATGTCTTCCAAGCAGCAGCTCTGTAGTTCACCAGCAACTTGAGTTCACTACAGAACCTAACCACTTCCCAATGTTTTCCTTTACTATCTCTTCAGTGGTAGGTTAGTGGTAATGAGTTGCCCTGAGAAGCAAAAGGCAATCAGTTCCACCAGCCACTCAAAAATATTCAAGCCAAATTCATTCCATGTAGTTCACTCCTGAAGTATCCAAGTATCAGCAACGTGAACTCAATCCTCAGCTGAGTGCAGAGGCACCGCCCGAAAGCCTTTTTCAACTTTTAACGGGAGGAGTTTGCTCATAGACTTAATCCTTCAGAGTGACTGATGGGTTTGAATCACCAACCAGCCTTTGTCTGCTGGGAACTAGGAAACCAATACCAAATGCACTGTACCACCAGAGCTCCCCCGCCCACCCGCAGGTAAACTCCCAGTAATGATGAGAACAGGTTACCCTTTCCCAGGTGGCACAGGTGGTCACTGGCTGAGCGAGACTCTACCTTGCTGTGTCGCCAGTGTTTTCAGCACCCCCCCAGCTCTGCCCCGTGTGTTCCCACACACCTGCGGTGATGTGTCACTTCAAGTCATTGATGGGCAGCGCCAAGGTCATGGTGTCATCTGAACAAGATGAAGTCCTGCCAGGAGGCCAGGCCCTGAGAGTGCCTCAGGTGGATATTGAGGGGTGGGAGGAGGGACAGGATTCCACTCAACCTCCTTCAAGCACACGTTGGCCAGTATCCAGAAGAGCAGCTGGGAGGAGGGAGCGGCAGGCACAGTCAGCCAGAAGCACTGCAGATGCACTGTGTTTTGTGACTCTGGTTCACATCATTTCAGATTCAGTGGAAGGAAAAGGAGCAGGGTGGGTAGTTGCCAGAAGACTCAGAGGAGACCTAGCTTTCAGGGTGTGGTCTGGGGGTTGTGTTACCAAGACCACAAGAGTGTACACTCAGCCAGTTGGGCAGTGCTGACCCAGGGCTGGTGCTTGTGTAACAGGTACCAACACTACCCTCTGCTAACCCTTTCCCAGTGTCTGTCTCAAGGGCCTCTCTGCACTGCTCTAGGGTCTAGAAGCTGGGTGGGGGGGTGGAAGGCGGTGTCTTCAGGCCCAAACTCAAGCACACCTGGGACTGGAGTCATGGAGGGAGATGCTGCTTCCTTCAGAAACAGGTGAATCTGGGGTCTCAGAAGAGGGCAACTGCAGGTTTCCATCTGTTTCTCGTTTAGAATTAGAGGGAGCTTGCCCAGCTGCTAGCTGAAGGTGGGCAGATCTAACCCACCAACCACTCTGTGGGAGCAAGATGTAATAGTCTATTCTTGCAAAGACTCACCTACATTGCCATCAAGTTGATTCCAACTCGGCAACCCTACCTCAGGTGTCCTAAGCAGTAAGTCGCAGTAAGCAAATGAGAGACTGCCCATTTTTTTCCATCAGAGTCACTGATGACTTCTGAGACACACAGAATTTGTACCAGAGATACACAGCCTTTGCGTTAACAGCAAAACTCCCAATGGACTGCTCCATCAGAGGTCTGTCCCATAAAGATTATAGCCTAGGAAATTCTATTAGGCAGTTCTGCTCAGGCCTTCAGAGTCGCTGTGAGTCGGGATTGACTAGACAGCAGTTTTGGGTTTTTTACAACTCAGGCTAGTGTCATTTTCCTACTATGAATACTCACACATGGGTCACATATGCACGTGTATGTGCACATGCATGTTCTAAAGAGGCTTCCTGCCCCCCCCCCGCAGCCAAGCTCCATGTAGCAGTGGGTGCAGTTGGTCACATGTAGGACTGTGGCTGCACAGAAGTGGGGTGCACAGTGAGCCCTTGGGTTACAGCGTGGAATGGCCTGCATTGTGGGGCCCCTGATGTCCTCATCATTTATCCTGACAAGAGTCTGGGAACCTGGCCGGCGTCAGGCACATCATCCTGGTGCTCTCAGGCAAGGGTGGCGTAGGGAAGAGCACCATCTCTACCGAGCTGGCCCTGGCCCTCCGCCACATGGGCAAGAAGGTGAGCCCCCCGCCTGTGCTGTGCCCTGCCTCACTGAGCCTTAGCCCCGCCCCCACCCTAGAGCCCCACCCCACTGAGCTGTAGCCCTGTCCCCACTGGGTCAAGTCCCCTCCATGCCCCTGCTCTCAGCACCCGCACCCCCCGTGCCACACCTCTCAGCATTATACATCCCACCTAACACTTTGTACCCCCTCCCAGCATCATGTTCCCCCCCGCAGGTCTCTTCTCCCCCTTACCACGTCCCCTGGTATACCTCCCTTTGCCTCTCCCCTCCCTCCGTTCAACTATATTCCCTACCCAACCCTAAAGTGCTCACTTGCTGGCACACCCCCCCCCCCATCCACAGGTGGGCATCCTGGATGTGGACCTGTGCGGGCCCAGTGTGCCACGCATGTTCCGGGCACAAGGCTGTGCTGTACACCAGTGTGACAGCGGCTGGGTGCCTGTGTATGTGGATCAGGAGCAGAGTGTTGCACTCATGTCCGTGGGCTTCCTGCTGGAGATGCCTGACGAAGCTGTGGTGTGGAGGGGTCCCAAGAAAAATGGTAACAGTGCCCAGAGCATTATCCACTGTAATGGAGAATTGGTGATGAATTGGCAGTGGGTGGGCTTGAAAAAGGTCAGAAGGCTTTGCCACAGGGACATGTGGTTAAGGCCTTTGTCCCTGAGTTGCTGGCTGTGGGATGGAGCCTTTATTGGGGTCAAGGAGCTGTGTTGCCATTGGTAGCAGCAGAGCTCATGCATCAGATCCAGATGTCTGCCTCGATAGATGTCACTAGGTGGCCCCTGCATGTGGCAGAAAGCAGGGACACTGACTGGGCTATCTGGACGTGTCCTCCTGGCAGCGTGCACTTGAGGCTTTGGGAGGAGGCATTTCCTCTGGGCACACCCTGAAAGAGCCCCTGAAGGTGGTGTGCTTCCACACAGCGCTTATCAAGCAGTTCCTGTCTGATGTGGCCTGGGGGGACCTGGACTTCCTGGTGGTGGATACGCCTCCAGGGACGTCAGATGAGCACCTCTCCGTGGTGGAGGCCCTGCGCCCCTACCAGCCTCTAGGTGTCGTACTGGTCACCACTCCCCAGGTGAGGCCATGCCCGTAGTGAAACCCATCATGTGCCCCATCCCCCACCCCGCCCCAGTGAGTGAGTCTGCACAAGATGAGATGACAGCCCCTTCTGCAGCAGGCTGAGGTGTCCCCCTCTTACGGGCAAGTGGGCACCCTGTGGAGCTCCAGTGGCTGTCCTGCCCTCAGGCGGTGTCTGTTGGGGATGTGCGGCGGGAGCTGACCTTCTGCAGGAAGACGGGGCTGCATGTACTCGGCGTGGTGGAGAACATGAGTGGTTTTGCATGTCCACACTGCGCGGTGAGACCCTGGTCCTGGATGGTTGGGACAGGTAGGGGCACGAGGGGCCTGTGCTCACACCCCTTGATCTAACCCAGGAGTGCACCAATGTCTTCTCCACTGGCGGTGGGGAGGAGCTGGCCAAGCACGCAGGGGTCCCCTTCCTAGGTGAGTGCCTATGTCTCCTCTGGGGGAAACTGGGGTGGCCAAGCTGCTGGGGACCCCAGGATGCAGAGGCAGAATGGCCCTTCCTTACTTAGCTGTTCCTCAGGATTCCCTGCCAGGAACCCTAGATTCTGGAGTTTGCACATACACCCAGGAGACATCTGTACCCTAGTGGGGATGGTCCCCTATAGAACACCCACCCCGGAGTCAGCCCAGCCAACAGGGAAGCATCTGCTCCATTGAGGGTGGGGATGGACCCTTGGTTCTGCTTCCTCTCCTCATGCCTCCTCCTCTCCACAGGCTCTGTGCCCCTGGACCCTCAGCTGGCTCAGAGCCTGGAGGAGGGCAAGGACTTCATCCGGGAGTTCCCCAAGAGCCCCGCCTTCCCAGCGCTGGCCTCCGTGGCACAGAAGATCCTGGACGGGGCGCAGAAGCAGGGCCCTGACTAAAGCTTTGCTGCTGAGCCCTTCTGGTGCCTCTGAAGTCACACGCCTGCAGCCAGGCAGGGTGGCACCTGGGGCCAGACGTGTGATACCTATAGTACTCAGTGTGGTCGCTGTGCCTGTCCTGACCGACACTGACA
This sequence comes from Elephantulus edwardii, assembly GCF_000299155.1. Lineage (NCBI taxonomy): Eukaryota > Metazoa > Chordata > Mammalia > Macroscelidea > Macroscelididae > Elephantulus > Elephantulus edwardii. The sequence goes on along the minus strand of NW_006400100.1, from coordinate 102,268 downwards.
GGGTCATGGACACTGGTAGCAGGATCTACAGAGACAGTGCCGCACCCCCTACCTTGGCACCTGTGTCCCCGTGGGATGTCGAGTGCTGGGCTGGAAACACCTCTTTTGTCCTTGTTGGCTGCAGTACTGCCCGTACTGAGAACCAGAATTAAACAGGCAGGTTATACATGTGTGACTTCTTGGACCTTTTGACCAGTTATCCCTCCAGACTATGTATCTGCCTCAGTGAGTCCAGGGGACGCATGGTGGAGCTAAAGGTGGTGGCACCTAGGGTGAAATGATGAGAGAAACACATGACTGAGGTCAGCACTGGCACCTCAGAGTGACAGCCCAAGGGGCCTGTGAACCCTTTCCACATGAGCAGGGGACCTGCACTTTCCTGAGCCTCTGCCCACGGAGTGTACTGGCAGAGTGGTGGTACATGCTGTGTCCCCAGTGAAAGGTGTTGGAGCAGCCCTTGGCCTGGAAATGGGATAGGCATGGATGGGGGTGAGGGGTCTCCTGGCCTTCCTGTCGGCAGGTGGGCCTTACTTGAAGTGTGCTTGAGGCTGGGGTGTGTGCAGAAGGAGGAGGGAGGTCTCGGTCCCACCTCCTGGTCAAGGCTCACTGGGCAGTGCTGCGCCCCTGCAGCATAGACCACAGGGTCGAGTGTCAGGAAAGAGGGCTGTTGGCCGGGCTGCCTCATTTCTTTCTGGCTTCTTAGGGCCCTTGTGGGGGAGACCAAGTGATGTGACTTGGATGTCCTGGGAGCAAGAGAACCTAGGAATTGTCCCCGAGGGGGCTGTAGCAGGGGACAGGACTTCAGGAAATCCCCATGTCTGGGGGTCTTTAGAACGCTGAACTGGTGTGTCCCATTCCCCTGGTGACACTTGTCATGGGCAGTGGTTGTCAGATTGCTTTAATTGACAGTGGCCCAGGTGGGGCCTGGGGGTGGTCACTCTGCCCTGACTCCCCGTCAGGCCTTGAGAACAGGCCATTTGGTGCCCACACAGCCCCCAAGAGTGGTGACCAGTGCTGCCCACAGGCCTGTCTGCTCTCCAGAGGGACAGCCTTCTCTGGCACGAGGGTCCCCCTCCATTCCAAGGTCAGCAGTGAGCAAAGTAGGCCTCGCTCAGGTCCCGTAGATCGAGGCCCGCCACTGCCGGTGGCCCCGCACAGGTGATGTTGTTGTAGGTGTACACAGGCAGCTGACGGTCGTCGCCTTCAGCAGCCGCCTGCACAGCACGAGGCACGGCGCGCGGGTTCCGCCGAGCGAAAGCCCACAGTGGCCGGAGAGTGCAGCCACAGGCCCAAGGGTTGCTGTCCAGCCAGAGGCGCTCCAGGCCAGGGGGCTGCGGCACGAAGGTGTGCAGCGAGTTGTTGCGCAGGCTTAGGTATCGCAGCTGTCCCAGCGGCGCCAGCAGCCCCTCGGCCAGGCCCTCCAGGCAGTTGTGGGATAGGTCCAGCCAGAAGATGTGCTGCAGAGGCCGGAGTGTGTCTGGGGCCAGCTTGGCCAGCTGGTTGTGGGCCAGGAGCAGGTACTCCAGCTTGCTGAGGCCCAGGAAGAGCTGGCGTGGTAGGTGGACCAGGCGGTTGGCCGTGAGGTCCAGCTCCAGCAGTTCAGGCAGCCCCTGCAGGCTCTGCTCGTCAATGACTGAGATGGTGTTGTCTCGGAGAAAGAGGCGGCGCAGGCCTGCTAGGCCTGCAAAGGTGTAGGGGCGCACGTGGCCCAGACAGCTGCTCTCCAAGTGCAGGCTGTGCAGGTGGCCCAGGCCCCGGAAGACCTGCTCGCCCAGGTTCCGGAGGCAGTTTCCTGAGAGGTTCATGACGGCCACATTGGGCAGCCCCAGGAAGGCGCCAGGCCGAAGCTCCTGCAGCTGGTTGTGGTCCAGCGTGAGTACCTCCAGCTGGCCCAGGCCCTCGAAGGTGTGCTCAGCCACCTGGTGGATGCGGTTGTGGCCAAGCCGCAGCTCCTCTAGGAAATGCAGGTCTTTGAAGGTGCGTGGCCGCAAGCTAGTTAGCACGTTGTGGGAGAGACGCAGTACGCGCAGTGCCAGCAGGCCTGGGAAGGTCTCGGCGAAGAGGCTGGCCACCCGGTTGTGGGACAGGTCAAGCCAGCGCAGGGCCCTCAGGCCCAGGAAGGCACCGGGTGCCACACTGGACACCAGGTTGTGGTGCAGGTAGAGCTTCTGCAGCTTGGGCAGCTGGATGAAGACACCGGCCTTGATGCTGTGCAGCGTGTTGCGGCTCACATCCAACTCCTGCAACTCGCCCAGGCCACAGAACAGCGGCGGCTGCAGGTAACTCAGTCGGTTTCCGGCCAGCACTAGTTCTCGGAGGCCAGCCAGGCCCCGGAAGGCACCGTCAGGCAGCACGACCAGGCTGTTCCAACCCAGGTTGAGGGTCCAGAGACGCTGCAGGCCAGCAAAGAGACCCTCATCCAGCCTGGCCAGCAGGTTATGGTGCAAGCTGAGGGAGGCCAGGCCAAGTGTGTGCGCAAAGGTGCCAGCAGCCAGGCTGCGCAGCTGGTTCTGTTCCAGGTGCAGGTGGTAGAGGGCACCCAGACCCAGCAGCGCACGGGGCTCCAGGCTGCTCAGCTGGCTTCCCTGCAGGTTGAGGAAGTCCAGACCAGACAGGTTTTGGAATGCGGCTGCGGGGATGCTTGTCAGATTGTTGCAGTCCAGCCATAGGGCCTTGACGTCCTCTGGGATGCCAGCAGGCAGCTGCGTGAGGTTTCGGGCACTGCAGAAGATGCTGAGTTCATCCGTATAATCGTCGTAGCTGCAGGCACACATGGCTGGGCACCGAGGGCCCTCGGTGTCCCCCTCTGCTCCAAGCCCTGCACCCTCCTGGCTGCCGCTGCCCGTCACTGCCCAGCACACCAGCAGCGCCAGGGCCAGGCCTCCTGTGGTGAAGGCAGAGCTGGAGCCTGTGGCCTTCTCAGACTTGGTCCAGCCACTTCTAGGGATGGGCTTGGGAGGCAGTGAGGGGGCCCAGGGTTAGGGGCAGTGCTGAGGCTCAAAATGTCCCTGCCACCAGCTCTCAGACCCACAGGCCACCATGCAAGCTGAGATGCTAGGAGGCTGAACAGCTCAGAGCTGCGCAGTCAGCTGGTTCGAGTGGCCAGCACCACAGGACATGGAGCTCAGCTGGGATGGCATCTGCTGGGTTACACATCAGCCCCAAGTGGGCAGGCTGGGCCCTGGAGGTGACCGATGCCAGCCATGTGGCCATCTGTGTCCCTGGAGGGACACGTCAGCTGGGCACAGCTGCCACAGATCTGTGGCCACTGCTGGAATGTTCTGGAGCAGGCTCCAGCGAGGTTTTTACCGCCATTGGGGCTTAGATGGTGAGCTGATACCTTTGTTGGGCTAGGCCCCAGGTGACAGGGCTCATCCTGGTCACTGCACCAGTGGGTGTGACCTGAACTGGGGGACTTGGTGCTGAGTGCGGGCAAGAGGGGTAGACGGACCACAGGCCGTCGGCCAGGCAGGTCAGGTAAGACTCAGAGGGCTTGGTTCCTCCTGCCCAGAAGCTGTGGCTCCTATATCCTGTGCTGAGTCGAGGTAGCACCCTGGGGTGCCCCAGAGCGCAGGGGGCTCCCCACTTGCCCAAGATGGCCTCTGAGCAGCCAGGGAGAGTGGACCCTGTCCTCATCCTCTACCAGCTGGTCCAGTGAGGGGGGTCCCTGGCCAGACCCACATACTGGGCATTGCTACACACAGTCATCCTGCCCAAGGTGAGGAACTTGACTCCCTGGGCTGCTGCACCCCTTAGGGTGGGAGGGACTGGTCAGAACAGTGGTTGTCAACTCACAGTGACACTGGTGTGTCAGAGGAGAACTGTGTATGACAAGGACTTCAGGAGAGCACCAGACCTTTTTTCTGAGGTGCTTCTGGGCAGACTCGAAGCTCCCACCATGCAGTTAGTGATTAGGAGGGGTGGGGCCGGAGGGTGAACAGAGCCTCCAGCTCCAAGTGGGCTGCACCCCTACAGCGTTCCCACCAGGCACTCCCCAGTACCCCCCTCCAGGCTGGCCGTGACCCTAACCCTCCCCCGAGGCTCACCTCTGCTCAGGGCCATTGCCTCGTGGTCAGCAGCCGATGGGCAGTGCGTCTGCTGGGTCAGTGGCGCCTGCTCTCTGGACAGCGCACTGAGCGCCAGCACCCTGACAACCGGCCAGCTGCTGCCCGGCCCCTTAACCCCCTCGTGCCGGGCAGCCAGCGTCCGCCTGGGGGCTGGGGTGCAGGGAGAGCTGTGGGGGCCCTTGTCTGCCCAGAGTCTCCTGTCAGAATAGGCTGTAATGTGACTCTTAGGACACATAGGCCGGTGCCCTGTCCTCTGACCCCTGTCCCCCTGCACAACTGGCTGATGAGAAATAGGTGGGCCAGTGGCAGGGGTGCTCCTGGGGTGAATGTGGGGACTGGGAGAGGAGACCCCAGGCTGGGCAGCATTTCAGGGGGCTTGGGGGCCCTCACCCATGCCCAGCAGACAGCTGTGTTGAGGTGAGCTGTGTGACACTGCCTACATTATCTTAACAGCCAGGTGGCATCAGCCACTCAACCTGTAGCCTGGCCCAGCCCCAGCCTCAGTGGTGACCTCAGGTTGGCTGCAGTGTGGCCAGCCCCCCCTTTCTAGGAATGCCTCGGGCATTGCTTGTTCTCAGGGGCCTTGGAACCTGGGGTCCCCTCTGCACACATTGCTCTTTGCCATCCCCCAGGCTCCTGAAGGCTGCGCCCCAGTACACTGCTCCCCCTGAGATCTGCTCTGAGGTAGTCTCCCCCAGCCCAGGGGACTGTGCCTCCCATATGGTGTTGGGCTTGAGGAGGCTGAGGGAGAAGCCCAGCATAGTCTGCAGGACAAGGGTGGGCAGTGGGGACCAAAGCCAGGGCCGTCCACCCAGCAGCCCTACCTGCCCCCCTAAAGCAGCACAGGGTGCTGGCTTTGACTCCACTCTGCTAGGGTTTGACTGTCTTCCAGGCTGTTCTTCAGGGTCTCTTCTGAGAAATTATAGATCCAGAGGGGAAAGTCCAGGTCCAGGAAGGCCCGGTGAGTTTACCCAGAGAAAGTGCTGACTCAGCAGGAGCCAGGCCAGTGGGAGCCGGGGGAGGTGGTGTGGGCCAAAAGGGGTGCAGGCTGGGGTGGGGGTACAGGCCAGCAGGGGCTGGGCAGGGGTGTGGGCAGGGGGAGGGAGTAAGGGCCAGGCAGGGGTGCAGGCCAGTAGGGGCCAGGTGGGGGTGTAAACCTGGTGGGGGCAGGCAGGGGTGCAGGCCAGGCAGGGCTGGTGAGGGCCACATGCTCTTCCACCACTGGTTTCTGTAGGGGTGCCCCGTTGGGATCGGGCAGCCTGGCCATGCTGTGTGGACAGGCCTCGTGTCCAGAGGTGCTCAGGGTGACAGCACACTTGTCCCAGCCGACCCCAAGCCCCTGCCCTGAGGAGTCTGGCTCTGCCTTGGTGACAGGAAGCATGTCACGTGGGACGCCTGGCCTTCCGACAGTGCTGCCAGGGCCTCGCACAGGCCTGCAGGGCACTGCGGCCACTGGGCTGGCCGGGCACCGTGTCCTTGCCCCAGAGCTCTGCTGCCCTGGCTGGGTGGTATGGACAATGACCCTCTCTGACCATTTCCTCAGTGCTCACATGACCGAGCCCCCCTCCAGAGCTCCTCAGCTCCAGCCCTCGGGGGCCCCCATCCCGAGGAGCAGGTACCCATCTCCTGCCTCTAGCAATTTTAAGGGAGTGAGTTCTGGCTTCGCTCTGTTGTGAGCGCGTGTGTACGTGGAGGACACCTGGAGGAACTTGTGCTTGCATGTGGTCCCATTGGACCTGCTGCTGCCGAGTGGACTCCCCCTCCCCGCGGCTCCGGCCCAGAGCAGAAGGGCCGTGGAGTTCCCGCGGCGCCACCTTCACAGAGGCCGACTGCCTAGCCTTCCTCCTGTGACGAGGTCAGCCACCAGCCTGGTACTGCGCCCCAGGCCCCTCCTCCGTTGGTGCCCGACTTATCAGTCCCTCCGGAATCTGGACTTTTGTGCCAACTCAGAAGGTGTCCCTGCAGAGTTGATGTTAACTTGACCCACGACATGGTCCTTCTCCTGGGTTCTCAAAAGCCTGGCAGTTCTCCCACCTCTCCACACCACCAGGGGGCAGGTGACAGCTGGCGATGCCACTGGTCTCAGAGGTGTGAGGCCACAGGTCACTCAGGCCCGCACATGGAAGCATGGAAGTGCCCTTTATTGGCAGTGATGGGCATGGGTGTGCTGGGAATGGCAACTCTGTTTTGAGGACCCTTGTAGTCCCTATTCCGTGTCACTAACTTCTTCCTTCCGTGACCCCCCCCCCCATACATGTGTACACGGACCTCCTGTGGATCTCCACAGGCTGATACAGCAAAGGGTTATCAGAGAACGGAGATTGAACACTCCCAGGTCTCAGGTCCCGTCATGTGCGGTCTCAAAAGGCTCTTATCTCAGTAGAGAAAAGGGGACCCTTAATGCAACTGAGAAATAGTCCCTAGGAGCAGAGTGAGTCTTCGTGGACTCCAGCCCCGGTACTAGGAAGCTCCTTGACTCCAGGGAAGTCCAAGATGCAGATTGCCAAGGAATGTGGGCCTCCCTCCAGAACCAACAGCCCTGAACATGGACTTGGAGCCTCGCGACCGTGAGAGGATGGGTTTTGTGTTCAAGACACTCACTTGTGGTATTCCCGTGAGAGCAGCGCCACCTGGGCACTGAGAAGAACCATTCTTTTTCCCATCAGAACATCATTTTGTTGTTGTTGAGGGTATACACAGCCAAACAGACAGCTCAAGTGTCTCCATGTGCTGCTTCAGCACCGGTGTCCTTTCTGCTTCAGGAATTTTCTGGCCTCCAGCCTGGTGCCTACTCGACTCATGTGAGTCTTCGGTGAATTAGCAGCTCCTTGGAAGGAGCCCAGTGGCCTAGTGTGTTACCTCTTGGTCTCCAGAACTTCAGAGGTTCAAATCCACCATTTGCTCCATTGGAGAAAGTAGAAGCTGTCTCCTGTAAAGAATTGGAGCTTCAGAAACCCAAGGAGGGGCTTCACTGAGGTAGAATTGACTCTGGACAGTGGGGTTGGTTTTTGCTTTGGGGGGAGTCGTGTGAGAACTGATGCCTTTGATTATGGTGTTGGCAAAGAGTACTGACTGTAGCCGCCAGAGAACAAGAAATCTGTCTCAAAAGAGTCCTTCTTAAAGGCTGTCAGGACTACTTTGGGCATCTTACTAGGAAGAGCCCGTCCCTGGGGGAGGACATCGTGTGTGGTCAGTGAAAAACTGACCCTCTGAGCTGACGAGCACAGTGGCTCTGACGGTGGGCACAGCAGAGATTGTGAGTTTGGTGCCAGCCCAGGCAGGCTTCTGTTCTGCTGGACGTGGGGTCCCTGTGAGCTGGAACTGACATGACAGCACCTAACAGGTGGGTGCTGGTGGGTCAGATGTGGGGGCCCTGAAGACCCCGGAGCTCACGGCTGGTGGTATCTTGAGCGGGGGGAGACTTACAGCCTCTGAAGTTGCAACTGGCTGGTCAGAAGTGAGATGTCACAGGTACCCCTCATCTGGTGGGCTCTTCCAGAACTCCAGGGTGGGAGTCATTGTGGGAGAACAGACGATGCTCCTGGACCCTTAAAATAAGCCATGGGACTTGAATCCATAGACACCAACCCACATCCCCTTCAAGACAGTCCACGTCTCCCACTGCTCCAAACCCTTTGGTTGGCTGTGTGTCTACCATGTGTGGGCACATGATGCGGATGGATTCCAAGCACAGCTTGTAAGAAAGCTGATGTTTTTTCACATCAGCATGTGAGGCGGGTGGGGTTTCATCTTCATGGGTGACAATGGTCGCTGCACCGCCCGCAGCTGCACTTGGCAGAAGGAGCCCCAGTATTCAGTGTGTTACCTGTTGAGCCCGTGTCTTTCTTGCCAACACTGTTGAATTTTTTCTGATTTTATTCTAGCCGTCCTAGCTGTGTGGAGGTGTAGGGAGCTCCTCAAGGTCTAGATTAACATTTTGCTCCCTAAAGGCTAAGAAGGGAGCCCTTGTGGTTCAGTGGTGGTTTTCCGCTTGTCACTGAAAGGTGGGTGGTTCGAACCTGCCAGCCACTCCTCAGGAGAAAGATGGGACAGTCTGCTTTTGTAGAGACATAGCTTTGGAAGCCCCCCGGGCACAGTTTTACTCTCCAGGGTCACAGTGATTGTCTGTCACACCTTGCACTTCTCAGCTATTTGTGTCTCTAGCTAACAAAGTTCCCTCCCTACTCTTTTTTTTTTCTTCCTATGAAAGTGTGATCTTCCCTCAACCCCCTTTTAGTATTTGTTGTTAAGTGCCATTGAGTCAACTTTGACCCATAGTGACCCTGAACTATGAACAGCAGAACTCTAGCTTGCCTTGTTCTGTGCTGTTGTCAGCTCTAATGTGTGTGTGCCTGTTGTTAAAGTCACAGTGCCAGCCCATCTCGCTGACGGTCTTCCTCTCTCTGGGTGACCCTCACTTTCCCCCTTCATGTCTCTTCCCCACAACTGCTGCTTACAACATGCCCCACATATGTGAGATGAAGTTTCATCATCCTGGCCTCTGGTTGCATGTTATCCAGGACATAATCGTACATTCTTTTGGTGGTCTGTGGGCTATTCAGTGCTCTCCTCCTCCACCACACCTCAGAGGCCTCAGTTCTTCGGTCATCCTGCTTCACTGTCCAACTCTCAGATGTGTAGCACATCATTCAAAACACCTTGGCCTGGATCAAGTGTACCTTAGTCTTTAAGCGGACATTGTTGCTCTTCAGCCCCTTGGGCCCTTGCCAGCAGATTTCCCCAGGGTGATATATCTTTTGATTTCTTGACGGCTGGTACGAAGGGTGTTGATTGGGGACCAAGTGAGATGAATTAATGGACAATTTCAATTCTTTGTCCATCTATCATGATCTATTGTCTATTGGTCTAGTGGTTAGGATTTTGTTTTGTTGATGTTGAGATGTAATCGATATTGAAGGTTGTAGTCTTTGATCTTCCATAGCAAGCGCTTCAGGTCTCCTTCACTTTCAGAGAGCAGGGTTGGGTCATTTGTGTAACGCAGGTTGTTGATGAGTCTTCACCAATCCTAATGTCACATTCTTCGTCATAAAGTTTAGCTTCCTTGTGGTACATTCACACAATGGAATACTACGCTGCATTGAAAAACAAGGAACTCATGCAATATTATTCAAAATGGGTGACCCTGGAGGACATTATGCTGAGTGAAATATCTCAGTCACAAAAGGACAAATATTGTATGGTGCCACTGCTGTAAAATTGGACTGATATCAGGGTTGGGGTAAGACTGAGGAAAACTGGATAAATTGAAACAGATGAAGGAGAGAATTTTTTAAAAGCGATGTATGCTAGGGTATTATGGTTATCACAAGAGTTCACAATGAAGGTTGCATAGTGGAATGTACTTGGGGCAGTGGGAGGGGTGCGGGGGGACTGTGTACCAGGGAGGGAGTTTTTCTTTTACTTTTCAAAGAGAGGAGTGAACTTGGTGGGGGGGAGGGCTGGGCGGGGAGAGAAGTGTAGCAATGAATGAATGGAAATCCAAAATATCTGTAAATGTTCATTAAAATGATTAAAATTAAAATTACAAAAAATAAAAAAAAATAAAGTTTAGCTTCCTGAATGATTTGTTCAGCATACAGATTGGATCGGTATGGAGAAAGTATACAACCTTGACACATACCCTTCCCAGTTTTAAACCATACATTGTTCCCTTGCTCTGTTCAGGCAGCAGCTTCTTGGTCTAAGTACAGGTTTGTTTGGTGTTGGGTTTTTTTCCCCTTCTTCTCACTTTCCCCCTCTTTTAAAAAAAAAAAAAAGAAACACTTTATGAATTTGCGTGTCATCCTTGTGCAGGGGCTGTGATAATCTTCTCTGTATCGTTCCAATTTTAGTACATGTGCTACCGAAGCGAGCGCCTAAGTATAGGTTTTATATGAGCACAATTAAGTGGGGTTGGATTCCTATTCCTCTCAATGTTTGCCATAATTTGTTATGAACCACACAATGAAATGCCTTTGCATAGTCAATAAAACACAAGAATTCTTTGCTGTCAGTTAAGATCCATCTGATATCAGCAATATCTCTGGTACCATGGCGTCTTTTAAATTTGACTTGAATTTCTGGAAGTTCTCTATTTTTTCTAGTAGTTTTTGGATAATCTTTAGCAAGATTTTACTTGCACATGGTAAGATATTGTTTGATAATTTCCATATTCTGTTGGATCACCTTTTTTTGAAATGGAAACAAATACCGATTTCTTCCATTCAGCTGGAAGCTGGTGAGCACACCCAGGATCTCATCTGTTAGCTGAAATGTGTCAAGTGATACTCCAATTCCTGGGGCTCCCCTCCCCCCAGTGCCTTCAGTACAGCTTGAACTTTTTTTCTTCAGCACCATTGATTCTTGATCACATGCTATTTCCAGAAATGGTTCAGTGCCAACCAATTCTTTTTTGGTACTGTGAAATCTGTGTATTCTTTTCATCGTCTTTTGATGCTTCCTAGAATCATTCAAGACCTAACCCATAGCATCCTTCAGACTGCAACTCAGAACTTGAATTTTTTCAGCTTGAGCTAGTTTTTCCCTTTTTATTTTCTGACTCTTGGCACATTTCATTTTAATATTTTGCTTTGCCTACTTGAGCTGCCCTTTGGAATTTCTGTTCATTTCATTTCTTTGTTTTGACTGCTCAAAGTTGTAGTGCTGTTTTCAGTCTCTTCTGACATTCATTTTGGTCCTCTCCCTCCCCCCAATCTTTGTAATGACCTCTTGCCTCTCCCTCCCCCCACCTCCCCAGTTGCTTTAATAGTTTTAGGTTTCTTCTGAGTTCATTGTTACAACTGATGAACTAATACTGATACACTGTAACACCCTAGAGTGCACAGAACCACTGGTTCCCCATTCAATTGACCCTGTGCAGTAGAGTCCCCTGGGATTGTCGAACGTGTGAACTCCTATGCCCCCATGGCCGTATCTTACAGAATAGTGTCCATGACCCCAAACCGGCTCTGGGTTCACCAATTCACTGTTCCCCTTCCTCTGCCCCTGGTCTTTTCACTGTCTCTGTAGTTCTTAATTTTCCAGATTGTCACATTGTTGGAATTGTGAATATAACATGGATGAAAGGGAGTGTGTCTGTACTCAGCAGTTGTGAGTAAAGCCCCCCTAAGATTTCTTGGGTTTTAATGTGAACTACTTTTCAGCTTACTTGGGTGTAATTGCTGGATTGTATAGGGTCACTCTAAGTCAGAATTGGTGGACGTGGGTTTTATTTTACAGTAAGACTAGATTTCTCTTGTGTTCATCTTGTGTTTGCTGCTGCTGCTGCTTAGCTTGAGTCCTTCCACATCAGCAGGTGAAGGCCTTGTGAGCAGTGCTCAGCTTCGTGCTTGGGGGAGATTCCACCTGAGAGGCAGCTCTCCCCCAGCTGTATTTTGAGTATCTGAGAGCCTTGCTCTCTGGCACTAAATTAGACAATGTTCCACTGCTACTTAAGAGTTCTCAGTAGCCCATTATTTCAGGAGTAGATGGCCACTCCTTCCTATACTGAAACCTGTCCACCATGGGAGACCTTGTTAACATATTGGAAATACCGGTGACCTAGCTTTCAGCCTCACAGCAATGCACAAGCCACCACAGAACAACAGATTGAGAGACGAGCAGTGGGAACTGGCTTCATAAAAAACTGCCAGGTGTGCTTCTCTGTTTTGCTCCCAGACTGTCTTCTCACTGGACTTTTTGTTTTTGGGTGAAAGAGTTCTTTGCATATTCTGGCCATTGTCAGAGATGTGGCATTTCTCCCGGTTAGTCATCTGTCCTGTTCTCTAGGTTGTCTTCACATGATCTTGAGGCACAAAATGTTTTCATTGTGCTGAAGTCCAAGTTCTGGAGACCTCTCTGACTTTGACAGGCCCAGTGGGAGGGGCCAAGGGTGCATCCCACAGATTTTTGACACATTTTTGTTTTCACTCTTTTTTGGCCCACGTGCTATCCTGGAAGGGCTGCCTGTGTGTTACTTGTCGTGAGCCCCTAGAGGACCACCTGGGAAGGACTCTGGGGGCACAGTTGTAAACAGCTGGGCGTCATGGTGGTTACTGAGTGGAGTAATGAAATGCCCACTCGTTAGTCAGGATTTTGTTTCTCCTTTCAGTTCCTACATTCTTCTGTCCCTGCCACCTTTTCCCTGTACATACTATTCATAAAGGAGCCAGTTTCTGCAGAAATCATAGAGGAAGATGAGGGTGGTTGCTGACAAAGAGAAGCTTCAGGAATCAGGGCTGCCTAAGAATATTTGATGAGAAAGCGGAGACAGAACTGAACTGGGAGAGGAATGGGGGGAGGCACCAAGGGGGACCCCAGTACTATAGCAGTTAAGTGCTCCCCTAAAGGCTGGATGTTGGACCCCACCTGCTTCTCTGAGGGAGAAAGATGAGAAAGTGCTTCTGTGATAGTGACAGCCTTGAAAACTTCACTAGCAGTTATACTTGGTCATACGGGGACTCTGTGGAGTCCACCTGATGGCCCTCAAAGGGGATGCCAGCCAGAAACCAGCCAGCAGGTGGAAGCAGACCACACGGAGACAAGATGGAAAAGCGAGTATAAAGATGGACAAGGGCATGGATAAAGGACACTGGTTCAGCAGAAAGAGACCAGGAAATGGTTCATGTACAAGTAGGGGGAGGTGGAACCCTAGCTCTCTGGTGACAGGTGCAAATGCATGTCCCAGCCTCCCCGCCACAGCCACGGCCACAGGCATCCAGCAGGGACTGTGTGCTGACTCACTCCCATGCTGGGGGTGTCACCTGGTCCAGCTGCTTGGGGGCTAGGCCCCCCACCACACAGAGCATGGCGATGAGGCAAGACAGGACAGTCCACAGGCTGAGTTATGGGAATAAATAGCTTTCTTAAATTTCCTCTCTTATAAATAAGCTTCAGAACATCTGATCACATGGCAGCAGTGGGCTCTGCAATGAATATAAAATTACCCCAACACTTCCTGCCCTAGTGACAGGAAACAATTACCTAAAACACCTTCCTTCCTGGCACCCCTGGTGCTCCCTGCAGCCGCTCAGTCCCGCGGCACCTTGAATTGATCCTTCTCTTTGCGGATGGCCCGCATGGTGGTCACGGGGTCCGTCTCGCCTGCATGCTCCTGCACGCTCTTCTCCCTGTGGGACACAAGGTCTGTTGTGGCCAGCAAGGTGGTGGCCGGCCCCAAAACACACTTTGTTGCCCCATGTTTAGGTCACCAAGGCTACATGCCTCCCCCCCCCCTCCACCCTGCCACATGCTGGGAAAGGGAAAGAGGCAACCTTGTTTTCCGACTGCACAGGCCCCAGGGCCAATGGGTGCTGCCCCGTGCCAGGAGGACAGGGACGCCTCTCACCTCACTCTGCGGGGGATAGGGACAGCATGGACCCCCCGCACCTCACTCTGTAGGGTCAGGGACAGCGTGGACACCCCTCACCTCACTCTGTAGGGTCGGGGACAGCATGGACACCCCTCACCTCACTCTGTAGGGTCGGGGACAGCGTGGACACTCCTCACCTCACTCTCATGAAGGGATTGAAGGTGAACTCCTCGGCGATGGTGGATGGCACCGTGGGCTCCCCAATCCCATACTTCTCCTGTCAGAGAGACACTGCATGTTACGAACACGTGAGGGGCGGCCTCCCAGAATACTCTGGAAGGCCCACCAAAAGGGCTGGGCAGGAGGGCCCTGTGCTCAGAGCTCCTCTGTAAAGGGTGAACCCCTAGCCTCTGTCATGGGGTGAGAGGGAGGCAGAGCCTTCTGTTAATGGAAGCTTGTTTTCACATCATAAAAGTGGCCACTAGCAGAATGTCTGAACACACAGGAAAGGTGGAAATCACACATGGTTCTGTCTGCAAAACAGTGTGGGGGTCTGGAGGTGCTGCATGGGGAAGGTTCAGGACCTGGATGACAGCTGGTCACCCATCTCACCCTGCTCTGCAGGGACATCAGGAAGACCCTCCACCACTGAAGGGCACCAAGGGGCAGGCAGAGCCAAAGGCTGCTGTACCCCATTTATCTCCCCTGCCATGGAGCACCTCATAATGCTCCTTCACACTCTTCCACCTCACAGGGGACTCACCTCTCAAAACTACTCTGCTTTTTTTTTTCCTTTTTATTATTTTTGTGTGAGTGTACCGTCAAATCAGATCTGACAGGTACAGGAGGAGATTGTTCCTCTTTCCCCGGCAGAGCATCTGGTGGATTTGAACTGTGCGTCTCTAAGATTATAGTTGCAGCTCCTTGCCACTAGGCCACCAGAGCTCCCCAACTACTCTGCTTTTTTAATGGGCAAAAAAGCCAGAAATGCTTCATGAAATGGCTGTTAACACAGGGAGATGTCCATAAGTGAGGTCTGTTAAAAGTGACTTGACTGTGACGAGCCCCACCAAGCCCAGTGTAGTGTCAGGAGGCTGGGGGACAGTTGGAACTCGCCCCCTCTGGCAGCAGGAACAGACTGAAAAGGCATCACTTCTGTGAAAGTCAGCCAGGTTCCCACCGCACGACCCAGTGATTTGTCTCCAGTTATGACACAGGGGGACCCTCATTCCCATCGCGAACAACCAAGACCAGTGCGAATGGGCTGGCAGGTGAGCGACAGAGAAGTCCTGTCCAGGCAGGACATGCGGCTCAGCCACGGGGAGGGACAGACTACACAGCGAGGTGGATCTCTTCATTGTGCCAAGTGGACAAACACGCACCAGCGTGTTTTCTTCCCGTCCAGGCCCCACTGAGCCTACTGCCATCGAGTGCCTCCCACCTGGGAGCAACGGCATGTAAGACAGAAGGAGACCCCACCGAGTCCTGAGCCGCCTCACTGTCTCTGCCTGAGCCCCAGGTTGTAACAATGGGTCTGTCTGTACCATTGGGGTCCTTCTCTTTCACTGACCTTCCACTTTACCAAGCCTGATGTCCTTCTTCAGGGACTGGTACCTACCCGTCCAAAGGTATGTGTAAGAACAATCTTACAAATCTGGGCAGAGTCAAGTCACTGGATTAATAATTTAAAATCCTTCCAGGGCGGGAAAAAAAAAGGAATTTCAGGCCTGAATGGTTTCACTGGAAAATTCTAACAGGCACATAAGGAAAACTAGGGAAGAGGAGTAAATGCTTCCCAGCTCACTCTCTGAGGCTAGTGTTCCCTCAAGAGTCAGCAGTTCGTGAGAGAATCTGGGGGCCAATGCGCATCCTGAAATACAACGCTGTTGGCAAGCAGTGGGGCAGTATCCATACTCTTGCAAGGAGCCCTGCAAATACGACTCTCATTTACTTTTACTTGCCAGCCGCAAACACCAAAGATGAAGAAATTAGATTTTTACCATCAGCTGTGGCCAACAGATTGTGGGGACATGAGCATGGTCAGGGAGGGAAAGGTACTATGGGCTGGAACAGAGGACTGAAGTGGACATGGGGGCAGTCAGGGAAGAAAATTCTTTTCCTAGGATGGTGCTAATATGCAGGCTCTTAACACACAGAAGAGGGAGTCTCTGCGCAGCAGACTCCCTACCTCACACCATGCACAACCCTTACTATGAAATGGCAATAGTGCCTCACCAGCCTTAAGACCACTGCAGACCACACAACACTGTTGGATGAGAGCTTCTTGGGACTGTTACTTCAAAGCACCTAAGAATGCATGCCAACAACTCACCTTGGCCCAGGCCAGCTTCTCCTGGATGGCAGGGTTGTGGGGTTCCACGTGGTGGGCAAATTTGAGGTTGTTGATGGTGTACTCGTGCCCACAGTACACTCTCTAAAGAAGGAGAGCCAGGCTTCAGCATCCCCGTCCTGCAGAGCCCCTCACATAGTGATAAGGCCTGCCCCCTACCCCTCATAGCAGCCTGAGCCAGTGTGCCCACGCCTGGTGCCTGGACCCCAACATCAGGGCCTCGGGCCCACAGAGGTGGGGGCAACACGCACCGTTTCTGGGGGCAACTGGCCCAAGACCTCCAGCAGGGCCTTGTACATCTCATCCGCGGTACCCTCGTAGAACTTCCCACAGCCAGCCACAAACAAGGTGTCGCCTAAAAAGGAGAGGGCAGCCAGGAGGTAGAAATGGCCTAGCCGCAACAAGATATCCCGCTTTGGCCCTCTCAATGTACTGCCCTCAGGATGAGCCTGCTAATCCTCTGTAGATGGTAGAGACCCCAAAGTGTCACTCAGACCCAGAACACATGACCACTCCCTCCCAAACCTGCTGTGATGGGCACCTCCAGCTCTCAGACCACTGCAGACCAACACCCAGTCCCTCCCATACAGGCCCATCCACCAGGCAGCAGCCCCCAGTGAGGGTTGCCCTTCTGGTCTGTCAGGAGCCTGGCTAACTTGTAAAGCAAGATTAGCCCTGTACTGTAAAACCAGCAAGACTAACTCCATCTTGGCTAGAACATCTGCTTGGCAATAAACAACTCAAGGAAGTAGGATGTTAATAAGAGTGACCAAAGGTCTCAGACCTTAGGGAATGTAATCTACCGAAACTCTTTTGTGTTTCTTAAGCACACAATAAGGTATTCTGGAAAACATCTTTGTATTGTACTGAGGTCTGTGAGAGTTAATGTTTGACCTGATAGTCAACATCTCAGATGGGAAGAGATACTGCGATTGTTACTGCAGACATGTTTCTAAAACCTATATAGGCTTTTCTATGAATAATAAAATTGCTATTCGCCATCACTGGATAGTCTCTCTGCATCTTCATTTCATCCTCATCCCTTCTCTCGGTGGAACTGTTTGATATAATGGGGCTGGACTCCGTTATTTGGTGCCCGAAACCAGGGACCTGAGCACGAAGGAAAAGGCACGAAGGACTCCGTGAACATGTTAGGTAGGAACCTACTGAATTGCCTTTGGTGAAGGTAAGATCGGAGAAGAAGTAGCAGAGATGGGGATTAATCAGGTAAAACGTTGTATGTGCACACTTTACAGACTATGTTAAAAACCCGCGGTGTAAAATTAGATCCCCAACAACTTTGTACTTTCAGCTGGTGGAGATTAGTTCGAGATATCATAGGCTTTAGGAATGAGTTAGATAAGTTGAAAGTAATCATGTACAAGAAATTGAATCGGGGGCAGAGAGGAAGAATGAGATACCCCCGATATATCCCTCCCTGGAGAAGGGCATGGGAGGTGAGGAGTTAAAGGAACAAGATCAAACAGATCTTGAGGAGGGGGCTGCTAAATACCATCAAAGTTGGCCTGTACCTCCAAACCCTGAAGTGTTTTTTAGTGCAAAAACGGAGGATATGTTAGGGAAAGTCCTAGAACGATTGAATAAACTCAAAATGCAGCAAAAGACTGCTGTGACTGTGCTGCCATCTCCTCCTTTTAATCCAAATTACAAAAAGTTAAAATATCAGCAGTCATCTAAGTTTTTAGATTTTGTTAAGAAAGTCTGTGTCTGGTTTCTTAAGAATGTAACTGTATTGCTGGTGCTGCTACTTATTCTCTCCCTCCCCTCTCCCCTGCCCTCTGTGTGTGCAGCTACTAACCAAATCTCTTCCATCATCAACAGGAGAGTCCTGAGCAAAACTAAAAGTGTCAGATTCAAAGGCAGTGCTGTGGCTGATTTGTTACGCAGCCTTATACTTTATATCCCCCTTAGGAAAAGTGTATAAATTGGGAACTGGTGTCTTTTGGTTAAGGAACTATGGGAATAATTTTTGAATGTAATAGTCTTAGTAGTCAAAGTTCCCAGGTTCATATTAGAAGTATAAATCAAGAGTTTACTAATGAAATTATTGTTCCTTTTCCTACAAA
>NW_006400100.1:20821-84354 GCF_000299155.1 Elephantulus edwardii | reverse complement strand
AGTAAGAGGATTTGGAAGTACTGAAAAATATTTGTTTTGAAAAACCATCATTAATGATCAAAGGCCCTCTCTTACTTTTTCTGTTAATCAAATTTCTTTTACAGGTCTTGTGGATATAGGAGCTAATGTGTCTATTATTAGTAAAAATAATTAACCTCTTAATTGGCCTTTGCAAAAAATTAACATTAACTCTTTCTGAATTAGGAACCTCTCCCAATGTTTGGAGGTCTAAGAATGTTTATGATTGTGCAGAACCTGATGGACAAAAGGCTCAGATGCAATTTTATGTACCAAACATTAGTGCTAATTTATGAAAAAAATTATTAAAACAATTTGGAGATTTTTTTGTCTATCTCGGCTTTGCCAGATGATATAAAAAGATGATGTAAAAAATACATGTTAAGGGGAGCTCTGGTGGCCTAGTGGCAAGGAGCTGCAACTACAATCATAGAGGCGCACGGTTCGAATCCACCAGATGCTCTGCTGGGGAAGGAGGGACAATCTCCTCTTGTACCAGTCAGATCTGAACTGACGGTACGCTCACACAAAAAAAATAAAATTAAAAAAATAAAAAAAACATGTTAAATATGAATCGCAGCCCCTTAATACTAAAGCCTTGCATTTATTAGTAGAAGAACAGTCATGTAAAGCTCATATAGAACCTGCAACTCCCTTGGGAATTCTCCTGTCTTTGTTATTAATAAGAAAAGTATTAAAACTCAGAAGTATTGAACGTCGTTAAAAATAAGAAAAAAGGTGTTAACACAAAAATATGAAGAAAAGTTGAAAATAAAAAGAAAAGTGTTATTACTTACAACAGAGGCCTCAAAATGTTTATGTTAATTGTTTTGTCCTGTCTTTTTTGTCTAAATTCATTTACTGTCTCCGTGTTCATTGTCTTTTCGTCTTATGTTTAATGTAGCAATACTTGAGCGCTCATACAGTTTAAAAGTTTCAGTGAAGAATAAGCATTAATAGAGACAAATATAAAGTTAATATCTATATAAATTCTAAATCTCATAGGTGGGGAAACCCCAAGAGCGGGTGTCTCAAATGTCTCAAGGCGCCACTCGAAAGGAGACCTTTTGCCTTTATCACCTTCACAAACCCATGCATTTTATCTGGTATCTACGTGCTTAAGTAAAAATTTCTATCTGTTTTAGCCAGTCTTAAAAAATACACATGCCTGTGGCTGCACTCCAAGTCTGTGTCAGTTGTGCCTGTGTTAGTTGCTGTATTTTAAATAAAAACCTGTAGGAGTAAAAATAGTCTTTGTTCTTTATAGCCCCTTAATTAATGCTTGCCTGTATTGAATCTGGTTGTATAAGTAAGAGCTGCATAGTTTAATAATCACTTTCCTTCTAATAGACTCTTCTCAATTCTTTAAGAACATACCTTTTTGCCTTTACCTATATGTATCATATCCTCTGTTCCTCTTAAAGGTCCTAATGTTTTTACAGATGTTTCTAATTGTGGAGAAATGGAATATTGGAGTATTAACAAATTCCATGTTGAATCATCTCCTTATAAATCAGTACAAAAAGGTGAATTATATGCTATTTTTTTAGCTTTAAAAAAATGGTGTAAAGAAAATATTAATACTATTGGTACTTCTTCCTATGCAGCATTTAAAAATGGCAGTTATTAAATGATGGCATTATTAGGGTGGTAAACACACATGAAATAATTTAGTATGTCTAAACTACTGAACAAAATATCATCTTAAGAATAAAATTAAAAGTTTTAACATGGTATAAAATTCAAAAGGAAAAGTAAAATAACTGACAATAACTTTTGTGTATTTTTTGTTTAAAAGAAAAAATGAAAGTAGTTTTGCTTTAAAATAGAATGTCTAGTTGTGCCAGAATATGAGTTAGTAAAAGCGAAATTGAGAGTATATGATAAGTTGTAAAAGGCATAGAGAAAAGTAAATCTTAGTGTATAAATTTGGAGACAAAGATAGAGGAGAACTGCGTTGAACCTCAAAAATTTCAAATTCATGTTAGTAATCTAAGAACACTAAGTGATTTCCAAAAATCACTAAAAAAATTAATTAAATTAAGCCATGTTTGGAACTAACTATGCAGGACATTTAACCTTTGTTTGATATTTTAATTAGAAACAATAATCCTAATTCTAGGAGAAAATGGACTATGGAGGCTCATGGGGCTTTGGGAAAAGTTCAGAATTCTATCTCTTCCTATTCTCTATCTTGTATAGATCATAGTGAAAAGTTATTGCTGTGTATTTTAAATGCTAAAAGGACTCCTACTGCTGTTTTGTGGCAGAATGCTCCCTTAAGATGAATTCATTTATCCCGTTCATCTAAAAAGGTTTTGCGGACTTGCCTACAGGCTGTATCTCAATTAATAGCACAGTCAAGAAAGACTATTTTGATATAAGACTTTATGAAATCATTGTACCTTATAATACTTTACAAGTTAATTGGCTATATCAATATTGTTCAGAATGGATAATTGTATTAGCCAATTATCCTGGTCAAATTACTCATTGTTATCCAAAACATAAATTATTATCTTTTGCTAATAAAAATTCATTTATATTTCCTAAAGTTTTTGTTAATCAACCAATTTCTGATGCTCTTGTAATATTTACTGATGGATCTTCTAAAGAAAAAGCTGTTTTTGGACCAATTAGAAATTTTAAACTAGTTAAATGGTCATCATTTTCAGCACAACAAGCCAAATTAAAAGCTATTAAGCAAGTATTAATAATTTACCCTCAGTGTTTATATAGTTAATGCACTTCCAATTTTTGATACAGTAAATATTATCAAAACAAAAAAATTCTATAGTTTTATAATTATTTCAACATAATCGATTATTAGTAAAAAAAAGAAATAATCATATTTTTATAAGTCATATTAAGCCTCTTTCTTCTTTACCAGAACCTTTAGCAAAAGAATATAAATTGGCTAATAAATATTTAATAAATTTTAATTTAACAAAAGCAAATAATTTCATCATAGTCATCATGCTAATAGTAAATATTTACATAAAATGTTTCATATTCTGAAAGAAACTGCTAAAGATATTGTAAAATCATGTGAAAAATGTTTATCTTTATTACCTGTTCCACATTTTAAAGTAAATCCCAGAGGATTATTGCCAAATCATATTTGACAAATAAATGTAGCTCATATTCCTAAATTTGAAAAATTGCAGTTTGTTCATGTTACTATTAGTATCAATTCCAGTTTTGTGGCATTATCTTGTTTATCTGAAATAGCAACTAAATATGTTATAAAACATTGTTTATTAGCTTTTTCTATATTAGAAATTCCTAAACTAATCAAGACTGATAATGCTCCTAGCTATACCAGTAAAAGATTTCAAAATTTTTGTACATATTTTACTGTCATAAAACTGAAATTCCTTACAATCCTCAAATACAAGGTATTGTAGAATGTACTCATTCTACTATCAAAAATTATTTAAATAAAGAAAGGGGGAACTATATCCTCTAAGTCCAAATAATTGTATTTCTCATTTACAATGTATTTTAAATTTTTTAATTTTGAATGACAATAAAAGGTCTGCCGCATACAGACAATGGGGAAACAGACAAGGAAAGTATGCTGAAATTAAATGGAAGGATGCATTAACAAAACAATGAAAAAGACCGGCCCTATGTTAATATGGGATCTTGGCTATGTTTGTGTTTTTCCACAGAACGCTGAAAGTGCAAAGTGCCTTGCTGAAAAGCTAGTACGCTTTGCAGAAGATGTCTCGCCTGACAGAAATAAGGATGGTGATATTGTTGACTCTGCCAATGAGGATCCAAGCTGAATCTTAAAGGACATATGTTCCAGATCTACCTTTACTTCACCCTGTCAGCTGGAGGAAAATGTTACTGCAGATTTGAACTTGTACGACTGGGCTCCATCAAATAAAGTCGAAGCTAAGGGGAGCTCTGGTGGCCTAGTGGTAAGGAGCTGCAACTACAATCCTAGAGGCGCACAGTTCGAATCCACCAGATGCTCTGCTGGGGAAGGAGGGACAATCTCCTCCTGTACCAGTCAGATCTGATTTGACGGTGCACTCACACAAAAATAATAAAATAAAAATTAAAAAAAATAAAGTCGAAGCTAAAGGATCAGTGGAAGAAATTTGGACTGTTAATCACCGTAATTATCAAACTAAATTATGGAAATTAGTTGCAAGTATGGGATCAATAAATATTTCCTGTATCCCAAAGGATAAATGTAAAGGAGATAATGTCACCAATGCCAAAGTCACGTCTTGTGTAACTGAACCATATGTCTTATTAATTGGCAATAATGTGATCACTGGTGATTATCCAAAATATAAATTGTTCTCATTGTAAAATCTCTAATTGTATCAGCTCTATTGCCAAAGATGACTCAGTTGTTATTCTAAAAAGTCCTTCTTTTGTTATGACACCAGTAAAGCTAAATGATATTTGGTATGATGATAAAAGTCTGCAAATTTTAAAAGAATTATATAAGTTGTCATTAAGAGCCAAAAGAACTGTAGGTTTCTCTTATTTCTATGCTCACTGCTGTTTCTGCTTCTGCTGCAGCATTGACTCAAGAAGATCAAATGGCTAATTTTGTAAATAGGTTAATGCATAATGTGACAAAAAATTGGGTAAAGCAAGAAAATGTGGATGAAGTTATGGAGCAAAAGTTAAATGCTTTGTATGATACGGCAAATGTATTAGGCAATATAGTACAGCAAATTAGAATGAAAGAAAAGTTAAGATGCCATGCGGCCATGACTCTATTGGTGTTACAAAATTAAAATAGCTCAGATAATGATTGGATAAAAATAGTATCTCATTTAAAAGTCTGCTATTAGGGACCTCTCTAAAGTACTCAAGAGCAATGGTGTCTCTCTGGAGACTAAGGTGCACCTGATACAGGCCATGGTCTTTGCAATCACTTGTTATGCATTAGAGAGTTGGACAATGACTAGGCAAAATAGAAGGAGAATTGATGCCTTTGAGCTGTGGTGCTGGAAAAGAGTACTGAATGTACCATGGACTGCCAAGAAAACAGACAGATTCATCCTGGAGAGGATTAAACCAAGCAACTCCTTGGAGGAAAGGATTCTGGGGCTTCGTCTGACATACTTTGGGCATGTTGCAAGGAGGGACAGGTCCTTGGAGAGGGACATCATGCTTGGGAGAGTGGAGGGATTGCGCAGGAGGGGAAGACCCTCTATGAGATGGATTGATTCAGTGACTGGGGTAATCGGGATGGGTGTGTCAGAGGCAGTGCGATTGGCACAGGATAGAGCAGGGTTTAGGGCTGTTGTACATAGGGTCACTATGAGTCGCAAATGACTCAATGGCACATAACAACAACAACAACAACATTTAAAAGGAATCTGGATGTCAAATAATGATTCTCTTGATTTGTATGATTTGCACCAAAGAATTATAGAAATGCAGAACACCGCAGAGATAACTATCTCTCCAGTGGAACAAGATAGTCAAATATTTGAAAATCTAAAAAACTGATTTAGAACTTCATTTAGAAATCTGCTTTTTATGATTGTTGCTCTTTGTATTGTTATCATAGGTATACTATAGACTCTCCCTGTGTTGGTCATATATTAGCCAAGCGATATAAAGAATTGCTGGGTAAAGTATATGGAATTCAACTTAAAGCCCTCCCCAAGCAAATGCAGGATGTGTAGCCAATGACAGGTAAGGAGAGATACTTGCTCATGATCCTAAGACAGTGAGTAGCATAAACTGCTATTATCCCCATGATGGGCAACTTGAGTTTGAATTCTCTTATCCACCTAAGATAGGCAACATCCTATATTTTAATATTTTGGAAGGGGGAATTGTCAGGAGCCTGGCTAACTTGCAAAGCAAGATTAGCTCTGTACTGTAAAACCAGCAAGACTTAACGCCATCTTGGCTAGAACATCTGCTTGGCAATAAACAACTCAAGGAAGTAGGATGTTAATGAATAAGAGTGACCAAAGGTCTCAGACCTTAGGGAATGTAATCTACCGAAACACTTTTGTGTTTCTTAAGCACACAATAAGGTATTCTGGAAAGCATCTTTGTATTGTACTGAGGTCTGTGAGAGTTAATGTTTGACCTGATAGTCAACATCTCGGACGGAAAGAGATAATGCAATTGTTACCGCAGACGTGTTTCTAAAACCTATATAGGCTTTTCTATGAATAGTAAAATTGCTATTCGCCATCAATGGATAGTCTCTCTGCATCTTCATTTCATCCTCATCCCTTCTCTCGGTGGAACTGTTCGATATAACAGGGCTGGACCCGGTTAAAAGTCCAAGCCCACCGCCAACAGAAGCCCATCTTCCCACCTTGGCTCAGGGTCTCGCCCACACCCAGCTCCTTCCTGCCAACCTTCCATCCGAAGACCCCTTATTTGGGTTTCAAACACCTCCTTCTCAGGCCTCTCCCCCACCTAGTCCATAGGAATCGCCATTCCTGTCCTTGGGGCCTGACTCTCTACCTGGCTGACCTGTGTGTAGGTAGGCATTAAGGTCCTTTCAAACCAGGAGTGAACAGTCAGGGCCCTGCCCTGTGGGTGGTGTGTACCCAACCATAGAGTAGCCTTCCTGCATCATACCAGAGGGTCCACACCTAGACTCTGCATGTCCAGGGTAGCCTGCAGAGCACAGGAGGTGGGGGTGACCCCTCAACCTTGGCTCTTGGGCTTCCATCTGCTCTGGGAGCTGCGTTGGAGCCAACACCTTGCTCAGACATACCACTTGCTCAGGTGCCCCCCAGACCCCACTGGGGAACTCCACTAGAGAAGGAGGGAGCTGACTGTTCAGTCTCGTCACCACCCTCTGGGTGCAGCAGGTCCCAGGCCATGGCTCTGTCATCTCCCACCCTGCCCATGTCCCCCTGAGCTGTGCCACTCCAGGGACCTGACAGGGAAAGCAGCACCCCTGCAGTCTCCCAGGCAGGAAGGGCCAGCATCTGCCCAGGCTTTGGAGGGACTCCACACCCAGCACCCACACCTCTTGCTCACCTGTGAACACAGCGGGGGGCTCTGAGCTGCCAGGCTTGCTCACAAAGTAGCAGATATGTCCAGAGGTGTGACACGGTGTGGACAGGCATTTCACGTTGAGAGACCCCACCTGAAAGACCCAGCAACTTTCTATCACCTGAGGCCTTTCCTGCGGTCACAGTGGCAGCAGGACACCTGCCAGTCCCCAGATCAAAAAACAGTTGGGTGTGAATACCAGCCCACACTGTTTGTGACATACATGTGTTCAGGAGTGCATACACTTACACACACACTGGGGCTCACATGTACACACAGGGCCACAGGCTGGTGCTCATGCATATGGGTTCAGGAGCGCTCACACAGGGGTGTGCACATTCACACACACACAAACGAGCACGTGCTCTCCCACTGAGTCTCCCAAAAATTGGCTACAGGAACCTGGGAAAGGCCTCCAAGGATAAATATCTCCCTACAGAACCACACCCCCACAGCTAGGTCTGTGAACATGAGCCATGATGGCATCTCACACGATCCCTACTTAGACCTCCCTGTTGCCCAAGATTGTCCCCACATCCCATCACACTGCTTTGTCGCACTTTTCAGAGGATCAACCCAGGGGTTGAGGCAGGCTCCCCTTAAGATGCCCTCACGTTCAGACTAGATGTTCCTAACCCCTCGGGAGGGAGGGGGTGCCACACGGAGCCCCCACAACTCTGCCCTTACCTGCAGTGTAGACAGATGTGCAACCTTATTGGTCAGAGCCCCGATGCGGTCATCACCCCCATACACCTTCAGGCCTGGCTCCATTTTTACCAGCTTGTCATTCCCACCAGCATGGTCCCTGGAAGTGTGGGGAGACCTCAGTCTTGATGTGAGAAGCAGCCCACCTGCCTAGGAACCTGCACAGACTGCCCTGGGGGGCCCCATACTTCTCAAGCAGACACCTCCTCTAGGCCTGGCTGTGGCCTAATCTGTTCTCAGAACCCTGTGTCCATGTGGCCCCTCTGCTCTGGGCCAGGCTGCAGAACCGGAGACTGGAAGCACAGACACTCGTGGGCCACATGTGGCAGGGCCTGGGACCAGCTGGGCTCTTGGCAGAGGTCTGAGGCCCACCACCGCCAGCCCACAACCTAGACACAGCCTGGTTTGGGAACCTCACCCCAGGAAACACCAAGCTGGAGTCACTCCCAGGAGGGCAAGTTAACTGACAGCTCTGGCCATCAGGAGGTGTGAGACCATGTTTCAGAAAGGGGCTCTGTCCTAATCCTCTGAAGACAAGGCCAGAAATCAGGGATAGATGAGCTTCCCCTATTGCACATGGATGCAGGCCCACAGGGCTGGTGGCCACATCCCAGCATGCACTGGAACTAGTCACATGCCTGCCTCCATGCATCCTGTTCTTGGCACTGTCTACCTCTCCAGAATGGCTGGCCACGCCCATGCAAGTGGTCACATCTCCGCCTGTAGTCATATATGGGCCAGTGGCCATTCTAGTTGAGCCCAGCACAGTAAGGCCTGCACCACCACTGCTACTTTTCAACTGTCCCTTAAATCAGCAACTCCACAGCTTCCTTATGAGGGCACCGGTGGCACCTGAGCTCCATCAGGGCTGGGCAGAGGGGTTTGCCTCCAGAGGAACTGAGGGAGAACACTGAGCTGAGAATGGAGGAGACTGATAGCCAGGGGCAGGCCTACCTAGTGGGGAGGAAGAGATCAGCTCCCATGGGATGGGGGTGCTCTGGACACCCAATGCCTATCGGTCAAGGTGTCTGTTTGCCTGGGGCCAGGCCCCTGAGATAGCCCATGCTAGCCTCGTGACCCACAGCAGCAGCTTCAGCACAGTGGTATCAGTGTGACCTCTGTGGCCTGGACAGTGAGTTACTGCGATCAGCCACGTGGCTGCCTCAAGCCCATGTGACTGACCCCCAGGAAGAACATGGGAGGCCAGGGCCTGGGTAGCTCTGTGCATGAGGTCACACTTGCTGCTAGGAGAAGCCAGAAATGTCTACTAGACCCCTGAGGGACGACTAGACACTGGTGCTGGCCTCTGCTGGCCTCACAAGCCTCCCCTTCTAGCTGGCTAAACCTTGTGAGTGTAACAGTGCTTTTGAATTCTGTGGCTGTCTGATTGGTCAGGAAGCCTATGGGTGGTCTAGGGGATGCCCGGCTAAGAAACAAGGAGCTCTTTAGAGCAGTGAACCCCTCCCAGCAGTAGGGGGCTCTGGGGCAGCCAGTCTGATACACACAGAGGGGTCAGAACCAGAGCCTGCCCAATGCCATCATACTAGACAGAACTGTGCCATGTGCATTGGCCTGAACCAGGCTCTAGTGTAGTTGGGCTACTGTTCAGAATGACCTTCCTAAGCCATTGCCCTTGACTGTGTCACGTGGCTGGATGGGACCATGTAAACAGGATGTGTTAGTTTGTCCACATGGGGATTGGCTAGTCTTGTTATTCCACCAGGTTTAAATTGAGCAGGTTTAGTGGCAGGAATTTGGGCATCTTACTACCAGCAACACCACTCAGCCCAGGACCTACAGGAGAGCAGCAGCCACAGCAGAGAACCAGAGAGCCAAGAGGAGACAGAGCTGAGCTGGGGCTGCTGCCCCACAGAACCACAGCCAAGGCACTCCACCCAAGCTTTCTGCAGGGTTGGGAGAGAGATGCCTCAATTGGCAGAACTGAGAGCTTTGTAACACTGACCTCAAGACTGAAGGGCCTGTGAGCACACTTAGAAGCCGACCTGAGAATTTTTACCCTGCTGCCAACCTGAGATATAACCTGCTAACTTTCCTAATAATTGTGGGTATGCTTCTGGGAGGCCTGCAAAGCTATTCAGTGGGTTTCACAGGGAGTGGTGGTGGCCTGATGGTAAGAAGTTGTGCTGGCAACCCAAAGATATATGATCCAAATCCACCAGCTGCTCCATAGGAGAAGGATGGGCAATCTCTGTCCATGTGATTAACTGCCTCTGAAAACCCACTGGAGGGTCAACTAGGGGTCAGTTCTGACTCAACAGTACATAACAACAATAATTATGAGTATGCTTCTGTGAGGTCTGTGTAGCTACTGCAATGGGTTTTGGACCCATTACAGCAGTGGGATTGGTGCTGGGATTAATGGAAACAGGCAGGGGTGTGCAAGAGACATGTCTAACATGATAGGAACTAATTTTGTGTTGTGGATGTTGATGATGGGGACAGTTTCCTCTTGTGCAGGTAGCAGAGGCCAGACTCAGCTGTCTCCACACTCCTCTCTTTTTACACAGGTCCAACCTCCCTGCCTCACACACTCAGGGATTGTGTGCCTGGGTCTCCACTGCCTCAGATCCTGGGAGTCGGATGGGAGGCACCAGCCATGACCCACTGTCGGCATGGAGCCCAGACTGGGCACACAAGCACACCCACGCACCCACAGCCACACCCACACACCCAGCCTGACCTCCAGAAGGAGACGGAGAGGAGGGACAGGAAGAATGGCAATGCCAAGAGCAGGGCCGCTGTCCAAGGAGTTACTTGTTGTTGTTGTTGTCGTCAGGTGCCGTGGAGTCATAGACGACTCATAGCGACCCTATGAACGAAAGGCCTGAGCACTATTCGCACATAGAGTTTCCCGAGGCAAGCCATTTTGGAAGTGGATGGCGCTCCTGCTTCCAGGTTTGTTTTAGTTGGGAAGCTCCAGTAAACACTGTCCACCATGGGTAACCATTACCACGTTTGGCACATCACTGTCACAGTGTTCAGCATCACAGCAACCACGAGTTACCTCTGTACAGCAACACAAACTAGTGCTATACCACCTAGAAGAATGTTTGACAGGAAAACAATTTGAACCCAGCCCAAGGGCCTGCGGCCCTCAGGCCCTTTGGTGCGTAAAGTTCCCTCCTGCCTTAAACCCTAGGCCAAGCCTGGCTTGCCTCGCTCCTGGGGGCAGAGCAAACCTGCACATCAAACACAAGCTGGAAAAAGCACTTGACTCTAAAAGCTTGCCATAATTCCTGCGCTCGCACCACCAGGAGGAGGCGGCCATGTTCTTCCTGGTTGGCTCCTCCCAGGGGTGAAGGAGTTAGAGCTAAGTAATTATCTTCTTGTAGCTTTGATGAGCCTCAGCTCCCCTCTCCCCCCACATTACCAAACCCACCACTATTGACAAGATTCAAACTCACAGCCACCCTGCAGGACAAGGTACAGAGGCCCCAGTTTCAAAAGCTGTGATCTTTACGAACGGAGCTCTGGTGAGTCCATAGGACACGGCACTGCTAACCTAAAGGCCTGGCCTCTCTGGTGGTTTAAATCCACCAGTGGTTCCAACTTGACAGCAAAGAGATTGAGTTCTGAACCTTTATGGAAGTGGAGTGTCATCTTTTTCCCTTGGAGCAGCTGGTGAATTTGAACTGCAGTAAAAATACGGGGAGTCTGCTCCCATGAACATTTACAGCCTCAGAACCCTAACAGAGGGTCTCCAGGAGCTGGGATCAGCTAGACAGCAGGGGGATTGGTTCTGAGTGCCACCTAGTGGATTCTGACTCCTAGTGACCCTTGAGGGCAGAGCAGGGCTTATGGGAACAGACGGCCAGACCTTTTCCTGTGGAAGCCACGGAGTGGGTTTGAGTGAGTCAACCTCTCTGTTAAAAGCCACGCAATTAACTGCTATTCTCCTTAGTAAACGCTTGAACCCTTGGGAAAACCGAGCCAAATTTAGTTGTCCATGATGATGCTTGATATGGCCAGAGAGATCTTTTTGTAACCAGAACCACCAATTGGTTTACTATTTTTAATCACTGGACAGACTTGAGTAATTTTTCCTCATGACCCTAGCTCACTTCTGATACCACAGATGGAATTGCCCGCCCACTGCCCGCCTAGTGTGTGAGTCCTGGAGATAAGTCATCCCTGGGAGGCGTCCTTGCTGGCTGGCTCCCTGCCTTCCAGGACCCTGGACTAGAATTTCACCTTTGCTAGGGACTTCAACTTCATTCCTATTTGTATGCTTTCAACCCGCCTTGCTCTGAATTAATTTATTTGTGTTTTCACTCAACAAACAAACACAGCAGACTTTGTCAGGCAACTCCTGGACAGATGCTCAAAGCTTCAACAACTGATTTTACTACAAAGGAAATTAACTCCAAATGGAATGAAAATAAAAGATGGGTTTGGTTTTCTCTCAGCTGCAAAATACTGGTAGCTGTGATCGGTCACCCACAGAATGATTGATAATAAATATATAGTGAAAAGAGTTACTTAAAAAGAAAAGCAGAAAATTCCCCAAATATGACTCATTTGAAAAAACTGACTCTCTCTGGGTGGCCAGGCCCCATGCTGGGGTATCAGCCTCGGAGGCTGCCAAGTCCTCATGGCTGAAAGGAGGGACAGGTATGCAGGGCCTGCTGGGTGACAATGCTGGAGCCTGCCTCCATGTCCACTAGTCATCTGTCTGTCTTTCCCTGGGTCCACCTCTCTACCATCTGTCTCTCTCACCATCTGTATGTCCATCCTTACCCATCTCTCTGCCTCTCTGTCTGTCCATCATCCTTTCTCTGTGTCTACCCCTTCTCCATCTCTTTGCCTGTCTGTTGATCATCCTTTTTCTGTGTCTACCCCTTCTCCATCTCTCTGCCTCTCTGTCTGTCCATCTGCTCACCAGCCCTTCCCCATGTCTATCCCTCTCCTGACCACAGGAAAACCAGTCATGCCAGGACTGTATCAGCAGCCACCACACAGGCCTGATGGTCCACCCTTCAAGGCTCAAGACTGGCTTGGTTGAGCTGCCACTAAACCCAGGCAGGGGTAGGGGGGTCTCCTTATACCCAGTGAGGACAGGACATGAGGAGGGTGTATCTCCCCCAGGCCAAGGGCTTGGCTTTGGGTGGGGAGCAGAAGTATCTCAGGAGTACCCCAGGTGGCCCCTGCCTGTATGTGTGAGGATGGAGAGCCAGCCCCCCATGTGTCCCTCCTGATGGGGTATCCCCAGAAGTCCCTCAGGTGGCCAACACTCACCAGTGGTGGTGGGTGGTGAGCACGGTGGTCAGCTTTACGCCATGCTTCTTCACAGTCTCCATCACCTACAGAACAAAGGATGGTCACCCCGGTTCCCAGCAAGGTGTGGGGTATTGGGGGCCTGCCTGGCCACTGGCCTCATTTGCTTCAACTCTAGGAGAGAATGACACTGTGAACCCAAAGGCAGGTGGTTTGACTCCTCCACCAGCTGCTCTGCAATCTCCTCCCCGTGCGATTTACTGCTCCTGGAAAGCCACCTGAGGGTCAGTTGTGATTCAGTTCAACTTGATGGTACACAACAACAGCAACAACTGGAAGAGTACAGTGAAGGTGGCCTTTTCCTATCTGGACTAGCTGGGCAGCACCGAGCCCATGCACTCCATGGCCCACAGAGCAGAGGCCTCAGGGCGCTCACTGTACCCCAGCTCTGGGTGTTAAAGTCAGGGCCCTTCTCCAAGTATGCAATGTGGTTGGACGTGCGTCCACACTGAGTTCCAGTCCAGGTGGTCCTGGGGCAGCCTTGAGGACACGTAGCTGTAAATGCCATTGGGGCTGAAGACACCGGCTGGTGACAGGTGCGGGAAGGGCCCAGGCCTTGGAGGGACAACAGCTCGGGAAATCCTGCAGGGAGTTCTCCTCTGTCACATGGCTCACATGAGTCAGAGCCGACCTCACACTATGGGATTTTATTGGTTTTTAGAAGTATTCTGGAGAAGACCTGGTGGTGTGGTGGTTAAGCGCTCAGCTGTGAACCAACAGGTCAGAGGTTTGAAGTAAAGATTAAAACAAAATCAAACACACTGCCATCCAGTCAGTTCTGACCCGTGCCACCCTGAGGACTGGGCAGGACCCACACAGCTGCCGTCTTTATGGAACTTTGTCTTCCTCCTGCTGAGTGGCTAGTGGGTTTGAACCGCCGTAAAGATGATAGCTTGGAAGCCTCAGGGGGCAGTTCGGTGAGCTGGGATGGATTTGTTGCCCCAGGTTGGCACCCCAGCCAGCGGCCTCACCTTCTGGGGCTGCACAGGGTCCACTATGGCGGCCTCCTTGCTGTCCTCGTCAATGAGGAGGTACATGTAGTTGTCAGTCAGGGCGGGCAGGAGCTCCACCTTCATGATGACCTGCTGGACCACGGCACTCTTCCGGAGAACTGTGTGGCTGAAGAAGACTCCCAGCAGTGCTGGACCTGTGGACACAAGGGCATTAGGTCTAGGGATGGTGGGTGGCCGGGTGACAGCCACACTGAGCATGTCCCTGGCTCCTCTGAGGCGACGTGCACATCATCCTCAGACCGCAGAGAAAGTGACTTCCTGTTCAGGAATCAGCCATGAGGACGCTGCCCCTGATTATCTTATTCTCAGGCCTTAAAAGGACAAACCAGAAGAACACCCACGTGCTCTCTGGAGGTGAGAACCATGAGACTTTTTCCATGTACTTTGGGCATGTTGTCAGGGAGGCCAAGTCTCTGGAGAAGAGCATCATGCTTGGAAAAGTAGAGAGTCAGCAAAAAAGAGGTTGACCCTCAACATGATGGTTTGACAGTGCCTGCAATGGTGGGCTGAGTGGCAAAGACTGTGAGGACGGCACAGGGCTGTGCCCGGGGCACCGTGTGTCAGGGCTAAAAACAACAAAAGGACCAGGAGGAGTCTTTGAGTGGTGGAAACAGTTAAGCACACAACTAACTAGAAGGTTGGAGGTTTGAACCCATCCAAAAGCACAAAAGCACCTTATAAGAAGGTCTGGAGATCTTTTTTTGACTGATCACATGCTACCCTGATGCACCTGGCCCACACCGCAGACAAGTCGACTTGATGGCCACCAGCAGGGTTTCGTTTATTTTAGTGAAGGAAAACATCCAGTTCTAGTGTCCAACTGCACAGGCTGGACTCAGAAAAAGGACAAAAACCAAGGCACAGCCCAAATCATGGTCCTTCCTCCTGCCCAGCTCAGACCTCTGGCCAAGAAGAATACAATACCTGCCCCAACGCAGCAAAAACTATATGAAGATGCAGCACAAACACCACCATGTCCATGGCCATGGCCGCAGTTCCCGTTCACAGTGCACCCTGCAGGACAGGGTCGAACTACTCCATGGGGCTACCAAGGAGCTGATATTTTTGGACACAAACACTGTGTTCTCTGAGCAGCATCACCAGTGCTACCCAGGAGGAACACACTCCCTTGAACAATCAACTCCAGGATCCCAGGGAGAAAGTCAGAAGCAGGAAGGGATAGGAAACAAGGACTAGTGGAAACGGGAAACCCAAAATGAAAGTGGGAAGAGTGCAGTTACCACGTGGGGATTGCAATCAAGAAAAAAAAAAAAAGCAAAAGCAAAAACACCAGAGAGGTTCTTACTCTTTAGAACAAGCAAGTACATGAGATCAAAAGGACCGTCTTTTCCTCAGGGAGAAAGCTCAGATAGTAGGAAGGGTGATGCTAGAAGGATGAGTGGAGATCAGAATCACAGGGAGGAAGTGAGAAGAGTGCTGTTACAATGTGGGAATTTTAAATTAATGCATTAAAAAAGAAAAACAACAAAAAACAATAAGAAGAAAACACCAGTTCTGAGGATGGCTGTGCATGGCTACTTCCGATTCCCACCGGGGAAGACAGCATTACTCTGGGTCAGCTGACACTCCAGGGACAAAGGCTGAGGGACTTAGGACTTCCACCTGGAAGACAGATGCCAACCTATCCTCAGCGGTGACATTGCTGAATATAATACACATAGCCAAATCGTACTGGAAGTCTTAGCTCCTCAAGAGAAAAAAACTCAAAGGCTGAAGGCAGGCAGCTGGGAAACCAGGGGCAAATGCCAGGATGAGGTCTCTCCTGAAAGATGCAGAAGGCATATAGCACAGACAGACAGATAGACATAATTCATCTCCAAGGGCAGGGCCATACTGCCATGCTGTCACTATCTTGATAACACAAACTATCCATGGTCCCCTTTTTTTGACAGCCAGCTGGACACAGTCCAGACCCTTCTCTTGCACAGCAAATAAGCATGTTTATTAAGCTCACATTTCCCTGATATGCCACCTCCCTTGAGCTGGCCCTAGCACTACCCAGGTGGATTACACAGCAGAAAGAAAGAAAAGGAGACAGGGAGACAGAAGAGGGGAAAGGAGAGGGAGGGAGGGAGAGTAAGGAGAGAAAAAGAAAAGGGGATTACAACAGGATTGGATATTTTCCTCCTTAATAAAATTTAAAAAACTTCTGCTGTGGCATTCATTCTGTCATAGGTCCCTAAGGACAGAGTAGAACTGCCCCTAGGGTTTCCCGGCCTCTAATCTTTACAGAAGCCAACTCCCTCATTTTTCTCCCTTAGACCAGATGGTGGGTTTGAACCACTCACCTTTTGGTTAGCAGCTTGACACTTAACTGACCACAGTACTAAAAAAGGGGCCCAGTGTCCATATTTCCTAGCAGAACTTTAAAAATACAAGAGTAAAAAAAATAAAAAGTAAAAGTGTAAGGTGCACCTGTTCCAGGTCCTGAGCCAGCCCCGGGGAGAAGCTGGACACATGGGGCTGGGCGGTGGTGGCCAAGGGAGGCATTCACTAAGGTGTTGGCCTCACCAGAAACCCTACTCCTTTTCTGAAAGAAAGCTCCACACTGCCTGTAAAGGCCACCAGCTGATGGGGCCCTGTGACACTGTGTTCACACAGACCTGCAGCCTGTGGCCTGGACCATGCCAAGAACATGCTGTGTTTAACCCATGAAATATCATAAAATTCAAGGAGTTCCATGGGATTTCAGTCCTCTAACAGCTCTAGCTCGGCTCCACGGTCAACACTCTTGGCACCAGTAGCCAGGAAATCAAAAAACGTATTGCGATGGGAAAGTCTGCTGTTAGGGACCTCTCTAAAGTACTCAAGAGCAACAGTGTCTCTCTGGAGACTAAGGTGCGCCTGATACAGGCCATGGTTTTTGCAATCACTTGTTATGCATCAGAGAGTTGGACAATGACTAGGGAGGATAGAAGGAGAATTGACGCCTTTGAGCTGTGGTGCTGGAGAAGAGTATTGAATGTACCATGGACTGCCAAGAAAACAAACAGATTCATCCTGGAAAGGGTTAAACCAGGCTGCTCCTTGGAGGCAAGGATTCTGGGGCTTCGCCTGACATACTTTGGACATGTTGTAAGGAGAGACAGGTCTTTAGAGAGGGACATCATGCTGGGTAGAGTAGAGGGACAGCGCAGGAGGGGAAAACCCTCTATGAGGTGGACTGATTCAGTGACTGGGGTAATCGGGATGGGTGTGTCAGAGGCAATGAGATTGGCACGGGATAGAGCACGGTTTAGGGCTGTTGTACATAGGGTCGCTATGAGTCGCAAACGACTCGACGGCACATAACAACAACAGCTCTAGGGGTGTAGTTTGTTCTTGGCTGCAAAGCTAAATGTTGGTGGTTCAGCAGAAAAGGCTGCCACTCTGCTCTCATAGATTCAGATGGATGCCATGACACAAAACAAAATTCCCACAAAGAAGGGCTAGGAAAGAGGGCTGATGGAAATGAGAAACAGAGATGTGAAGTGTGCTGTTACACGGTGGGGATGCAGTCAACATCTCGAAACAAAAAGTGTACAAACCGTTGAATGGAAAGCCAAATTGCAATTAAAAAGTAAAAAAAGAAAGAGGTCAAGAAATCCCATGGATCAGGTCTAGTTCCTGAGTTAATTCTCCCCCTCCACAATAAAGACCTTAACAAATGATTCAAGCTGGAAGTTTGAACCCACTCAGTGGTTCTGCAGAGGGAAAGTTGCCCATCTGCTGTCATAAAGACGGCAGCTGAGGAAACCCTCTGGGACAGTTCTACTCAGGCACATGGGTCTGAAGTCCCCTGTCTCCTGTGTGATATCGGTGGGCTGAGTGGCTTAGAGGGGACACTGTCCCATTATTTGCCCAGCTGATGAGGTGAACTCTCAACTCCAACTAAATAGGGGGAAGCTCATCATGTGTGAACAGAAAACAGGCTCTTTATTTTGTAATGACCATTTCTCTCTCTGAAGGGAACTGGCTGCATTCAGCAAGGCCTACAATTTGTCATCTACCCAGGACTCAGTGGCTGCCCATCCAACTGGCTGCCAAGCACGGCAAGTTAACCAAAGGCCCTGATTGCTACATCAGCTAGATAAGTGCAAGTGTGATAGAGCAGACAGGGAGATTTCAAAATCAAGGTTATCAACATATTCCAACAAAGCTGGAACAACGTTAGGAGGATCAGAATTTGAGAACTGGATAAGCTAGTCTGTAGAGGGCCAGAAACTAACACCACCCATTAGCATGTGGACCAGAGGCAGAGACCCCAGGTGGCTGGGCCAGGGCTCTCAGCTCACAAATGAAGTCTTGGTAGAACTCACTATTGTTCCAGGGTTCTGCCTTTGGCCCTCAGTTTGGTTAAATGCTTCAGGATTTGTCTTGCTGTTGGATACTGGTGTGAAAAGATGTTATTTATTTGTGGAGACATAGAGCCCACACTCTTTTGGGCACAATTCCATCACAGCAACATGAGTTTTGATATTCAGGGGAGGAGACACCCTGGTGGTACAGTGGCTTAAGCTATTAACTTCCAGCTGAAAGGGTGGTTGTTTGAATCCATCAGCTGATCTAAGGGAGAGAATGAGGCAGTCGGCTTCCCTTGAGATTTAGTTTTGGAAGCCCTCTGGGGCAATTCTTCTCTGTCCTACAGGGTTGCTGTGAGAAGGAATAGATTGGATGGCAGTGGGGTCGCACACGGGTTGACTACTTGCTGCTAACCCAAAGGTCAGTGGTTTGGGCTTGAACCTAACCGATCTAAAAGAACAAGGTTGGAGCTCTGGTGGCCTAGTGGCAAAAAAGCTGCGCTGCAATCCCGAAGGCACGCAGTTCTCGAGGCCACCAGCTGCTCCGCGTGGGAGAAGGATGGGCAATCTCCTCCCATGTGATTAACTGCTTCTGAAAACCCGCCGGAGGGTCAGCTATGGGTCAGTCCCGACTAGACGGTACACAACAACAAATTGCATGGGAGGAGATTGCCTGTTTCACTCCCATTAGAGCTTCTGTGCACTTGAACTATCAGAAAGGCTCAGCTTTTGGGTTAACAGCTCATCTCCAATTGAGCTAGGCCACCAGACCTTTCAGTCCAGGATATTTAAAAAAAAAAAAAAAAAAGCACAAGGTCTAATCTTGTCTAGATCAATCTTGGAAACCCTCTGGGGCAGTCCTACAGTGCCGCCAGGTGTCGGTTTCCACTTGCTAGATGTGGGGTTTTGGTATCAGAGCGGGAGGAGATGTGGAAACCCGCACCAACAGTCAGGGCGAGGGCCTCAGGGACTGCCCAGCAGGTGTTCTGACCTGACCTGGAAGCCATATGTCCTTACCTAGCTCGAATCCTTCCGAACTCCCAGCTGATAAGTCACCTCACTGTCTCTTTTGCCCTCGCACTGGCACTGACTAAATCCCGGGCTCCGCTGGACCACACCTGCGGCCCCGGCCCGCCGGCGGGGCGTTGGGCAACTGTGCAGAGACAGTGTCAGCTGGCGGCTGCCCCCTGCCGGCGACCCGGGGTGCGACGTTCTGACGGGCGGCCCTGCGGCTCGAGCCCCTCCGTGTCTGCAGCAGGCCTGGTAGGTTTCGCAGCGGCCAGCAGAGCTGCGTGACCCATGGAGTCTCTGAACAGGTTCCCCTCGGCTGGCGTCTGCCGCTCGTCTCGGACGCAGGCTCTTAACCCGGCATGACAGCAGCCCTGTCAGGCTCACTGCCCCGCGCCCTGCTCACCCCATGTCACCCGCCGCCCACCTACCCAGGCCGTGGCGTGCGCAGAAAGAGAGGCTCCGGCAACCTAGCAGCCCGCGGCCCAGTACCATGACCGGGAGGATAGTGGACAGGCGCGGGCGGGGGCTGCACAAGGCCGGGCGCACAGGCCAATGAGCCAATTAGCAGCCAGCCTCCTGCCCCGCCCCCGCCAATCAGCCCTTTCGCTCCGCCTCCAAACCGGCGGTCGCTCACGTCGTCCCGCCCCTTGCCAATCAACACACTCGCTCTGTTTCCCGAATGTCTTTCACCTCCTGCATTTCACCAATCATCATCCGCGAACCTGGTCCCGCCCCCTGTCAATCAGCAATCGATAGCCCCTCCCCAGTACACCAGTGGGCTAGCGTCGACCCCGTAGCCTCTCTAGGTAGGGGTTCTTTGAATCTCTAGAGCTCCAAGCTGACCTTTCTCCTTCTATCACCGCAGCCAGCCTTTCCCCCAACCCCGTACAGCGGTGTGGCAGCTACCGGACAGCAGCTCCTAGGTGGCCAAACACAGAGCGACTGGTACTGTCACCTACGGGACAGTCTGAAAGTTTGTCCCTACGGGCAGCCGTAGGCACTGCGTCGCTCACGTGACACGGGACACCTTGCCCTACGGCCCGAGTGAGCCATGGCGTTGCCCAGGCCCATGTCCCGGTTCTGGGAGTGGGGGAAGAACATCGTGTGCGTGGGCAGGAACTATGCGGAGCACGCCCGGGAGATGCAGAGCGCCACGCCGAGTGAGCCGCTGCTCTTCTTGAAACCGTCCAGCGCCTACGCCCCCGAGGGCTCGCCCATCCTCATGCCCGCGTACAGCCGCGAGCTACACCACGAGCTGGAGCTGGGTGTGGTGCTGGGCCGGCGCGGCCGCGCGGTGCCGCAGGCCTCGGCCATGGACTACGTGGCCGGCTACGCTCTGTGCCTGGACATGACGGCCAGGGATGTGCAGGCGGAGTGCAAGAAGAAGGGGCTGCCCTGGACCCTGGCCAAGGGCTTTACGGCTTCCTGCCCGGTTAGTGCATTCGTGCCCAAGGACAAGGTCCCAGACCCCCACAAACTGCGGCTCTGGCTCAAGGTCAACGGCGAGCTCAGGCAGGAGGGGGAGACTTCCTCCATGATCTTCTCCATCCCCTACATCATCAGCTACATCTCCAAGATTATGACCTTGGAGGAGGGCGACCTCATCTTGACTGGGACGCCCGAGGGCGTTGGGCCTGTTAATGTAAATGATGAGATCCAGGCTGGCATCGACGGATTGGTCACCATGAGATTTAAGGTAGAAAGGCCGGACTGTTGAATATGAATGAAGTGCCTTAGCTTCTTCACAAGTTTCGGGAGA
Source organism: Elephantulus edwardii (assembly GCF_000299155.1). Classification (NCBI taxonomy): domain Eukaryota; kingdom Metazoa; phylum Chordata; class Mammalia; order Macroscelidea; family Macroscelididae; genus Elephantulus; species Elephantulus edwardii. The sequence goes on along the minus strand of NW_006400100.1, from coordinate 63,244 downwards.
AACGAGTGTGTGGCAGAAGCAAGAGAAATTGATTACAGTCCTCCAATGAGAATCAGTTTAAAGAGTGATTTGATCCCATGATTGTGTCTTCACTCGAGGAAGGATGGATGATCTGTCAAGAGAAACCTGACCCAGAACAGCGGAGACTTCCACGTGGGCAATAGCAGAGCTTTCGGGTCGCGACCAGTGAAAGGAGGGCAAATGGCTCTGAAGAGAAGCTGTTTCAACCAAAAGGTCAAAACACTGGCCTGAAATGGGACTCGATAAAGAGTTTTCTGTTATCAATGGGTTATTCTCAGGTGTCCGCAGTGCAGAGAAAGTAGAGAATCATTTTAGACTTGTTTCCCCAATGTTCTTGATCATCGTGGAAGGAGGGGATATTGGTAAAAATAAAAATTTCCATATTACAGACCCACTGATTCAACAGCTGACTCTCTTTTGGCACAGCCAGGGGAGTGTTTCCAGAGCACTTGGAGTGGTTTTTAAAAGTGGGAAGCTTTGTGGAGGTCTGGTGGCCTAGTGGCAAGAAGCTACGCTGCAATCTTAAAGGCACAGTGTTCAAGGCCACCAGCTGCTCCATAGAAGGATGAACAGTTTTCTCCAATCCAATTGATTGCCTCTGAAAACTTGCTGGAGAGTCAGCTGTGGGTTGATTCTGACTCAATAGTACACATAAGTGAAAGAAAAAAAAAGTTTAAAAAAATGGGAAGCTTTAAAAAGAAACCACTGACCTATAAAGTTTAAAATTTTTTTACCTGTTTAACTCTGGATATTCCCTGTCCCATAGATGGCTCCTGAGATGACTGCTTTCCAAATTTCCTTGCTTCTGAGTGTGCCCTAAGGTTGTTCTCAGCAGAGGTGGAGATGGGCCCTTTCTCAGGGGCCTTCACACCTCAGTGTCTGGCCTCTGCCTCCTGGGCACTGGGTTCACAGTTAAAGAGCACTTCCTTCTTCCACCCTGGGGTGTTTTTTAGCTGCCAACTGCTCCTTGTTTGAAAGTAGAGAAGATGCTCAGTAGAGCAGTCAGAATGTTAAGTATAAAGTTAGAAACAGTGGCTGCCATCTCCTGAGCAGAGCTTTCCGTTTGGCCACTACTTCTCTACAAGCAGCCCGATTTCTGTTGCTGCTTCCATCCCATTTATAGAGGGAGGTGTGAATATAGAGGTGAAGTAGCCTGATGGAGGAGTGGTGGAGCTGGGGGGTAACCCAGCTGTCCTCAGACCACAACCTCCAATTTGACCATAATGGGGCTGTGTCCTATAAACAAGTACCATACAACTTCCACATTTAGATTCTGTTTTTGATGAAATGCCATAATGGGATTCCTTTATTCAGTAGAAATCATTTTTCACCTGTTCATTTTTGAAGCGTCAGAAAACACATAAGCAAAAAGAACATCCACCTGAGGTGGTGGGAATTCACGGCCTCCGGTGTATTTGTGCACACCTGGGGGTGGGGGTGTGGCTGTCGGCTCTTAGATCCTTTGCTCCTGTCACCTGACCTGCTGTCTGGCCTAAGTTTTTACTCCATGTGTGGTTATCCTTTCCCCTCCATCATACCTTTCTGTGGTATTTTTTTCAGATCCTGCACAGGACAGACAGCTACTTGTGGGAACAGTACTTGACAGTCCTCTCCTGGAGCTGGGGGCCCAGGGGTAGGAGGTGGACAGGAGGTGTGCCCACAGAGATGGTATCAGTCTAGCTGGCAGGTACAAGGTACAGCTGCTTTATCACACTAACCTTTGATGGTATGCCTTCCTCTGTAAATGAGGTGGAAGCAGCAACAGAAACCTCAAAGCTTGTAGAAAACTTGTGGCACCAGCTTTGTCCAGAGCAGCTGTGTCAGCAGCAGAAACAGCTGATGTGGCACTGTAGGGGTAGAATACAAAGTCCTTGGCTGCAAGGACCAGAAACTTAATCTCTCTACAATCCCAGGTATTGTGTGGCTTTCTCAGGATCACCAGTTATCCTTTTGTCCAGAAGATTCTTCTTAAGTTCTGATTTTGAAAAAAAAGTCACTGCAAAGCTAAAAGATTAGTATAATGAACCACATAAACCTATCCCTAGATCCAGCAGCTGTTAATGTACTCTCTCTGCTTTCCTTACTATTTATTTCAGAAGAAATAAGTAGTAAGACTTTGTGACTGACTATGTAAGTCAGTTCTGCCTCGTAGCAGTCTCTTAGGGTCACCTACGCTGTGATCTTTATGGGAGTAGGAAACCAGGGCTTTTCTCTTATGGAGTTGCTGGGTGAATTATGGATTTGAATGTGATCTTTCAGTTAACAGTTCAGTGTTAACTCACTGCACCACCAGGGCTCGCTCCAGAAAACCCAGACACACTGCCACCCAGCTGATTCTGACTCATAATGACCCTCCATAGGGTTTCTGAGACTTAAGTCTTTATGGGGAGACTGCTCACCTTTTTCTACCTCCAAGCGGTTGGTGGATTCCAACTACGGATGACTTGGTGGTGGTTATTGTTATATGCCACTGGGTCAGAACCAACTTGTAGCTGACCCTTCAGCAGGTTGTCAGAGACAGTAAATTGCACAGGGGACTGCCTAGCTTTCTCCCTTGGAGCAGCTGGTGAATCCAAACTCCTTGCCTTTAGCTTAGCAGTGCAACTCTTTACCTACTAGGTCACCAGAGAGCTCCCTGAACCTTTTGGCTAGGGTGGAGAGAAAAGAAAGGAGGCAAAAACTAGCAGGCTTTCCCCCCCTTAAAGGTCCCACTGGAGTTGGGTGCTGGTACCGGCAGGCAGGCCTCTGGCTCCCCCTTGCTCTGTGAGGGGCATCACTCCCAGGCCCGAGTCTCCTGGGTTTTTTGTTTCAAGAGCATGATCCTCCTCCAATCTCTTCAATGAAAGATTGTTTCCCTCCTTGGCATCTGCCCCAAGTGCTGCAGAAGTCATTTATCCCTTTCCATTTCTACCTAGAGCTCCTGCTGGTTCACACAGGAAACATAATCAGTGGCTGACTGAAGGACTGGAGGATCAAGTCCACCCAGAGGAAAACCAGCAAGGCAGGACTCCCCTGATACACATGGAGACCTCAAGTCAGTGACACTTGGGGGCGGGTGAACCCCTCATCCAGCCCTGTTAGGTTGTAGCATGTATCTGGAACCCTTGAGAGGAGTGGCGTTAGTATCTCCCCAATTCTCTTCTCCACAGGTCCTCCAGGGTAGGGCCAGCAGCTCCCACAGTGGATGATCTCCACTTTCCTTGCCCTCTGTGAGGGAAGTGAGTGAGAAGCATAAGGAAGATCTCCGTGGCAAGTGTGGGCCCAAGGTTATTATGAAGTGGATTCCATAGGAAACTCCTCTTGGAGGGACACGTCTCCAGGCAGGAATAAGTCAGAAAGAAGTGTGTGGTAACCATTAGTGACAGAGTGGATTAAGCATTATGCTGCTACCCAAAAGGTTTGCAGTTTGAATGCACCAGCCTCTCCTTGGGAGAAAGATGAGGCAGTTTACTTCTATTAAGGTTTATTTATAGCCTTGAGAACCCAGTGGAGGGGCACCATGAGTCAGAAGTGACTTGACAGCTAGCTGTGGGTTTGGGTTTTTGGGGTTTGTGTGGCACATTAGACTGGGACTAGAATCAACTGCAGTGTCACATTCTGGTGCAGCACTGGCGGTGACTCAGGAGACTCACAGGGCTTTCAAGTGTATAAATTGAATGATTATACAATCTTTTCTGGGAGTGATGTCAGCAACCAGAGCCTGACAGATGCTCCCGTGGTAACAGCAGCCTCGAGCTCTGGAAAGTCCCATGGAGCCCGGCAGCCAGGTTCCACACCTACCCAGATGAGCCAATGACTCCAGAGGGGGTGCTGTGCTTTTGGTCCTTAACCGGTAACAGGTAATAACAGTGACAGCACAAGAGCACCGTCAGTAAAAAGTGTGTCATGCCTGGCACAAAAGAGACGTGCTCAGTAATGTTAGCTATTCATATTATGGTAGTAATTTCATATGGAGATATTACCCCAGGAAATCACAGAGAATGCGGGCCAAGATCTCTTGGTGACTATTCATCACAGCTATGGATGGCATGCTTCTTCAGTGTCAAATGATGCACCGATTGCCCTCATGATCTTATTTTCAAACAAGGAGCCTGGAGGCATAGTGTCAGGCTGGCACCCAAAAGGTTGGCAGTTCAAAGCCACCATTGGCTCTGAGGGAGAAATATGTGCAGTCTATTCTTGTAAAGATGAGTCAGAACCACTCAATGGCAGTGAGGAGGTAGGCAACCATACACAATATGGAGATTAGGGACGTGTATTGTGAATTGAAATATGTATCTTAGTCTTAAGGAGTTGCACTGCCAACCCAAAGGCACATGATTAGAATTTACCAGCTGTTGTGCCGGAGAAAGATGGGCATGTGATTTACTGCCTCTGAAAACCTACTGGAGGGTCAACCATGAGTTCTGACTCGACAGTACAAAACATCATGTACCAACATCATCCGAAGAAGAGGTATTGACCCTGTTAGGATTGGAATGATCTTGTATGTTACATAGGAGTTCTGGTGGTACTGTGGTTAAGGGACTTGCCTACTAACCAAAAGTTCATTGGCTTGAACTCAACAGTAATTTGGCAAGAGAAAGATGAGGCAGTCTGTTTCTGTAAAAATTATAGCCTCAGAAACCTGACAGACAGTTCCACTTGGTTGTCAAGATTGTTAAAAGTAGGAATCAACTCCATGCCAGTGTTCTGTGTTTGTGAGGCTGTATTGCAGTGGAGTGGGTTCTAATGCTGATCCCTTTGGATGACTCCTTGGGCTGCCAGAGACTGGAGTACTACTCCTGAGGTAGGCAGAGCATGGTCCTACTGACCCTATAAAGCTAACTCCTCACCTCCACAGCTGAAATTCCATGAACCCTTTTACTGGACCCACAGTGATATGCCTGTTTCATCACCACCAAGTAACTAAGAAAAAAAATCTGTACTTGTAAAGTATGTACAGTGGCACAGAGGATTATGTGCTGAACTGCCCACTAAAATGTTGGCAATTCAAACCCTCAAGAGAAGATGGATGGTTTCTTCTCAGGAGGAAGATGCACAGTCTCCTGACATTGATGTTTATGGCCCCTGAGACCTGATGGGGTCATGAGTCAAAATCAACTCGACAGCAGTGGGCTTGTGCCAAAAAACCCCAAAGGTTTTCACACAGATGGATGATGGTCAGGAAAGACAGAAAAAAAGTGTGAGATAGGGGGTTGGGACTTCTCAAGTTCTGTTAGCTATTTTCTATAATAAACAGGTATTCATTTATAAGAAGATTTCAAAAACAAAGACTCATGCAGGGCTCTTGGAGCTGAGTGAGAAGTGGGTAAGTCTTTTCTGTGCCTCTGCCACATGACATGCTTATCCCTAGATGCACCTGAGCAGCATCAAGAACCAAACCCATTGCAGCCAGTCAGTTCTGACTCTCAGAAGGACTCTCGGGTTCTAAGGCTCAAAATTTTTACAGGAGGAAACAGACCATCTCTCTCTCTCTCCCCCCCTCCCTCTCCCTCTCCCTCTCCCTTCCCTTCTCCCCCCTCTCTCTCCCTCTCCCTCTCTCTCAGCAGCTGTTGATATGAACCACTGACCTCTTGGTTGACAGCCTGACACATAGCTCACCACATCACCAGGGCTCCTTAGGATTAGGAAAGAAGGGCTATTGAAGCGAACCAACAACAGAATATCAGGTAAGGTCCTATCACTTCCAGCGATTTCTAAGCAGCAGAGGAAAATGTGCAATCAGAACACAGTCAGACCAGGAACAGGCTGGTCCCGATGTTGGTGGGGTGGGGTCCAGACATGCAGATGCTTGTCCCTCTGACTTGCAGTGTCCAGTCTGTCAACTACATCTTGTAACTGTGCACATTATACTTGAGAAGCATGTTTGATCCCATTTGTGTGTGATACCCATCCCTGGAAACACCTGTCATCAGCTAAAATAAGAACCTGGAAGAACCTAAGAACTGGGGAGCACTTATACTATCAAACATAATCATGAATACTTTTAAGGTAATATGTGTACAGGTGTGCATCCTGGTGGCACAGTGTTTGAAGTGTTGGGATGCTATCCAAAAGGTTAATTGAACTCATCAGGCATTCATTCTGTGGAGAAGATTAAGCAGGCCCCACGGGCAGTTCTACTCTATCCTAAGAGTGTTTCTGTGAGTCAGAATGCCCTTGACATGCACATCTATATGTTGCTGCGTTGTTCACAATAGCAAAGAGATGGAAGCAACCCAAGTATCCATCAATAGATGAATGAGTAGAGAAACTTGTGGTATATTGAATACTATGCAGCACTGAAAAACAAGGAATAAAATATTATACAAAATGGGTGACCCTGGAGGACATGATGCTGAGTGAAATATCTCAGTCACAAAATGAAAAATACTGCATAATGCCATGGTCATAAAACAGGACTGACATGTGGGTTGGGGGAAACTAAGAAAAGAGGGGATAAATAATGAACACTGCATTGAAACAGATGAGGGAAAGAACTGTTTAAAAGGAAAATATGATTAAGTATTTGCATGACAAGAGTCCAGAATAAGAGGTGCATAGCAAAGTGGACTGTGGGATAGGCAGAAGGAGGAAATTGTGCAACAATGAAAGAATCTTTTCAAAGAGAAAAGTGAACTGGGGGGATGTAGAGAGGAAAATATACAATAATGAATGAATAGAAATTTAAGTTTTATGTAAACTTTTGTTAAAGAATTAATAAAAAAATCCACTTGACAGCAATGGGTAGACACAGACACATTCATTCTACCTACCTATCTTAACTATCTGTCCATCCACCTGTCTGTCTATCTATCTATCTATCTATCTATCTATCTATCTATCTATCTATCTATCTATCTATCTATCATCTAGGCTAATCTATTTGTCAATCTGCAAGTTCTGGTGGCATAGTCTGTAGGAAGTTGTGTTGCTAACTCACAGGAAGCATTTCTCTAGAGGGTCAAATCCACCAGCAGCTCCTCAGGAGAAAGATGGACCATGTGCTTCTATCTACAGCCTCAGAAAACTTGCTGAGGGTCAGCTATGAGTTGGTTCTAACTCAATGGCAATGAGCAAGTAAGTGATTTATACATATATACTGAAGCCAGCGGTGGCTCACTGGAGCAGTTGGGGCCAGTGGCCTAGATGCCAAGGGCTAGCCTGTCTAAGCTTTGTGGTGTAGACCCCACTGACCAGTTGCCCCTATGACTTTGATGGAGAGGAGCTACAGGAGGTCTGACCCAGTAGCTCCTGACACACTGTCCACATCTGGGTGGCGTGAATGGATAGGACACCATTTTAAGTCTTAACTGAATGAAGTGAGTGTGAGCCTAGCTGACAGCTGTCTGACTCCTTAATTCTCCCGCCTGCCTCTCCTCCCACCCCTCATCCTTTCTTGCTCTTCTAATTTGTTCACCTCAAATGCAATTTCCCCTTCCAAGGAGAAGGCAGGCACTCTACACAGACCCATCTCTGCTGTCACAGCTGAGGAACGCTTCATTGCCTCCTTCTGTGCAGTCAGGCAGTTCTGGAGAGTCCTGGGACCCTCCTTGTGCTTGCATCTGATCAAAACTACCACCCAGACCCTCTTGCAGCTGCAGACTGACAACAGGATTCCATTACTTACCCCTCTCTCTTCTGTTGTGTGATGGTAAGTGGAGGATCCTGCAGTGCTACACTTCACCACCCAGCACCTTGGCCACTTGCAGACCAATGGGCAGAGCTGACCCTGCCAAAGGCTTTTCAGTCCCAGTCAGAGCTGAGCTGTATGGTTTGGGGCTGCCTGATGGGAGCCTATGCCTGAATGCCAGAGAGAGTCTCTTGCCCCTCAGGGTGGCTGGGGCCAGTGTGGTTCTCAGGGAGCTTTTAAGGCTGGTCGGTCCTGTTGAGTCACATCTAGGTGTAAGCCCTGAGTCAGCATGCTTCCCCAGGATGGGTGCCGGGTGGGTGTGTCACCACCCAAGGAAGGATTAGGAGATGCAGGCTAGTGTGGAGTGGTCTCACAAGAGGCTTTCTCCAGGAAAACCAGACAGACAGGGAGATGCCTTCAGATGAGAAAACAATTTTATTTGTGAGAGATGAAACTTGTTTATTCAGCACACAAATCTTCTCCAACTCAGAACAACATCGAGACGGGAAGAGCTGAGAGAAGGGCCATGAGCTTAGGTGAGACTGCTCCCAGGTTAACTCATCCAGAAGGAAAAAGTAGCTCACAGAAATATTAGGCCACTTGGTCAGAATATAGCTTTACACATCATTTTCAAACAGTATTTTGCTTTTAGGGGCGCTGAAACTCCTCACGCTTTTCTGGAGTTGAAAGCACTTGTTTTAACTTCTTTGTCCAGACAAGCTTGCACTTGCCTCTGTGGGATCTGCCAGTTTACAGGCAAGCACTTGAGCTCGGAGTCTGTCCCTGGCTCTGGGAGACAGAATGCACTGTAGGGAGAGACAGAGTTAACCCATCTGGGTACAAAGCTGGAAGCCAGTATCACAGCACTACAGACAGGGACTGCTTCTTCACAGTGCTATCATAAACCTCAATAATAGCTATAAGGCTGTGGAGAGAAGGCTAGTTTTGCTGAGAAACCAAGTCAGCCATTCAACTGATTTTCTGAAAACCCAGGTCATTTTTCATGATATTTCTCTGTTACAGAGAAGCAGGATTAAAAAATCAAGCGATACAGAAAATAAGGACTTAATGTGTATGTACTAACAAGTACCAGTTTCTAGTAGATGTGAACCTATAGCAAGGACATAATCTGTTTACTAAGGATAAGACGTTATTTGTTAATAGCACATGTTATATGACATTTCGTATACTAATAATATGCTTGAGGCGCTTTGGTGGCTTCTAATGCACAGGCTGCACCTCTGATGGTTTGTGTTCACCAGTGGCTCCAAAGGAGAAAAAGATGAGCCGTCTCCTCCCCCACCACTCACAGCCTCAGAAAACCCAATGAAGGCAACTATGAGTCAGTTCTGACTTGATAGCAAAGAGATGATGATGATGAATAATGTATTATTCACAATAGAGCCCAGGTGGTGAAATGGTTAAAGCACTCATCAGTTAAACAAAAATGGGCAGTTTAGATCCACCAGTCACTCTGTGGGAGAAGTCACTCAGTCTGCTTCTGTAAAGATTTATAAGCTCAGAAACCACAGGGCAATTTTGCTCTGTCCTATAGGATTGCTGTGAGTCAGCACTGACTTGACAGTGGTGGAGTTAATTTTCAGCTATGGGTTGGTTCTGACTCGATGGTATACAAAAACAATAATGCATGGATACATACACACACATATATGTCTTATAACTTAAGAGTTATAGGATCATAACATTTTAGCTTCTCAGGAAAGTTAGTTCAAGTACCCAGAGTCTCACGCAGGCTAGGGAGCAGGGCATCATCTCAGCTGACTGAGAAGTGCTCTGCGTTTGGTGTTAATTGTAATCCCTCACCCACTGCCAAGGAGTCTCTCAGTGGCCCTCTGCAGGTTTCTGGGACTTGTAAGTTTTTATAGGAGACTCTGCCTTGTCCTCCTCCTACAAAGCAGCTGGTGGGGCAACTTTCTGCCCTTTCAGTTTAGCCGTGCAACACACGATGCACCAAGCCACCAACACTCCTGGAAGGCCCTTAGGTCCTGGAAAGACCTGACTCCTTTCAGCTTTTCCAGTGTAGTGTCTTTCTGCACATCTGGGACACAGTTCAAAGTGTACATCTCTGACTTTATTACAGTGGTGTTTTGAACCATGTTTTGGGCTGCTAACCAAAACCCAAACTCACCAGTTGCTCCATGGGGAGAGCAGTGGACTGCCTCCTCACAGTAAGATGTACAGTTTCAGAAGCCTGACCAAGGGCTGCCAAGAGTTATAATGGACTGGACGGCAGTTGATTTGGCTTGGTTTTGGGGCACTTGGGATGATCATAGGCAGCTCTGGTGACTTAGTGGTAAAGAGTTGTGCTGTAACTCCAAAGGCATGAAGTTCTAATCTACCATCCACTCTATGAGAGATGGGCAGTTTTTTCTCCTGTACTTTACTGTCTCTGAAAACCTGCTGGAGGGTCAGCTATGAATTGTTTCTTACTTGACAGTATATAACAACAACAACAGCAATGGAATGTTCATATTGCTAGAACAGACAGAATACAGCACTGTAACACACTAACTTTTAAGTAAATTTTGCTTCTTTCCAGTAGAAACTGCCACTTTAATGCTGTCTTCTGTTCATCAGTCATTGCCAGGAACTCATTAACCTAATCAGAGAAAGGAGAGAAACAAATGTTGTAGTAACCATAGGCTACTCATTCTGAAAACGTGAAACATAAACGGGCTCAAGAGATATGAGATTGTCTTCTTCAAGAAGCAGCTGGATTTTATTGATCGCAGGACCCTCTGCAGCCAGCCATGAATACAGAGAGAACTCCCTCAGCAAAGCAGAGGAACAAGGTCTTGTGGGAAAGTTTTCTGCTGCTGCTGCTGAATACACAAAGCAAATGACCAGGGCTGACTTGGAGATCCCACACCCTGCCACAGAATGGACCATTTATCTACTGTCACCTGACTATATATAACATGTCCTGTTCCTTGTATAGTCCACACTGGCTATGATTTTAATACATTGCATGCAAACGTCTGTTCAACAAATTCATGTGTGTTTAAACCAAGATGACTTTTCCCAAGGCCTTGTAGTAATGACTTAATTCCTATCAAATGCTCATCAAAACACGACTTTGGGTGTAGCTTTATACTCTGGGGAAGGCACTTTACCGTGCAGCCTAGCGTTTCCTCAGCGACAGATCCAGTGAGGCTGCATGAGTGGAGGGTGCCTGTGTGGTCAGTGAGGTCAACCAGTATATCAAAGCTAGGGGAGACAACTGGAAATGCCGAAGAGTCTGTGTTGCAAGTTGTACAAGTATTGGACGCTTCATTTACAAGGTAACCACAGTGCAAACTGAAAAGAAACAAAGAGAGTAATAAACCAAATGACAAGTTTGAGTTCTTTGGGAGCATAATCAATTAAAGGGATAAGCCAGTGAATAGAGTAGACCTGGTCATTAATCGATAAAGGTAGCCAGAGGGCTCTCTCTAGAGCTTGGCCTCATCTGCACCATTCGTTGTTTAACTTTTTTTAAAAAATTCATTTCAATGAACATTTACAGAGATTTTGGATTTCCATTCATTCATTGTTGCACTTTTCTCCCCACCCACCCCACCCCCACCCCCAGTTCACTCTCTCATGGTTTAACTTTTGCTGTTCCCTCCTCCTCTGAGATCCCTGCTCAGGCTCCTGGCCCAGCCCAGCTCCTTTTCTTCCTTGCCCCCAACCTCAGGCCTCACCCTTTCTATTCTCTGGGCAGCTGAGAGTTCTGTTCTATCCAGCACTGGGAGCTATTCTGCCCTACTTCACTCTGGTACTGTAGATGTGACCTTTTATTTGCCCATTGAGTTGGTGAGTCAAGAGGGGCAGAAAGTCTAGACTGTATCCCCTGAACATGTACAGAACAACAGTCCCTACATCACAATCCCACACATATATGGAAACAACAGTTTCCTGTGTCCCCTATACATGTACAGAAAAATCCTTGGGGAATTTCCAAGTTCTACTTCTTCATGATGTGGGTACCATTGGTTTTAGACTATCTCTTTAAGTGGTGACTTTATGTTGACCTGTATTTCTGAGGAGTCCTTCAGCCAGTCTGGACAAGAAGACTAATTCAAATTTTTCAAGTAGAGGCATGATCTGAAGATAGTGGCTGCCTGTCTAGCCATGAAATCAAATGTGTAGTAAAGTTTACATGCTTTCCCTCAGAGATCAATATTAGAGATGGAAGAGAAAATACTGAAGGCAAATATTTTAAAAGTATATTTTCAAAAAGTAAATACATAGCTTCATATTGTTGTTAGGTGCCATTGAGTCAAGTACAACTTAGTGACCCTGTGAACAACAGATCTGAGATGTGCCCTATCCTGCACCATCCTCCTGATTACTGATATATGTGATTCCATTGATCAGTGTTAATCCATCTTCTTTAGACTCCTCTCTTTCTCTGATCCTCTACTTTCCCCAGCATGTTTTTCCCAAGTATTGGCCCCTCCTGATAACAAGGTCAAAGTATATGAGACTGTTTCACCATCCCTGCCTCTAAGGAGCACCACTGTTGCATGTGGCCCAAGATATAATATTCTCTTGTTCTTTTGGCAGGCCATGAGATATTCCATACTCTTTTCCAACACTGCAACTCAAGGCATGACTTCTCCTCTTATCCTTAGTCACTCATTGCCCAACTTTTAGATGCATAGAAACAACTTTAAAGACCATGGCTTGGATTATGTACATTTTAGCCTTTAAATGGACATCTTATTCTTAAACACTTTGGAGGGATCTCAGACAGCTATTTTCCCAATGCAACATGACTTTTATTTACTTAACTGCTGTTACCATGTATGACAATCGTGGATCAAAGTAAAATTAAATTCTTGACAGCTTCAATCTTTTCACCATTTATTATAATGTTGTCTATTGCTCTACTGGTGAGGAATTCTGTTTTCTTGATGTTGGGATTTAATCTACATTGAAGGTAGTAGTCTTTTTATTTTCTGCAACAAGTGTTTTAAGTCCTCTTTACAAGCAAGGTTGTATCAACAGAATAATGCAAGATGTTTAGTCTTCCTCCCACCTTAATGCTACCTTCTTCTTCACATAGTCTAGCTTCTTTTTTTTTTAAAAAAAATATTATTTATTTAATGTGTGTACCATCAAATTGGATCTGACTGGTACAGGAGGCAATTGTTCCTCCTTCAGCAGAGCATCTGGTGGATTTGAACTGTGCAACTTTGGGATTGCAGTGCAGTTTCCTGCCACTAGGCCACCAGAGCTCGCCATAGTCTAGCTTCTTGAATCATTTGCTCAGCATACAGATTTAATTACATTAAATAATACATATAAAGGATACAACTCTGATACACACCTTTATTTATTTTAAACCATGTAATGTTCCCTTGTTTTAGATATGTACAGGTTTCACATGAGCACAGGTAAGGGTTATGGCATTCCCATTATTCTCAGTTTTATCCATAATTTGTTATGACCCACACAGTAGAGTGTCTTTGCATTGTCAGTAAAACACAAATAGACATCTATACCATATGTTGTTGTTTTTGTTATGTATCGTTGAGTCCCTTGCGACTCATAGCAACCCTATGTACAATAGCCCTAAACTCTGCTCTATCCTTTGCCAGTTACACTGTCTCTTACACACCCATCCTGATTACCCCAGTCACTGAATCAATCCACCTCATTAGAGGGTCTTCCCCTCCTGCGCTGTCTCTCCACCCTCCCAAGCATGATGGTCCTCTCCAAGGACCTGTCCCTCCTTACAACATGTCCAAAGTATGTCAGGCGAAGCCCCAGAATCCTTACCTTCAAGGAGCAGCCTGGTTTATCCCTCTCCAGGATGAATCTGTCTGTTTTCTTGGCAGTCCATGGTACATTCAATACTCTTCTCCAGCACCACAGCTAAAAGGCATCAATTCTCCTTCTATCCTACCTAGTCATTGTCCAAATCTCTGATGGATAACAAGTGATTGTGAAGACCATAGCCTGTATCAGATTCACCTTAGTCTCCAGAGTGACACCATTGCTTTTTAGTAGCCTGGAGAGGTCCCTAACAGCAGACTTTCCCATGGCAATGCGCCTTTTAATTTCCTGGCTACTGGTGCCAAGAGTGTTGACTGTGGAGCCAAGCAGACTAAAGTTGTTAACAATCTCAATCTCTTCACCATCCATCCTGATGCTGCCAATTGGTCCAGTGGTGAGAATCTTTGTCTTCTTGACATTGAGCTTCAATCCATACTGAAGGCTGCAGTCCTTGACCCTCTGCTGCAAGCATTTCAGGTCCTCCTCAGTTTCAGCAAGCAGGGTTGTGTCATCTGCATAAAGCAGATTGTTAATAGATCTTCCACCAATCCTGATGCCACACTTCTCCTCATAGAGACCAGCCTCCTGGATAATCTGTTCTGCATACAGGTTGAAAAGGTATGGAGATAGAATATATCCCTGGCATACACCTTTCCCAATTTTGAACCATGCAGTGTTTCCTTGCTCTGTTCTGATGACTGCCTCTTGGTTCAAGTATAGGTTTCGCATTAGCATGATTAAGTGTTCTGCGATTCCCATTCTTCTCAGAGTGAGCCATAGTTTGTTATGATCCACAGAGTCAAATGCCTTTGCATAATCAATGAAACACAGATAGACATTCTTCTGGTACTCCCTGCTTTCAGCTAAGCTCCATCTAACATCAGCTACAATATCCCTAGTGCCATGACCTTCTAAACCTAGTCTGGACTTCTGGCAGTATATAGATGCCCCCAAATTAGGTTTTCCAAATTTGAACACCAGATCAGAAAATGCTTTATTTTATTTTATTATTTTTGTGTGAGTGTACCATCAAATCAGATCTGACTTGTACAGGAGGAGATTGTCCCTCCTTTCCCGGCAGAGCATCTGGTGGATTTGAACCGTGCGCCTCTGGGATTATAGTTGCAGCTCCTTACCACTAGGCCACCAGAGCTCCCAGAAAATGCTTTAAAAAGCCATAAGTCAGTGTCATCTTGACTGTGGCAGTCCATACAAAACAATACATAATAGATAAAACTAGAAACACACTCACATACACACACAAAAATGGGGGAAGTCAGAGTGAGGGGGTAGACTGTAGCCAGGGCAATATCCTGGCTGTGAGCCTGACCTAGAGTTTTGTATAATCAATAATACAACTGGAGACAATGTGAAAAGTGTACTGAAATCTATTATTTTTTTACAATTTTTATTGTATTGTTTTTAAATGTACCATCAAATCAGATCTGACTGGTACAGGAGGAGATTGTCTCCTCCTTCTCCAGCAGAGCATCTGGTGGATTTGAACCGCATACCTCTGGGATTGCAGTGCAGTGTCTTGCCACTAGGCCACCAGAGCTCCCTAGAAATCTATTATTTATGATTACATATGAACCTACAATTATCTCAATAAAATAACTATTAAAAATCCACAAGGAGATTTTCACAATATGATTTTAAATACTTCTTGCAGGTATATTTTGACTAAGATTATTAAGCCTCCTCAGGTTGACTTTTCCATGCAGGTGGTTGTTATGTATCATCAAGTTGGAACCAATTCATAGCTGACTGTCCAGCGGGTCTTCAGAAGCATTAAATATCATGGGAGAAGACTGCTCATCTTTCTTCCACTGAGAAGCTAGAGGATTTGAACCATCTGCCTTTGGGTTAACATGGCAACTCCTGACACTAGGCCACCAGAGTTCTCAGGCAGGTAGGTATTATATTTCATGTAGTGTGTGTGTTGGAAATCCTATAGATCATGTAGTTGACAATATCTTTTTAATACTGTCATTTGGCATGGTAACCAAAGTAATTATCTACTAAATTACAAGACAATAATTTTGTCATCCCAGTTAAATGTTTCTGTTGATACGGCATTTTTTTATCTTTTAGGATTACAGAAAAATAGCAGATTAAATTTTACTTGAAAAGGAAATTATAATCTTTGAATAAAATTATTTGGTATGGAAACTCTTCAACTGAAGTCATTCCTCTATGTCTTTCAAATATATAACGAACACCTTTGAATTTTACAGAGCTTAAACTTACTAGTAAGAACTGATTTTTTCCCCCCATAAAAATGATAAGAAGTGCCTGGGCCCTTGGGACTATGGGTCTTAGTCCCCTTTGAGCCTGTAACAAAACTCATTCCTGTGGCTAAACAACCTATTTAACCTTTGGCTAAACAACAAATAGGCCTATAATGTGACCAATAACATCAGGGAGGAACACACTACTTAGAACAATCAACCATAGGAGATCAGAGGTGCAGCACTTGCCCAAGGATGAATCCCAGAAGACAGGGAGGGGTAGGATATAGGAATGAATAGATGGGAGAATCATGGGTGGGTAGAAGATGGAGAGTGCTGCTGCAGCATAGATATTGTAACTAATGTCACAGAACAAGATGTGTCTGAATGGTCAAGTGGAAAATGAATTTACTTAAATATTGTGCTTTAAAGCACAATTTTTTTTTAAGAAAGAGAAATGGATTTTGATTCTTACAAAGATGAACCTGCTAGAAGTAACTTAGCTTCTTACCATCTATTTCGAACTACTTTTGTTGTTTCATCATCGATGCTCAGAGCAGAAATGTAAGCGTAAAGAATGCCACAAAAAGGATCTGCTTTATCTTCCTCCTTCAAAGTTTTCCCCTTTATCTGCTTCACGGTGTAGACATCAGATATTGTGTTTACTAAAATAAAATAAAACAAAACACATAATTAAGTGATTCCAGTTTACATATATTCTAAGAACTACAAAGGATTATATAAAAATAGAAAAGTTACAAAGCCAAGTAAGAATATACACTAGTTTAAGTAGCAGGAATAGTATTAATTTGTTATATTAAAACTGATTATAGAAATAGACAAACAAGAAAAAATAAGATGAAAAGGGAAAGGATAAGCTATCAGTCATCAGTAAAATGAAGCATTTCTGATGATCAAAAGAGTGATAAAATTGATGAATGGGATCTTCTAAAGATTAAATCTTTGTGCTCATCAAAGTTTTTTTCCAACAGAGTGAAAAGAAAAGCCTACCAACTGGGAACAACCATTCATTTGGCAATACCATTTCAGACAAGGATCTCATAACAAAAGTTTACAGAAGACTCCTGGGCCTCCAGAAGAAAAAGACCAATAACCCAATTAAACAATGGGAAAAGGACATGGAAAGACTTTTCACAGAGGATGACATTCAGGTGGCCAACAGACACATGAAGAAATACTCTAAAACACTAGCAGTAAGAAAGATCAAAATCAAAACCACAGTGAGATACCATCTCACCCCAGTAGCAGTGGGAAAGTTTAGTAGGGCAGAATCTATCAATGCTGGAGGATGTGGAGAGGTGGGAATTCTCACGCACTCTTGGTGGGTTTATAAGATGGTACAATTACTCCAGAAGGCAGTTTGGTGTTTCCTCAAAAAGCTGAACATAGAAATTCCAGATGGCCCAGCTATTACACTGGGAAATTAGACCTAAGACACAAGTGGAGATTTGTATACCAATGTTCACAGCAGCATTACTTACAGTCACAAGAACATGGAAACAGTCCAAAGGTCCAACCACAATCAAACGGTTTGAAAGACTGTGGTACATTCATATGAATGCTGTAGAATACTATACAGAGCAGGGAAGCACTTGCTGGATTGGAATTGGGAAAGAAATGTGCCAGGGTAGAATTCTCTCCCCATACTTATTCAATCTATATGCTGAGCAAATCATCTGAGAATCTGGACTCTATGAGGAGGAGTGTGGCTTCAGGATTGGAGAGAGACTCATCAATAACCTGTGTTATGCAGATTATACAATCTTGCTTGCTGAAAGTGATGAGACCTTGAAGCATTTGTTACAGAAGATCAAGGAATACAGCTCTCGATATGGATTGCATCTCAATGTCAAGAAAACAAAGATTCTTACCCCTGGACCAATCAATAGACAACATCATGGTGGATGGAGAGGATACTGAATCTGTCAACAGTTTCATCTTGCTTGGATTCACAATTAACATGCTTGGTATGAGCAGTCAGGAAATAAGGAGACACATTGCACTGGGAACATCAGCAGTTAGGGATCTTTCCAAATTATTGAGGCGTAGTGATGTCAGTTTGAAGACTAAGGTGTACCTAATCAGGCTATAGTCTTTCCGATGACTAGCTATGCATCAGGGACCTGGACAATGAATAAAGATGATGGAAAAGATATGATGCCTTTGAGCTGTGATGTTGGAGAAGAGCACTGAATATCCCATGGACAGCCAAGAGAACGAAGAGATATGTCTTGAATATGGTGCAGCTAGAGTGCTCTTGGAGGCAAGAATGATGAGGCTTTGCCTCACATACTTTGGATATGTTGCTAGGAGGGACTGTTCCTTGGAAAAGGACCTGATGCTGGGAAGGGTGGGGGTTAGCAAAGGAGAGGAAGACCCTCAACCAGGTGGACTGGCATGGTGACTGCTGAAATGGGCTCTAGTGTGTCAGGAAGTGTGAGGATGGTGCAGTATAGAACAGGGTTAAAAAAAAAACAGGGTTCAGATCTTTTGTTCACAGCGTTGCTATGAGTCATGCTCGACTCACTGGCACCTAATAACAACAACAGAAGGGTACCAAAAGGCTAATAAAAACATTGACTTCACTAATCATTGTATGTTGTTGTTGTTGCTATATGCTGCTGAATCACCTGCGACTCACAGTAATCCTGTGTACAACAGCTCTGAAGCCTGCTCTGTCCTGAGCCTGTCTCACTGACTCCAACAGACCTACCCCCATTGCCCTAGTTACTGCATCAATCTATCTCATCCAGGGTCTTCCTCTCCTGGCCACATGCCCAAAATATGTGAGACAGAGCTTAAAATCCTAGCCTCCAAGGAGAAACTTGGTTTCACCCTCTCCAAGACATACCTATTTTTTTCTTGGTTGTCCACGGTTTGTTCAAGACTCTTCTCTAGCACCACAACTCAAAGACATCAATTCTTCTGTCATCCTTCATCACTGTCCAAATCTCTGATGCATAGCAAATAATTACGAAGACCATGGTCTGGATTAGGTGCACCTTAGTCTCTGGACTGACATCATTGCTTCTCAGTACTCTGGAGAGGTCCCTGACAGATTTACCTAACGCAATTAATTTTTTTATTTCCTGACTGCTGGTCAAAGGGTGCTGACTGTGGAGCCAAGCAATCTGTAACTGTTAACAACCTCAATCTCTTTTTCATCCATCATGGTGCTACCAATTGGCCCAGTGGTGAGAATCTTTTACTTCTTGATGTTGAGCTTCAATCCATATTGAAAACTATAGTCTTTGACCTTATGTAGCAATGCTTCAGGTCCTCTTCAGTTTCAGCACGCAAGGTTGTGCCATCTGCATAATGCACGTTGTTGATGAGTCTTCCTCCAATCCTGATGCCACATTCCTCCTCATAATGTCCAGTCTCCTTAATGATCTGTATATAGATTGCATATAGATTGAAAAGGTATGGAGATAGGACACATCTCTGATGCACATCCTTCCTGATTTTGAACCATGAAGTGTTTCCCTGCTCTGTTCTGAGGACTGCTTCCTGCTCCCAGTATAGGTTTCACATAAGCACAATCAAGTGTTCTGGGATTCTCATTCTCCTCAAGGTTAACCATGGTTTACTGTGATCGACACAGTCAAATAGCTTTGCACAATCAATGAAACACAGATAGATATCCCTCTGGTACTCTTTGCTTTCTGACAGGATTCATCTGACATTGGCAATAATATCTCTAGTGCCACAATCTCTCTTAAATCCAACTTGTATTTCTCAAAGTTCTCTGCCAATGTTCTGTTCCAGTCATTTCTGGATAATCTTCAGCAGGATTTTGTTTGCATGCGATATGAGTGATATTGTATAATAATTTCCATACTCTGTCAAATCACTTTTTTTTAAAATGGGAATAAATATGGATCTCTTCCAGTCAGGTGGCCAGGTGGTTGTCCTCCAGATTTCTTGGCACAACCTGGTGAGCATGTCCAGGGCAGCTTCTGTTTTTTGAAATATGTTCAATTGGTATTCCATCAATTCTTCAGGCTTGTTTTTTGCCATTTCTTTCAGAGCAGCTTGATCTTCCTCCTTCATCACCACTGCCTCTTGATCATATGTTGTTTCTTGAAAGTCTTCTGTGTCAACCAATTCTTTTTGGTACAGTGACTGTATATTCCTTCCATGTTCTTTTAATGTTTCCTGGATCATTCAATATTCTGCCCATAGCATCCTTAACTATTGCAACTTGAGGCCTGAATTTTTTCTTTAGTTCCCTCAGCTTAAAAAATACATTAAAATAATAAAAAAAGAAATGCATATCAAGTTCGGCTCTTTTGAATTTTGAACTCCAGTTCTTTGCACATTATAATACTTTACTTTCTCTTCCCATGCTGCCCTTTGAAATCTTCTATTCAGCCCCTGAACATGTTGATTTCTTCCCTTTTCTTTGGCTTTTCGGCACTCCAGTGCAATATTCAGAGTCTTTTCTGGCACCATTATGGTCTTTTATTCTTCTTCTGTCTTTGTACTGACCTTTTGTATTCTTCGTGGATGATATTCTTGATATCCTTTCACAGCTCATCTGGTCTTCATTCATTAGTGTTCAAGGCCTTAAACCTGTACCTGAGTTGGTTTTTAAGCTCAGGTGGTCAAATTTTGATTCCTGTGGATTTTATTTGTCCTTCTTTAACTTTAATTTTAACTTCCATATGAGTAGTTAATGGTCTATTCTGCAATCAGCACCTGGCCTAGTTTTCACTGCTGATATTGAACTTCTCCAACTATTCCTTCCACAGATATAATCAATCTGATTCTTGTGCACACCATGAAGTGAAATCCACGTGTATAGCCTGTGTTTTCAACAGTTTCTACTTAGAGGACAAATAATACCCCACACAGAGAGGGAGGAATTCTCAGACACTGTTGGTGGAAGGGTAAACTGGTACAAACTTTGGAAAGTTATTTCAGCAAATATCTGAAAAAGGAATTCTACTCCTAGTTGTAACTCAATGGAAACACAGATAATTTACACGACTTGTAAAAAAATACATAGACGCTTTTGTAATAGAAGGGGAAAACGGAATCAGTGAAATAGAAAAATATGTAGTGGTATATTCCATAGGGCTGTAATCTGACTTAAAGGCAATGGGGTTGGTTTTTACATTCTTTTTTTTATTAAATTTTATTAATTTTAATGAACATTTACAGAGATTTTGGGTTTCCATTCATTCATTGTTGCACTATTTTGTCTACCCTCCCCTCCAGGTCGTTCCTCTTTTTTTTCTTCCCCTTGAAAGTCTGTTTTAATTGTCCAATTGCCACGGTGCTTGTCAAAGCCAGTTCTGATTAATCTCCTTTGTCAGTGTGTCCTTTGCCATTCCCTATCATTCCTTCCTGAGAGAGACTTCACCCTGATTCATAAGAAAAAGGGGATGGCATATTCTCTTAGCTACTTCCTGCTAAAAAGGGACGCTGTAGGTTTCAGGGTGAAGATCTTCTCTCATTACTCTAAAGGGCCCATTTGGCAATAGGAAACATGTAGACTATTGTGGAGATTGATTTTGGAATTTATATGCACTGTTATCAATTATGTTTAGCTGTACATATTTATATCCTTGAAGATGTATCATGGAACTGTTGGAGCCTAAAAGGCATAAATTTAACTAACAAGTTAAAAGTACATGAGTCAAAAATTAAAAAGCAATAATATTCCAAGTAGAGGTTCTAACAGCAGCACAAATCAAGGTAAAGAGGGAAAGTAGTTCTTAAAATAAAAGGCCTATTGACTAGCACTTTGTCTATTATCGTATAAAGGTTAGGAACCACAAGATGTAGAGGCGCAACTATGTCATTTATTGTTCTTAAGTCCTGGAGCAAATTCAATCTATCACTGGGTTGTAGTTTTTACATTCCTAAGTAGAACAGTACATCAATGAATATTAACATTCTGCACAGCAAGATGGCACAATCTCACAAATGCAATGTCAAGCAAAAGAGAGGTGTCACAAGAGTGAGTATTCTTAATATGGCTTTAATTGAAAAAGTTTAAAACAGGCAATATTAATCTATGGCTTTTATGGCATTAAGGTGGGAGGGGTATTCTGGGAATTGGCATTTGTAATCTAGCTAGGAGAAGGTTGATGCTGTACACACTATGGGAAAAAGCACTGAGTTGTCCATCTAGAATTGGCTTTCTTTTTTGTCTATGTTATACTTCAATTTTATGTTTACCTTAAAAATATATAATATCTTGACTCAGATTCAGTTAATATTATTTAAAGAAAGAGAAAAAAATAATCACTAACCTTGGAAAGGTAATTCAGAAAAGTGAAGAGCTCCAGAATATGAGGCACATTACAAAGTAATAGGAGGGGGAAGAAGGGAAAGAGGAATCTGCAGAACAATGAAGAATATTTCTTTTTTAAAAAAAGAAAGTGAACTGGCCGAAGGTGAAGGGCAGGGGATGGAAGAAAATGTCCAACAATGAATGAATGAAAATCCAACTTTTCTGTAAACTTTTGTTAAATAAAAATTAAAATAAAAAAATTATTAAAAAAAGGATAACAAAGTAAGAGATACTTCCTATCTCAGAAATGACTATAGCTACAGTAGTAAAAAAAGAAAAGCTTACAACAACAGGCACACATAGCAATGGAACAGAACTGAAATAATAAAAGTACATTTATTCACCTGTGTGTAATTGATTTTTGACAAAAAGCCAAAATACCTTAAATGAGGAAGAGACAATCTCTTTAGCAAAAGGTGCTGACAAAACGGAATATTGATTTGCAGAAAAATAAACAAGATCCATATCTCACACCATATAGAAAAACCAACTCAAGATGGATCCAAGATCTAAATGTAAAACCTTAATCTATAAAGACCATCAATGAGAAAATAGGGACAAACTTAGGACCTCTAATTTATGGCAAAATTTATCAAACATAACTAAAAACTTACAAACAGCAGAGACAAACAAGACAATTTTGGTTTAAAAAATATCAAACATTTATGTGCATCAGACATTTATATGCATCTCTAAAAGAGCAGAGAGAACCTACAGTCTGGAGAAAAAAAATAACAATATATATGACAAGAGACTAATCTCTCAAATTTAATGAAGCTTCAATAACAGAATGATAATACTATTAAAAAAATAGGCAAAGGATCTGAATAGATCGTTCATTAAAGAAGACATTTAGGAGACCAACAAATACAGAAAGATCAATAGCTATCAGAGAGATGCAAATCAAAACAACAACAAAATATTACCCTGGCAATAATAGAAACTATTAAAATCAGAAAACAAAACATGCTGGAGAGGATATAGGAAAATTGGAACTCCTTATATTGCTGGTGGAATTGTAAAATAGTACATGCATTGTGGAAAACAGTATGGTGCTTCCTTAAAAAGTTAGAAATAAACATATCATATGTTCCAGTAGTCTAAGTTATATATCTTAGAGAAATAGAGTTGTGACACAGCAGATCTCTGCATACCTACATTCACTACAGCATTACCATTCCCAATACCAAAGAGGTGGAAATGAAATGCCCAGAAAAGATGAACAAGCTATAGTAAAAACACAGGCATGTTACTCAATCTTAAAGAATAACAATAAATCTGAGAAACATTTCATAGCAGGGATGAACCTGAAGGATACTGAGTAAAAGAAGTAAATTGTAAAAGAACAAATATGAGACTATCATAATAAAAAGTCAAGAAAAGGTTTATACACAGCTAACATTCTGTTATGGTTATCAAGGATGGAAAGGGATCACTAAATAGTGACTACGTATAAATCTGGGTGAAGGGTAAGGAGGTCTTAACAACATGGTCAAGGCTAAGGAAGACAATGGGAGGTATGAAAAAGTAAAAGGCAACAACAGCAAATGTTACAATTCTGCAACAATAGTAACATCAAACAGTAATTTATGAGTGGATCCACAGGTAGGTATGTAATTGGAATAGGTGTGTCACAGTGTGTATGTCTATGAAAGTACACAGACACACACACATATGCACACACACACGTAGGTTTGGATAAGGCTACTTTTACATCTGTGTTAGTATGTGATGTAAATATAACCAGACATATAGTAAAGCCTACAAAAGCAAAGTTATGCAAATCACTTAGCTATACCCAACTTAGCTATACTCAACTACCTTGAGAGACTGAGGCACTGGGCTTGAAGTTTTAGGACCACAATCTCAGGGGAAATATAGGGCAACATAACTCATAAAGCCAACATTCTATATCCTTCTTTGGTGAGAGAAAGTCATTTAGGTACTGTTGAATCTGCTCTGACTCAATCTTATGAACTCAATCTTATGCTGTATGGACAACAGAACAAAACCTTGCCCAATCCTGCACTAATCTTATAATATCTGCTATACTTAAACCTATTGTTGCAGTTACCGTATAAATCCATCTCCTTGAACACCTTCTTCTCCTTCACTAGTCCTCCACTTTTCCAAGCATCATGTTTTCTTACAAGCACTGATTCCTTCTAACAACATACCATAACAAGTATGTCAGATGAAGTCTCACTCACCATTTTTGTTTCTAAGGAACATTCTGGCTACACTTCTTCCAAGACAGACATAAAACCCCAAAAATCTTTGCATGATCTTTCAGTCTTCTTGTGCTGGAAACACACAGACATCTGTTACCTGCCAGTGTATGATCTGGGGCCAGCTTTCCATTGGCCACCAAAATGTCAAAGGGTATTTCTGCATATAAGCGCTAATCAAGTTTTCCTCCAGAAGCATCAAGAAACTTAGCTACTGCTTCCAAATCACTACCAGTTTCAATTAAGCCATCTCTTTTTCATGTTTTAAAATGCTGGCCTGATAGCATTGGCTTTTGCTGATTTTGATTATTTATAAAAGACATGCTAAATTAAGGCAAAAAGAGACCGTGCAAGCATATGCTCAGGTTTTTAACAAGTTAATCAGCTGGTAAAAATACCTGGAGAATGGATGTGACTATGAAGTTAAAAAGCTGCTGCTGTTCTTAAAGGGTTTTTCTGAGTCAGAGAGGAACAAGCTAGCTCTATCGACTGGTGTTCTTCTGGCTAATGGAACACTTAATGCATCCATTCTTAACAGCCTTTATAATAAGAATTTGGTTAAAGAAGGGGTTTCAGCAGATTTTGCTGTAAAGCTCTTTAAATCATGGATAAATGAAAAAGATATCAATGCAGTAGCTGCAAGTCTTCGGAAAGTCAGCACGGATCACAGACTGATGGAACTTTTTTCTGCCAATAAGCAATTTCAGCTTGCTCAGCTCCAAAATCAAGCAATCAAGCTCTTGCCACCAGCAATCAGGAAATCAAAAGATTAATTGAACTGGGAAAATAAGCAGCCAGGGACCTCTCCAGAGTACTCAGAAGCAAAGCTATCAGTGTAGAAACTAAGGTGAGGCTCTAGGGAGGCTGAAACCACGTTTCTCCTTGGAGGTTAGGATTTTGAAGCTCTGTCTCACATACTTTGGGCACCTGCCTAGGAGGGACTGGTCCTTGGAGAAGGAATCACGTTTGGAAGGATGGAGAGACACCTGGATGAGATGGATTGACGTAGTGACTGGGGTAATGGGGGTAGGTGTGTCAGAGTCAGTGACATTTGCCCAGGATACGGCAGGATTCAGACCTGTTGTGGGCACAGTGTCACTTAGTCGCAGGTGACTTGACAGTACATAACAATAACAACAAGTAGCAAAGTGTTGAACACTTCACAAAGTATTTCACGGCAGCAGGTTTGAAGGTGCTTTTGGAATACGTTAGAAATCAGCAAACCAGAGGAGCTTGGAAGGAGCTCTAGGAAGAACTGCAAGAACAGATGTCTTGTTAAGGATATGTCAAGGATACGACGTTTTACATGTCAAGGAGAAGATGGAAAAAACCCCAAACCAACAAACCCCGCAACATCCCAGAATCTATTGTCATTGGAATAGTTTAGTCAAGTATAATGAGGACTGTGGAATGGAGGAGTTTGCAGCAAGCCATCAAACACTTGTAGCCCTGTACATTACTTAAGGTCAGTCCAAGCTGACTCTGTTACTGAAGATTCAGGAGTATTGCTACAACAATTCATTTCATGAAAGCCTTTCAGAATATAGTGGTGCTCTTTTATAAAGCTGAAGTCCTGAGTGAAGAGCCCATCCTGAAGTGGTATAAAGATGCAAGTGTTGTAAAAAGGGGGAAATATCTTCTTTGAGCAAATGAAAATATTTGTAGAGTGGCTCGAAAATGCTGTAGAATCTGAGTCTGAAGCTGAAGAAGGTGACTGAATTTTGAAAGTACACCTTCAGTAAAGGGAGTTGTACATAAATTGTCATGTCTCATGTGTCTTGGTTTTTATATATCTTCCTACCTCCCTACGTCAAGCATGAATATAAGGGCTTTCATGGCAAATTTTACTTTAGCTGTTTCTATGGTTTCTGGAAATATTTGGTCTCATTTCTAAAACCATGTTTTAAGTAGCTACAGGAGCTACATTTGAATCTAATATTGCATTAGTTGTTTTAGTTATCTCTACTTCCTGTATTTTCTACTAAAATAATGTAATTAAGACCTTCATAATGAACAGTCCACTTTATTCCCTGGGTTTTCTATATAAGAAATTTTCAAATATGATTTGGTTAAAACCAATTTGTTATAAGAATTCTGTTTGCAAATTGAACTGCAAAAGTATAAAAATATTATCACAAATGGACCAATAACAACATCACAATGAATGGAAAAGAGATTGGGGTTATCAATGTTTTAATTTTACTTGGATCAACACTCAACATTCATAGAAGCAATGGTCAAGAAATCAAATGACATTATACTGGGCAAATCTACTTTCAAGGATCTTTTTAAAGTGCTCAAGAGCAAGGATGTCACTTTAAAATCAGTCATGGTGAAAAGCTTCTGGGATCTTAAAAGCTTGCTAGTGGCCATCTAAGAAAAAATTGTTGATCTCTTTCTATCCAGAACAAAGAAGAGCAAAGCAAGTTAAAAACTCATGTAAACAATTAATCCAAAGGACTAAGGAATTTATGAATTTATGAAACAAAATCCTCACTAGACTGAGTTCAGAAGAACTAGATGGTGCCCAGCTACCAATGCTGCTTTGTTCAGGATCACAATAGAATGTCCTGGAGAAATCTGTAGACCAAAATTAAAATCCTAAAGTATGCCAGACTTGCAGTCTGCTAGAGACTAGTGAAGCTCCCAAGACTGGCCTATACAACCTTCAATCCTAGAATGAAACCACTCGCACCAGATCACCTTTAGTCAAACAGAGTCTTTTTTAAAAAAATTGAGATTTTAATGAAGGTTTATAGAGAACATGGATTTACACTGATTTATTTTTTCACATTTTCCTCCCTGCCCACCACTCCCCCCCCCGAGTTCGTGTTTCTCTTTGAAAAAAAAATTTTATTTTAATTCTTTTTATTTTATACAATTCCCCCCTCAAGACCACTATGCAGTTCTTATTCTGAACTGTTGTCATGCAAATAATACCTAATCATATATTCCTTTTAAGCAGTTCTCTCCCTCATCTGTTTCCATGCAGGGTACATTACTCACCCCCTCTTTTCTTAGTTTTCCTCCAACCCCAATGCCAGTCCTGTTTTATAACAGTGGTATTATGCACTGTTTGTCCTTTTGTGACTGAGATATTTCACTCTGCATAATAAAGTGAACAATGATGCCTATGAGAAATATAATCTCAGTACAATAACCATAAAAGACCAAAAGGGAAGATTTGCTGTCTCCTTCAACACAAAATCAGAAATCAGGAAGATGAAAGAAAGATGAGCAAAAGGAAATGGGGTATCCAGGGTAAAAGTGGTCAGAATTCTGCTGCATTTTAGGGATTGCAACCAAGGTAAAAAATCAAAATGCAAAAACCCCCCCAAACAAACCCAAAACAAACAAACAACACCCAAAATGCATATAAATTGTTGAATGGGAAACTATTTTGCTCTGTTAACTTTCACAATAACCACAATAAAACTTTCAAAAAAATTTACAAAACTAAAACCAATGACCTATTAAGACTTCCCACCCCCCAATTTTTCTTAATTTTAGAGGACTTTTACAGGAGAAGGTATTACTTGGAGGAAGAAAATTTTATTAAAGGTTATCTAGTTCCTTCAGCATTGCCCAGAGGATCTCTAAGTATTACAACTCAAATCTTGAATTTGTTTTTCAGTTCTTTTAGCTTGAGAAATGGCAAGTGAGTTCTTCCCTTTTTTATTCTCCAATTCTAGGCCTCTGCCCATTCTGTAATAATACTTTGTCTTCTCCAACTGCTCTTTGAAATCTCCTGTTAAACTCTTTTACTTCTTCATCTCTTCCCTTTGTTTTGGCTTCTTGACACTCTAGCCCAATTTTCAAGGTCTCTTCTGCATCCATTTTGGTTTTTTCTTTCTCTTCTGTCTTTGGGTTTTTTAAAAAAAATTAAGATTTATTATTATTATTAATTTTTAATGAAAGTTTACAGAGAATTAGGGCTTCCATTTATTCAATGTTGCACTTTCCTCCCTGCCCACCCTTCCCCCGAGTTTGCTCTTCTCTTTGAAAAGTAAAAGGAAAATTCTTTCATTGTTATACAATCCCTCCCCCCAAGTCCACTCCACTTCAAGTCCATACAGCCTTCATTCTGGATCTTGTCATGAGAATAATACCTAATCATGTATTCCTTTTAAACAGTTCTCTCTCATCTGTTGCAATGCAGTATACATAATTTATCTCATCTTTCTCAGCCTCCCCCCAGCCCCGAGATCAGTCTCATTTTGCAACAGTGGCACCATGCAGTATTTGTCCTTTTGTGACGGAGATATTCACTCAGCATAAAGTCCTCCAGGGTCATCCATTTTGTATAAAATTTCATTAATTCCTTGTTTTTCAAAGCAGCATAGTATTCCATTGTGTGAACATACCACAGCTTCTCTATCCATTCATTTGTTGATAGGCTCTTAAGTTGTTTCCAACTCTTTGCTATTGTGAACAAAGCCGTGATAAACATGGGTGTCTCCTCTGTAATGACCTTTTGCTCTCTTTATGGATCATATCCTTGATGTCATCTCACTACTCTTCTGGTCTTTGATTACTGGTGGTCAATGCTTCAAACCTATTCATAAAAGATTTTCAAATTCAAGTAGAATAGACTCAAGATAATATTTTAAAAAAAATTTTTATTCGATATTGGTTTGCTTACAAAGTTCGTATATGTGTGCTTCATAATACTTTTCATTCACATTGTGTTTCATACATTCAAACATTCCCATGCATTATGTTTTATAAAATTAATCACCATTGAAGTATGCTCATCATTACCCTGTCTTTTCAGATGCCTGCTGGATATTTTCCATTTCCTTTACTCCTGCCCTCCACCTCCCCCAACAGATACTATTTTTGTTCTTGTGGACTTGTTTTAATTTTCTTCAGACTCAATTTGAACTTGCACATGAGTAATTGATGATCTGTTCCACAGTCAGCACCTGGCCTTGCTTTGCTGCTACTGAGCTTCTCCAATGGTTTCTTCCACAGATGTAGTCAACTTGATTCCAATGAAGTTCATTTAGTGATGTCCATATGTATGCCACCATTTGTGCTTTTCAGAAAAGGTATTTATGATGAATAAGTCATTGAAGATACAAAATTAGATAATTCCATTTCTGGCCTTGCTTCTATTAACAAAGTGCATTATTTTTGACTACTATTCCTTTTCTCAACTTTGCATTCCAGTCATTAATTATCATTAACACATATTGATTGCATGTTTGATCAATTCTGGATTGCAAAATTTGGCAGAAATATTTAATTTTCTCCTCTTTGGCTTTAGCTATTGGTGCATCTATTTGAGTTACAGTCATATTAACAGGTCTTCCTTGTATTCTATCACCCCTAACATTGTACTTCAGGACAGAACTTGAAATTGTCTTTTAAATTATAAATGCAACATTGTTCTTCCTGTTTTTCATTCCCAGCATATGACTAATTTATAGTAGCCAAAGCCTATCCATCTTATCTCACTAAGGCCTACCTAGCATGTCGATGTTCATGCTTTCCATTTCAGTTTTCATAACTTCTAGTTTTCTAACATTCATACTTTGTACATTAAATGTTCCAATTATTAAAGTATGTTTGCAGCTGTTTCTCCTCATTTTGATTGATTTCCAAACTGGACAGTATCTCTAATACTATCCAATCAAAAGAAGATGGAGGGAATATACCAAAAAGAACTGGCTGGCACTGAAATATTTCAGGAAGTATCATATGACCAAGAGCCCAGGAATGGATGGGATATCAACTAACATGTTTCAAATTACAGATACAGCCCTGGACATACTCACCAGTCCATGCCAGGACATTTGGAGTATAGATGGAGAAAAGACAGAACTTGTCAATGACTTCATCTTATTTGGATCCACAGTCAATACATTTAGTACTAGCAGTCAGGAGATCAGGAGATGGGAAAATCTGCATTTGGTGACCTCTTCAAATGATTAAGGAGCAATCATGTTAGTTTGAGGACTAAAGTATGCCTTATTCAGACCACGGTTTTTCAATCACTTGCTATGCTGGTAAGAGCTGGACAGCGAATAAGGATGACAGAAGAAGAATTGATGTTTTTGAATTGTGGTGTTGTAGTCCTGAATATCCCATAGATTGCCAGAAGAACAAACAGATATTAGAGAAGGTACAGCAAGAGTGCTCCTTGGAGGCAAAGATGATAAAGCTTCATCTCACATATTCTGGGCATATTGCTAGGTGAAGCTATTCACTGGAGAGCGACATCATGCTTGGGAAGGGGGAGGGTCAGCGAAAGACAAGAAGAACCTTGACCAAGTGCATGGACACAGTGACTAGAGCAGTAGGTTGGAGTGTGTGAGAGAGGTTGTGAGGACAGCACAAGACAGGACAGCATTCAGCTCTGGTTTCACAGGTTCACTATGAGTTGTACTTGACATGACAGCATGTAACAACAACAACAACAAAAATTCTTTCAGTATTTCATTAGTTTTCTTTTTCTGATGTCTAATACATAAAATTTAATTTTCTTTTTTTTTTAAATTTAATTTTCTTAAATAAAAATTATCTGCATGCTTCTTTTTCTATCACACTTTTATGTCATTGCCTATTAGTTTCCATGCACAAAAAGATGGATTGAAAGATGTTCTCAAAGTAATAATAATGTTTATTTCTGTACTGTTGAGTTGAATTCTATGTTGTTTTTGCTTTTAACAGTGAGTAATATAATTTTCTCATTGCAATGGGAAAATTTGCAGTTAGGGACCTTTCCAAATTGTTGAGGAGTAGTGATGTCAGTTTGAAGACTATGGTGTGTCTGATTCAGGCCATGGTCTTTCCGATTACAAGGTATGCATCCAAGACATGGGCAATGAATAAGCATGACAGAAAAAGAATTGATGCCTTTGAACTATGGTGTTGGAGAAGAGCACTTAACAACCCATAGATGGCCAAAAGAATGAATAGAGTAGCCTGAGTGCTCTTTGGAGGCAAGAGTGATGAGGCTTCGCCTCACTATTTTGGACATATTGCTAAGAGGTGCTATTCCTTGGAGTGAGACATGATCTTGGGAAGGGTAGAAATTCAGCAAAAGAGAGGAAGAGCCTCAACCAGGTGGACTGGTATGGTGACTGTTGCATTGGGCTCTTGTGTCAGGAAGTGTGAAGATGGTACAGGACAGGCCTAGGTTCAGATCTTTTATGCATAGGGTCTCTGTGAATCATACTCGACTCAATGGTATCTAACAATAACAATATCATTTTAATAGGATGTTTAAAAGAATCTGATTATATTTTTAAATTTTTTATTATTATTATTTGTGTGTGTGTACCATCAAATCAATCGCAATCACTTGTTATGCATCAGAGAGTTGGACAATGACTAGGTAGGACAGGAGAGTGGATGCTTTTGAGCTGTGGTGCTGGAGAAGAGTACTGAATGTACCATGGACTGCCAGGAAAACAAACGGATTCATCTTGGAGAGGATTAAACCAAGCTACTCCTTGGAGGCAAGGATTCTGGGGCTTCGTCTGACATACTTTGGACACGTTGCAAGGAGGGATGGGTCCTTGGAGAGGGACATCATGCTTGGGAGGGTGAAGGGACAGCGCAGGAGGGGAAGACCCTCTATGAGATGGATTGATTCGGTGACTGGGGTAATCGGGATGGGTGTGTCAGAGGCAGTGCGGTTGGCGCAGGATAGAGCAGGGTTTAGGGCTGTTGTGCATAGGGTCGCTATGAGTCGAAAACGACTCGATGGCACATAACAACAACAACAACAACAACAACAACAACAACAACAACCACCACCACCACCATCAAATCGGATCTGACTGGTACAGGAGGAGATTGTTCCTCCTTCTCCAGCAGAGCATCTGGTGGATTTGAACTGTGTACCTCTGGGATTGCAGTGCAGCTTCTTGCCACTAAGCCACCAGAGCTCGCCAGAATCTGATTATATTTTCACCCTAAAAATCTCATCATTTCCCATATATAACCTTTTTAGGAGAGTAACAAGCATTTTAAGATATGGTAGCTAATTTTTTTGCCTCTGAGTGTATTTAATTAGAAAGTTCACACAGTCAGATAAAAGAAAGGGATCCTTAAGTATCATCTTTGTGACTAGTGTAACACACTAGTGTAACACACAAGAAAAATGATTTTCCATACAAATATGACACTTTTGAGTAGCCCACTAGTAGTACTACCTATGCTTTTGCCTTATTTCATGGTTGGATGACTCCTAGGGATGGAAATAAATTTGTAACAAATCTGTATCAATCCTCGCTTGCGTGCTTTGTGGATATTTACTGAAATGGAATCTTTGGCAAATGACATTTTTAAATGTTTCCTAAGAACAACGACTATAGTAACATTGATAAATAACACAACTTTGTAGACCCTTCTTTTTTCAATACCTTATTGTGCTTTAGATGAAAGTTTGTCTATTAAATTAGTTTTCTCATTTATAATTAAGTTAAAAAGTGCTCTACGCCTGCAAACTCTGCAATACATCAGCTTTCTCTGCTTTTGCTCCTGAGTTGTCCATTTCATTCTTCCAATTTTCCTCTTCCTCCCTGATCTCTCACCTTTGTTTTTAGGCAAATGTTGCCTTTTTGGTCTCAGTAGTTGACTGATCTTCCCAGGGTCACTGTCTCTTTTATAGGCCTGTCTCAGATGGAATTAGCTCAAAGTTGGCTTCAGGTACAAATTCAGTTTCAAGTCAGAAGACTGTCTTGGATGACAGGCCTGAGGCCTCTTCCATTCTCTTTTAGACAAACAAGTCTGATTACATTGTTTCCCCATTCTGACTGGAGCCTTCTTTTGTAGTCCTGTTCAGAGTGTCAACAGTGGCAGAAAGACACTATCTAATTTTTCTGATGTCAGATTAGAGGAGACTGTGGTTCACATGGTCCATCTGTCCTTTGGACTAACTACTACCTTGAGTCTTGATTTTTTTTCCTTTCTTCTTTGCTCTGGATAGTAAGAGATGAATATTTGCTTCTTAAGCAGGTGCTCATAAGGTTTAAAGATCTTTAACAATACTCTTAAGCCAAGAATGTTTTCATGAATTGTGCTTTGCCAAGTGACTGGGATATCCCTGAGACCACGGTCCTTACTTAGTCTTCAAGTACAGTGGTTCATCTTGGATGTCTAAGTAGACATAAAACTATGTCACTATGTGCTCTATTTTATATATATGTGTGTTGTTGCTGTATACCGTTGAGTTGGAACTGACTGACAGCTTACCCTACAGGAGGTTTTCACAGGCAGATAATCACACAGGTGGAGATTGTCCATCTTTCTTCTCTGGAGCAGCTGGTGAATTTGAACCATGTGCCCTTGGGATTATAGCACAGATTCTTACCACTAGGCCACAGAGCGAGTGAGCTATTTCTCTCTCTTTCTCTCTCTCTCTCATCCATCACATATAAATGTGTATATAATCCATACTTACACCTTAGAAGCAAAAGTGATGAGAGACTTCTTATATCTTAGGTACTTTATCAATAGAAGTCAGTCTCTGGAAAAGGACCCTAAGCTTGGAAAAGCAGACTGACACAGTGACTGTAACAATGGGTATAAACTCAGTAGACTTTGAGGATGATAGAGGACCAGGCAGGGTTTCGTACTGTTGTACATATGGTCACTATGAGTCGGAGCTGACTTGAGGGCGTCTAATAACATTACCTATGTATACATATGTATGCAGGTCCATTACCATATGACCTTCCTCACTTATTTGACACCTATATGCTTACAAATTTTTGTTGATCATCATTGTTGCTGCAAGATTATATATGTTACAGCATTTATGATAGTTGCCTGAATTCTTGTATACCTCTCAGCCTCTTCCTTTGGCTTAGTCATGCTGCATTGACCTCTTTGTATTATATACTGCCTTTTCCTTTATCAGAATGAACGTTTCGGTTCTATCTAGTTAATATATGTTGTTATTGTGTTGTGTACCATCCGAGCTAGAACAGACCTATCGCTGACTCTGCAGCAAGTTTTCAGTGGGTGAAATTGCATATGAAGGGACTATCCATCCTTCTCCTGTGGTGCAGCTGGTGGTTTCAAACTGTGTGCTTTCAGGATTGTAGCACAGATTCTTACCACTAGGCCACCAGAGCTCCCTAGTTAGCATACAGACTCTTCTTATAGGGAAATATATTATGGTTCAGTTTGATTCACGAGCATCTTGTTCAATCAGTGGCTGCACCTGAAAGGAAGTAATTTCTGAAAAAATGACATTCATGTCATTCATGAAACAATGCAAGTTCCTGCTTTTATAGAATTCTAGGGGAGCGTTTTGATATGACGGGCTTGCAGAATCCTTCATCCCCTGGTTAGTTCAATTGTTACCCCTTAGGCAGGGGTGAAGAATTCTATGTCCTCTTTGTTGATGAAATAATGCATCTCCTGAGAGGTGGTGAGAGAAATGCTTCCAAGGAGTGAGATAGAGTTCTATGATGGCTGAGATGGGCCATGTAAGCAGACATCAAGAAACAGAATCTCTTAAAAAAAAAAAAAGAAAAAAGAAAAAGAAACGGAACCTCTTAAAGTCTAGCCTCGTGGACTCATGGTCCATGAAGACATGGCATTTTCTCAAACTTCTATGTTTGTATACATCAGCCTTTAGGAGGAGAGGGTCATTAGCTTTTATCAGACTCATACAAATATTACATAAACCCCAAAAGTTTAAAACTGCTCTTAGAAATGAATACATAAATAGTTATAGAGTTAGGATACAATAACTTTCACTACATTAAGCAAAATTTCAAAGGCTCCAATTTTCGCCTCTTCAAACAATATTTCAAAAATCACTTACTACCCAAGCAGATATACACACACCCATGTTTACAGTGGCTTTGTTCACAATAGCAAAGAATTGGAAACAACTCAAGTGCCCATCAACGAATGGATAGAGAAGCTCTGGCATACGCTGCATTGAAAAACAAGGAACTTATGAAATATTATACAACATGGGTGACCCTGGAGGACATTATGCTGAGTGAAATATCTCAGTCACAAAAGGACAAATACTGCATAGTGCCACAGTTGTAAAATGGGACTGACATCGGGGTTGGGGGAGACTGAGAAAGAGGGGATAATGTGTACTACATTGAGACAGATGGGGGAGACAACTGTTTAAAAGGGATATATAATTAGGTATTATTGTTGTGACAGGAGTCCAGAATGAAGGCTACATAGTGGAGTGGACTTTGGGGGAGGGATTGTATAACAATGAAAAAATTTTTCTTTTATTTTCAAAGAGAAGAGTGAATGGGGGAAGGGTGGGCAAGGAGAAAAGCGCAACAATGAATGAATGGAAATCCAGTCTCTGTAAACTTTCATTAAAATTAATTTAAAAAAAGGAAAATTAATCACTTACTAAAACACCAGACCAAAATAAAAACAAATACCCAACTCACTTACTATTTATAGATTCCTTCAGATAATTGTCAATTTCCATATCTGGAGTTCTGATTTCTGTATTTTCTCTTATAAAGTTCAGTAGGATGTTAGCTTCTGGTGTATCTTAAAAGTGGAAATGTATTAACAAGTAAAGGGAAGTGAGCTAGGTGTTGGGAACAGCTCTGCTGACCTGTATCCCCATTTTCTGCATCCTATACCATCCCTCCTTTTAACAAGGCACCATCTAAGGCCTCTGTGGAGGAATATGATCTTCATGCTTCATGCTTCAGAAAAAGTTATTTGAGTGTATGAAAACACATTTTTATTTTCTAAATTGTCAATAACTTGTTTTGTTTTATCAATGACACTTATCTCTTAAAGTATACAATAGATGATAGCACTAAAAATCAGTTCTGTAAATGTTTATGAAAATTAATAAAATATAATTATAGAAAAAAAAATAAAAATCAGTTCTGCTCTTTGCATGTCTTTAGTACAGATATCAACAATACAGTTCATCACAGGTTAAAAAAAAAGTCATCTAAAGAAGTTTCTGATTTCTTCTTAGTATTAGACCCAATTTGTAAGTTTCTTTTTAGCTGCACTGCCGTAGGCCCGGGTATCTAACAAGGTCATTTCCATGGGGATGTGGATGTCACAGAGCTCCTTACCTGGGTTGGTTGTAATAATAGTTTTTGAGATTACAGTTGCTGTCATACAGCTCCGAAATTTGTCAAAACTTATTCTTACATCTGCAGCAAAAATCACTGTTTGGGGAGAAGCCATTTTAGATTATCGCATGGGAAAGGTAGAAAGGATAAAGAAATGGAAGACAGTGTGCATACTTATGTTATCGTACCTGTTTCTCGAGGCACCCAGCTCTGCGCCAGCAGAATAGATTCGTGGTCCCAACTGAATTTTGTAAAGAAGAGATAATAAAATGGCTGTATGATAAGAGAACTGGCAATGCTGTTATTTATGGCTGACAGTCTGCTTTTCCTGCCTCCTGGACCAGAGGATTGAAAATTTCCATAAGGAATCACCTCTTTAACAAATGTGTTTGCCAGACAGCATTAACATTCTGTTCCTCAAGCCTGTCTTTCCTATCCTCAGGGATATTCCCCTGTTTTGCATAGGGTCTCTAATGAGTCAGAATTTACTAGATAGCACCTAACAAAAATAGGTCATTCCTACTTGGCTACTTGGAAGCCAGTGGTGAGAAAATTACTCTGTCAGAACCTTTAGGGAGGGTTCTCACAAAGATAAATTGCCCAGATCACCAGGTGGACCGAGGGCACTCTTCTAATTTAGGGCTTCCATAAACAGATTCATACTCAGCTTCCATGCTGTGTAGCATGCTAGCATTGCTCCAAGGTCAGATCCCTGGGAGTCACACCTCCATCCCTCTCCAGGACTGTTCACATTAGTCTGCCTTGCTCATCATCAGTGGGGCCTGATGAAATATTACTGCTGAGAAAACAAGGAGCCCCAGAGGTGCAGAGGCTAAGTGTTCAGCAGCCAACTACAAGGTTGATGGTTGGAATCCATCAGTTACTCCTAGGGAGAAAAATGAGGCAATCTGTTTCTGTAAAGATTTACAGCCTTGAAAACATTCTAGGCAGATCTGTTTGGTCCTATAGTGTTGCCATGAGTTGGCACTGACTCAAGGGTGGAGGGTTTGCATGATAAGACAGAACAGGAAGACACAGCAATCACCTTTTAGTCCATCCTAGCAAGATCCTACCTTCTGCCTTCGGGTGGTATCTGTTTTATGGCCTGCAACCTAAAGTGAAAGACACTGACCAGAAAGCACATCTCCCCTGACAGTGAACCCACCACCTTTCAGCCCTGTCTCAGTAACAGGAGTAGGAACCTCATATCATGAGGCAGAAGTGAGAACATACCACAACATTGTGAAGGAAGTTTCTGTATCATCATAGAGCTTCACTTCACACCTCTGGCCTTGCCTGCGATCTGAAGTAGTAAATGACTTGGGCTCTCCAACCTGACAAGTGGAAGGGGGCATCATTTGTCATTTGTGGCTGTAGCAGTCTCATCCCATAAAGATTTACAGCTTTAGAAACCCAACAGAGGGTTGTTATGAGTGGAAATAATCTCAAAGGCAGTTTGGATTGAGTAATTGTGCAGAGGGACTTAATAAACATTTTATGGGAGCATTTAAATGTTAAATACAAGTAAGGCACATTAAAATGGCAAGAACTAGTACTGTCTGATGATTTGAAAGCATCTCTTTTCTTTGGGCTCTCTCTCTTGTCTTCAGCACAGCCACAAATCTGTCTGGCCAAGGAGAGACCTAAAGATATAACTCTATCCCCCCATCCCCCCATTCATTCATTGTTGCACATTTCTCCCTGCCCAACCTGCCCCATCCCAGTTCGCTCTTCTCTTTGAAAAGTAAAAGTCTTTCATTGTTATACAATCCCTCCCCTTAAGTCTACTCCATTATGCAGCCTTTGTTCTGGACTCCTGTCATGACAATACCTAATCATATATCCTTTTTAAACAGTTCTCTCCCTCAACTGTTTCAATGCAGTATGCATAATTTATCCCATCTTTCTCATTGAAGATACCACTCTTAATAATTTAGGTCTCCCACCATACCGGACAGATGGTTCATGACCAGCCAGCCTCCAGGGCACTCCTGAACCCCTTGAGGCACACAAGGCATGCTTGGTCACAGGACAAGTTCTGTGACCTCAAGAACTCAGTGTCAAAAGGTTGACTTTGGGACATTTTTGACATTGTCTAGTTGCATCCATGTCATGAGGAAAGGGGTGGACTTGGGGACTTGTGTTTCCCCATGGAGCTTTCACATGGAGCCAGCCCCCAGCATGGCCAAGACTGTGACCTCCTCTGGCAACCCCACTGCCATGTCAGTCATGTGCATGGAGCTCTGTGGGAAGGGAAGAGAAAGGAAAGGGAAAGGAAGGGAAGGAAAAAGAAGGGAAGGGAAGGGAAGAAAAGGGAAAGGAAGGGAAGGGAAGGGAAGAAAAAGGAAGGGTTGTTTAGAGAGTCCAGGTCTCCAGAACAGAAGAGATCCAGGAGGAAGAGGTTAGTCAGAGTGGGAAAGGAGACTGCATCATGGCCAGGGTGGGGAGAAACACTATACTGAAAGCTGTAGGGATCTGAGAACTCTCTGAGGCTGTGGCCAGAGTCATGTGTCAAGCTTAGAAATAAACTCACCTGAGGGAAGCCGAATATCAAATTTAATAATAGTAGACCAAATGCTGTATTGGGAAATGAGAGAGGCTTAATACAAGCTGAAGGTCACCTTGTGACACTGGGGCATTCCTTAGGAGGTCACCTTGTGACACTGGGGCATTCCTTAGGAGTCAACATTGTTCTTAGTTTTTATCAAATTAATCCCTCCCTCTTGAGATTAACATAAAGAGGAACTTGGCCTTATCTGTAAAAGATTTCACCATTATCCTTTGTTTTGTACTTCCTTGTGATTCTATATAAATACTCAGAGAAGCATGGCTCGAGGTCTTCAGTCGAGAACTGTTTTACCCTCTCTGCTCTATCTCATTCCTGGCTATTTGTCTCTTTATTATTAACTATAAAATGATTCTATTCTTTGGGACCCTCGGTCTGCAACACTCACCCACAGGCATCAATTTTCAGCAAACAGCAGACAGACCTGCAAGGTGATCAATAATACCACAGAGGTATGCATTGCTTAGAACCACCAACCATGCAAGCGCAAAAGACAAGCACTAACCTAGGGTTAGCTCAGAAGACAGGAAGGGATCAGAAAGGAGGAGGGATGGAAACAGGAAACCCAAGGAGGAAGTTCCATTGTGAGGATTTTAGTCAATGTCATGAAACATGTATAGGGATTTGCTCTGTAAACTTTCACTCAAATCACAATACAAGTTAAAAAATGGTAAATGTTTATAGTTAAAAATGCAGTGAAAGGAGAAAGATCAAGGTGGGTAAAAGTCTGGAGAAAAGGAAATGTAAGAGAATTGGGGCAAGCTGGGAAACTAAACACAAAAAGGGGGGTCATGGAACCCCAGGACAGTGGAGTTTGTGAGTGTGTGTGACACGCACGCACACACACACAGAGAGAGAGAGAGAGAGAGAGAGAGAGAGGAAAGCTACTGCAGGTGAAAGTCATTGTGAATTCTGGCAAATTCTAACTACACTCTAAGTATAATGATATTTCCTGGTACCACATGGGAATTGGCAGACACTTTCTTGCCTTTTTGTAAGACTGAACCTTAATTTCTCTGAAAATGATCTCTATTTGTATATTGTTAGGTGTCAAATTATAGTGACAGCTGGCTTTGTGCTAGGTCAGGCGAGGGCAGGAGACAGAATAAATGTGGCCCTTGGCAGCAGGGGAGAGCCCTCTGGGGAGAATCCCCTTCCTGTTAATGCATAATGCCTGAGTACATTTACCTGCGTTAATCATCGGAAGAAGGAAGACCAACATCCTGTCTGTACTGAGAAGTGAGCTCACTCTTGCCCTTTTTGTTGTGGCTGATGTTGTGTATCCATTTGCCTGGACCATGTTCTCTTGGCCTCAGTTATGTAACAATGTGGTTATGTCTGTTCTGTGAGTCTGACAAGATGTGATCATCTGCACAAGGAACTCTACCAGGAACAGCCAATCAGCTGAAAGGAAGTCTCCTCGCCTGGCCTGCATCCTATCTATACACGGACATTCTGGTAATGCCCTCTGGAGTTTTTACTCTCTGGATTATCACCATCTGACCCCCCATTTTTGGACCGGCGGCAGTGGTGGCCGTTCTTGAGTTCATCATCCCTGCAGATGCCTGAATCAGAGCAAGCCTCCAGTTTGAGACCTAATTCACGGAGTTGGGACTTGGCTCTGTGATAGGTCTATATACATATATAAGCTTCCCTGGTTTTAAGTCTTGAGATAACCCACAAAAGTTCAAATCTAAATTCTTGCAAAGCAATCTATGTCTTGTCAACTATGGCCTTGAGAAGGAGTCATAAGAACAGGCTGGAGGGAGAAGATACTGATGAAGTGTGTGGTAGGGATGGCCCTTGTTCTTGTGGACTTGTCTCTTGTACTTGGGGTTGGACACCAGAGGCCAGTTCATCACAGGAACTCTTCTTCCCTCTAGGAAGGTTCCCATAATAGATTCCTTTGTTTATTCAACTCACATTACTCACCTCAGGTTAGTGAGTGAGAGCAATTCCTCTCCCATGTCTAAGATGTATGGAAAGTGCTCAGAGAGTTAGCACATCTACCCTAGCTTAGGGAGCTCTGGTGGCCTACTGGCAAGAAGCTGTGCAGTAGTCCTGAAAGCAAGCGGTTTGAATCCACCAGCTGCTCGGTGGGAGGAAGAGGGGCAATTTCTTCCTGTGAAATTAACTGCCTCTGAAAACCTGACAGAGGGTCAGCTGTGGGTCATCTCTGACTTGATGATACACAACCACCACTCCAGCTCAGTGATCACTCATTACAGAATCAATTACAATTTTATTTGGGTACTTGTTAGCAACATTGCCTTTAATGAGAAGGGCTAAGCTTTCCTTAAATCAATCGCTGAGCAAACTACATTGCTCTAGCTGGTCATGACTACTGTTTTCCAAATAAAATGTAAACCCTTTGGAACATGCAAGTCGCATGACACATTTGTGGGGCACCCACAAACTATGTGGGACATGCCCGACCTATATGGAAAATACATGACCTATCTGGGACATGCATGGCACATATGTGGGACTTGAATAACATAAATATAGGACATAAATGATCTACATGGACCATAAATGTTATAGAAGTTGATGTGTATAACATATGTGGATCTATCTTATCTATGTATGGTGTACAGGGTTCATGCATATTTTCAGTCTTTTGGGTTTCTTGGGAAGATGTTATCACAGTGATAGGATGCACTGCCACCTGGTGGGAAATTGTATATAACTGTGTGAATCTGGAGCAAAGGCTTCACCCCACCAATCCTATCCTAGAGTTTATTTGGGACAGTTGTGTTTTGTATAAGTGTCCCAAATTCCTTAGTACTTCAGATACTTGCATTGATTTTTTTCCATGCTTGAAAACTCATAGTATCAATAAAATTTCAAAGTATTTGATTATAGCCTCCCTGCAGGCTCCCCCTACACCTACATTTGTTTCCAGTGGTTTGAACTCACCGATCTCACTGCCGCCAGCACACTGATAATCTTCCCGTTGAGACTTTGTCCATTTGCGACAATGTCACCCAGAGAGTAATAATCATGATGCTCTTTCACTGGCAGGTGGACCAAGGAAAGCAGTGTGGTGTTCACCTTGTACCTGGGACAGACTCTTACTGTGGAGTGGTTCTTGCTGAGCAAGAGTTTACAGGTGCTAAAGCACAAAAACACACAATTACTACTCCATGATTCTTGCATAGAAAAATAATTCTAGGCTCACAGTTACTTTATTGGAAGGAGTGTAATTTAGAATATATTAAGAAATGTACTTTTGATTCTAAGAAACACTGAAAAAGACTGCAGAAGATTTTTGACTAAAAGTATCCTGTTGTTAATAGGTGCCTTGTTGTATTGTGTGTATTCCACAACCAGGACTGTGGTGCCCCACCAGTAGCCTCGGCCAGACTGGCATAAGGCCTCAGCTGTGCCTTTGTTTTGATGAGTGCCTATGCCAGAAGTGCCTCCCAGGTAATGAGGTGGCAATGGACTGAAGAAAATGATTAACGCAGGGTACAAGTGTCCATGGGGTCTCTCTGGAGACCAAGGTGCCCCTGATACAGGCAATCACTTGTTATGCATCAGAGAGTTGGACAATGACTAGGGAGGATAGAAGGAGAATTGACACCTTTGAGCTGTGGTGCTGGA
>NW_006400100.1:7969-14043 GCF_000299155.1 Elephantulus edwardii | reverse complement strand
TGAATATAGGAACTCGAGGTTTGAATTTCTTCTTCAGTTCCTTGAGCTTAAGAAATGCTGAGTGAGTTCAGCCCTTTTGATTTTCTGACTCCAGCTCCTTGCACATTTCATTGTAATATTTTGCTTTGTCATCTATGCTGCCCTTTGGAATCTTCTGTTCAGCTCTTTAGTATCTTGAATTCTTCCTTGTGCTTTGGAAACACTACTTAGTTCAAAATTAGGAAGGGAGTGTGTTAGAGATGCATCCTGTCTTCATACCCTGTCAATCTATATGTGGAACAGATAATTCAGGAAGCTGGAATTTATGAGGAGGAGTGTGGCATCAGGATTGAAGGAAGACTCATAATGCTATGCAGGTGATACAACGTTGCTTTCTGAAACTGAGGAGGATCTGAAGTGTTTGCTGCAGGACTAAGACTAAAGACTAAGGACTGTAGTCTTTAATATGGATTGAAGCTTAACATCAAGAAGACAAACATTTTCACCATTGGGCCAAATGGCAGCACCATGATGGATAGAGAAGAGATTGAGGTTGTTAACAAGTTCAGCTTGCTGAACAATCAACACTCTTGGCACCAGCAATCAGGAAATCAAAAGATGAATTGCATTGGGGAAGTCTGCTGTCAGGACCTCCCCAAAATGCTAAAGAACAATGATGCTGGTCTAGAGACTAACGTGCACCTGATCCAGGCCATGGTCTTCACAATTACTTGCTATGCATCAGATAGCAGGACAATGAGGAAGGATGACAGAAGAAGAATCAAAGCCTTTGAGTTATGGTGCTTGACAGGAGTACTGAACATACCATGGACCGCCAGGAGAATAAGGAGACTGCCTTGGAGAGGGTGAAACCAAGTTTCTCCTTGGAGGCAAGGATTTTGAATCTCCTCCATTTAGGTACATGGCCAGGAAGGAGCAGTTCCTGGAGAAGGACAACATACTTGGAAAGATGGAGGGACAGCACAGGAGAGGAATAATCCTGATGAGACAGAATGACATAGTAACTGGGGCAGTGGGATTAGGGGTATTGGAGTCAGTGAGACTGGCTTAGTATAGGTCTGGGTTCAGAGCTATTGTACATAGGGTTGCTATGAGTTGCAGGCAACTTAATGGCACATAACAACAGCAGTCCTGTGGTAGCAATAAGCAATGATACTCCAGAACCTCAGGCAGCAACTTCTCCCTCCACACTAAGAGGATAAAACACCTGTTAAAACTCCTTAAACACCTCCTGAAGAGGAAATTTTAATTCTTCCTAGAATTTAAATTTGTGCCTTGCTATATGCCCCGTCCAGTAGTTAGGGAGGCCCACTGGAAACAGCATGAGAGTCCATGTCTCCTTTAGTATAGGAGATTTAAAGAGTTTTAAAGATAAACTAGGACGTTTTCCCATGATCCACAGAGATTTATATATAGAGGACTTTCAGAATGTTGCCACTAATTTTTATTTAGCATGGAAAGAGTTGACAAGTTTTGCTCTCTTTCACAGCTAGCAGAAGGAACTCAGGTAGTTCCCAAAATAGATCCAGTTTGGAACTATCAATTAGAAGAGCTGGGGCAGAGGGACAAGCTACTAGAGATTATATGCAGAGTTGTTTTATAGAGGGAACGAGAGGTATTTGGGTGAAGCCCATGAACTATTCTTGTTGTGTACTGTAGAGTTGGAATCAACCCATAGTTGACACTCCAGTGGGTTTTCAGAGGCAGTTAATCCCATGGAAGGAAAATGCCCACCCTTCTCCTATGGAGCAGCTGTTGGCCTTGAACCACGTGTTTTTGGGATTGCTGTGCAGCTTCTTGCCACTAGGCCACTAGAACTCCCTTGTACTATTCTAATTCAGCAGAAATAACA
Organism: Elephantulus edwardii; assembly: GCF_000299155.1. NCBI lineage: Eukaryota > Metazoa > Chordata > Mammalia > Macroscelidea > Macroscelididae > Elephantulus > Elephantulus edwardii. Next base: position 12,191 of record NW_006400100.1, on the reverse strand, counting down.
CAGGAAAAGAAAAAGAACCACATAACTTGTAGAAATAGGTTGACCAAAACAGTACAGAAATTCACTTACTTAGTCCCAGGGTCTCATGAGAGAAGAATAGTGATGAATTCCCATTTCATCAATCAGCCTGGCCTTAATATCATGAGAAAACATCAGAAAAAAGCTTTACGCCCTCAGTGTGAATAAATGACACAGGATAGGTATTGGAAACCCTGCAAATGTGATCTGATTTTCTTGCATGATCAAATCATAGCCCTAGATTTCTAGTTAGCTGAAAAGAGTGGTGTGTGTGCCCTTTGAAAAACTTCTTGTTGCTTTTATGTAAACATTTTAAGATTAGGCCATATTTCCAAGAGAAACCTTAGCCGAGGAACTAGCTGAAAATATCTGAGAAAAAAAAATGAGAGGTTGGTTTGGTTTCTACATCTTTCAGGACCATTAATTACTATTAATTTTCGGACCATGTATCTTAAACTTGATTGTGAACTTTGTTTACTCTAGGCTTCAACAAGTTCAGAACAAGATAATGATCACAAGCAATTACTAGCTTGTCCTACTCTTATTGACCAGGTAGTAGCTACTTTTAGGGTCAGAATAGGAGAAGCTTGGCCCTGAACTATAAAGCAGACCTACATCCACAAATCAGCAGGAAGTAGTCAGATTTCGTTGTCTAATTCCTTGAAGAATCAGGGCCGAATAACTACTCTCAAAAGGGAATGATAAGAGTGAGAATTGCTACATCTCTCTCACTCTTGCACAGGAGGGATTACAGTTGCACCAATGTGATAGTATTTCTGGCAGGTGCCCAAAGGTGGTTAATACCAGGAAGTAGTTCCCTCCCCAGCCGATCAGACAAGTGCCTAGGTGGGGCTAGAACCAAGTCTCATGAGATTGGGAATCCATAAAAGCAATGCCCACCTGGGCATCACTGTTTTAGTCTACTTTTTCTATTGACAGCATGCTGTAAGGTCTGGTTTAACCCCTGCCTTTCTAGGGGTCCTCCTTCTTCTTCTTTTTCTTCTTCTCCCGCCTTATTCTTTTGCATGACCGACTTTTCACTAGCTATGCTTCTTTCTTATTAATCTTAATAAATCCTTTTCACTTATTTTGATAAAAAAAGAAATAATACAACTTTGCAGTATACAGATGACACAACCTTGCTTGCTGAAACTGAGGAGGACCTGAAGCACCTGCTAAAGAAGATCAAAGACTGTAGTCTTCAATATGGATTGAAGCTCAACATCAAGAAAACAGTTTCTCACCACTAGGCCAATTGGCAGCACCATGATCGATGGGGAAGAGATTGAGGTTGTTAATAATTTCAGCTTTCTCAGCTCTACAATCAACACTCTTGGCAATAGCAGTAAGGAATCAAAATACAAATTATATTAGGAAAATCTGCTGTCAGCGACCTCTCCAGAGTGCTGAAAAGCAATGATGTCAGTTTAGAGACTAAAGTGTGCCTGATACAGGCCATGGTCTTTGCAATTACTTGCTATGCATCAGCAAGCAAGGCAATGACTAAGGATGACAAAAAAAGAATTGATGCCTGTGAGTTGTGGTGCTGGAGAAGAGTACTGAACATACCATGGACTGCCAAAAGAACAAAAAAGTGTGTCCTGGAAAGGGTGAAACCAAGGTGCTCTCTGGAGGCAAGGATTTTGAAGCTCCATCTCACATACCTTGGGTATGTTGCCAGGAGGGAATAGTCCTTTGAGATAGACATGATGCTTGGAATGGTAGAGGGACAATGCAGAAGAGCAAGACCCTAGGCAATATGGATTGACACAATAACTGAGGTAATAGGGGCAGGTGCATCAGAGACAGTGAGATTGGCTCAGGATAGGAAGGATTCAGAGCTATTATACATAGAGTTGCTGTGAGTCAATGGCATATAACAACAACATCAGGCATATACAGATTTAATCCAAACTTACTGATACTCACCTCTGGAGAGAGTTGGGGAGCTGGAAGAGGAATTTTACTTTTGAATTTATAACCTTCTGCATGATTTTAGTTTTTATAAAAATATATTACTATAACTTGCTGACAAAGCCCAAGAAGGGCATAGCCACAGGGCCATGGCAATAACAGGTCAAATGGCTAGACCTGTCTGTCTAGAGATGTCTGTCCTCACTGAAAAGTATATATTGAACCATCTGCAGAAAACTTAAGACCCACATCTTACACCATACACAAAACCCAACTCAAGGCGGATCAGGGACCTAGAAGTAAAAGCAAAGACCATAAAATTCATCAAAGAAAAGCTAAGAAGAACACTAGAAGCCTTAATTAACAGCATGGACAATCTTCCAAGCATAATGAAAACCCTACAACTAGGAGAGAACAAAATAGACGAATGGGAACTTTTAAGACTCAAGTCCCGGGGAGCTCTGGTGGCCTAGTGGCAAGAAGCTGCAACTACAACCCCAGAGGTGCACGGTTCAAATCCACCAGATGCTCTGCCGGGGAAGGAGGGGCAATCTCCTCCTGTACCAGTCAGATCTGATTTGACGGTACACACACACAAAAATAATAAAATTTAAAAAAAAAAAAAGAATCAAGTCCCTATGCACATCAGAAAACTTCATCAAGGTAAAAAGGAAATCCACAGATTATGGAAAAAAATGGCAATGACATATCTGATAAGGGATATATCTAAAATTTATAGACTACTCTGGTAACGCAACAAGAAAAAGGTAAACAACCCAGTCACAAAATGGGCACAGACACTTTACCCAAAAAGACATTCAGATAGCAAACACACGAAAAAATGTTGAAAATCCCTAGCTATCAGAGAGATGTAAATGAGATATCTTCTCACCCCAGCATCAATAGCAAAGTTCAACAGAGCAGTAAGCAACAAATTCTGATGAGGTCGTGGAGAGATTGGAATTCTTATTCACTGCTGGTGGGAATGTAAAATGATAGGAAAAATATAAAATTGAAGGCTGTCCGGTGCTTTCTCAAAAAGTTGGAAATAAAAATACCATTTGACCCAGCAATTCCACTACTGGGAATATACCCTAAAGAAACTTGAGCCATGACTCAAACAGATGTATGCATACCCAAGTTTACTGCTACATTATTCACAATAATAAAGAGATGTAAACAACTCAAGTGTCCATCAACAAATGAATAGATATAAAAACTATGGTACTTTCACACAATGGAACATTACACAGCACTGACAAAAGTAAACTCATAAAACATTATCCAACATGGGGGAGCCTGGAGGACATTATACTGAGTGAAAGATCTCAGTCACAAAAGGACAAATACTGCACAACATCACTGTTATAAAATAGGATATACATCAACACCCTTGGTATATCAGCAGCCAGGAAATCAAGAGACAAATTGCTTTGGGAAAGTCAGCTGTCAGGGACTTCTCCAGAGTACTGAAGAGCAATGACATCAGTCTGGAGACTAAGGTGCACCCGATCTAGGTCATAGTCTTAGTAATTGCTTGCTGTGCATCAAAGAGCTGTACAATGCCTATGGATGATAGAGAATTGATGCCATTGAGCTGTGGTGCTGGAGAAAAGTGTTGAATAAACCATGGACTTCCAGGAGAACAAACAGGTTCATCCTAGAGAGGGTGAAGCCACATTGCTACTTGGAGGCAAGAATTCTGAGGCTTTGTCTGACATACTTCAGGCATGTTGCAAGAAGGGACCAGTCCTTGGAGAGGGGCATCATGCTTGAAAGGGTGGAGGTATGGAGAAAGTGAGGGAAACCATCAATGAGATGGACTGATACAGTGATTAGGGTAATGAGGGTAAGTGTGTCAGAGGCAGTAAAGTTGGCACAGGATAGGGCAGATTTCAGGGCGGTTGTGCACAGGGTTGCTATGAGTCGCAAATGACTCGATAGCACATAACAACAACAACAACATGGGGGTTTGGGGAGAGAATGGGAAAAGAATTGATAGATAATGAACACTGTATTAGAAAAGATGAAGGTAATAACTGTCTGAAAGAAATATATGAGTAAGCTTTATATGAATGACAATAATCTGGAACAAGGGGTGCAGTGTGGGGAGGCCTGTGGAGGGAGGAGGGGAAGAAAATGTACAATGATTTTTTTTTTTTAAAAAAGAGTGTATATTGAATTGTTCCTGATCCTGAATTGCAATCTGTTAAAGAGCTGCACTGCAAACCCTAAGGCATGTGGTTCCAATCCACCAGCTGCATCACAGAAAAAGAATGGACAATCTTCT
>NW_006400100.1:2702-7869 GCF_000299155.1 Elephantulus edwardii | reverse complement strand
CTATGAGGTGGACTGATTCAGTGACTGGGGTAATCAGGATGGGTGTATCAGAGGCAATGAGATTGGCACAGGATAGAGCACAGTTTAGGGCTGTTGTACATAGGGTCGCTATGAGTTGCAAAGACTCGACGGCACATAACAAGTGTCCAAGCTCCCCAGGTACCTCTGAGGTGACACTCATGGCTGGCGCTTTCTCCTCAGTCTTTGAGGGAGGAATTCCAGGTGAATCCACCTCTCACTTCACTTTTCCCTAGCCCTGTCCTTGCTTCCCATCCTTGTACACAAAATCTCATCTCTGTTTCTAGGGAACTCAAATCTCGCTCATTGCCATCAAGTCAGAATTAACTCATAGCTTCAGTGGGTTTTTGAAGACCAAAAATTGCACGGGAGTGGATTGTTCATCTTTCTCCCATAGAGTTGCTGGTGGATTCGAATTGCTAGAGAGCACTGGCTTTGAGTTAGCAACTCCACTCCCTACAGACTACACCACCAGAGCTCTCTTGGTATAAAAATGTGCAAGGTGGTTTGAATGATCTTCTGGTCTATACCCTTGGTCAAATGCTATCCTTTTGACCTTGTATGATTGGCTATTCTAAGGAATGAGTGCCTCCCTGGTGTTACTGTTCACCTTATAGATATGACTTGATTTTTTTCAAACCGAAGAATGACAACAATCCAAGTACTAAAAACAAAACCATTTCTCCTCCCCTCCCCTATGACTCTTCAAAGTATATAAACAAAAACAAATGAGTAGCATCATACTCCTAATTTTCAAACGCAGTACAGCCTCTCTGTTGAGCGAACGGTCTGAAACAATGGCTCTGAACCAGACATTTACCTTGGAGTTGCTGGGCTGAATTTTTCTTCTCTTTCTATGTCCTTTCTTTGCACCAGTGGATTTTCAATGACCACTAAGATAGAGGAGAAGCAAGATACTGTTAAAAACCTGTTAACAGGATCAACCCTAAGCACATACACTCTCTGTCCTTGGTGATGTCACCACCATCTCTCTGAGTGTTGTTACGGACATTTTCTGTCATACAGGGAAACAGAATCCTGGAGTCTAATCATCAGTATGATCTTGGAGGACATATTTAAGCTTTTGTGTTCAAGTTACAATGGACAACCCACATTCCCATTGTTTTGTTAATTAGCTACACTGAGCATCTGATTTGGACACAACGTGCCTCCTACATAACACTGACTGACTGCTATCCAGTTATCAGCCACCCTCTCACAGCATTGCAGCTCTGACAGTCTGTTGTCTGTAGAGAGCTGTGCTGCAAACCCAAAGGCCAAGCTTCTCTGGTGGTTCAAATCTACAAGGAGCTCTGCATAAGAAAGGTGGGTAATCTACTCCCATGCAATTTAGAGTTCAGAAACCCAATGGAGCATCAACTGAGTCAGTTCTGATTGATGACAGTGAGTTCTTTGAGTTCTGAAAGAAAGTGATTGGAAGAGAAAGAATGAGAAACCCAAGGTTACTAACTCTGGCTCCACTGATTACCAGCATTGAGAGCTTAACATTTTAGGATTTCTGTTTCCATGTGGCCCAAGTAAGGACCCTGGTAGTATTGTGGGTTAAGTGTTGGGTTGCTAACTGTGGTTTGAACCTCCAGCAGTTTTGCAGGAGAAAGATGAGGCAATCTGCTCCTGCATAGATTTACACCCTTGGGAACCTTCTGGGCAGTTCTACTCTGTCCCACAGGGAAACTGGGAGGTGGAATCACTCAACAGCAGGTGTTTAGTTTAGGTTTAGGATGGCCTGGCTCAGAGCGTCTTCTGCTGTAATTTCCCACATAACCATTCCACAATTGTCCCTCTGTTATGACTGAGTATACTGAAGCTCCAAGAAGGGAGCTTGAAATAGATTTACAGGTTCAGTAACATTATGGAAAGTTGCCATAAAATGGAATCAACTCAATGGCAAAGGGATTGACTTTCAGATTTTGTTGTTTCTATACATTTGAAGCACTTGGACAGTGATGTGCCAAAAGTGGGAATGGTTACCCATGGTGGACAGTATTTACTGGAGCTTCCTGACTAAAACAAGCCTAGAAGCTGGAGTGGCATCCACTTCCGAAATGGCTTGCCTTGGGAAACTCTATGTATGAACAGTGCTCAGGCCGTTAGTTCATAGGGTCGCTATGAGTCGTCTACAACTCGACGGCACCTATCAACAAAAACAACATACATTTGAAGCAATAATGTAGAATATCTTGAATCACACTCTTTTTTTTTTTTTTTTAAATCATACTCTTAAGTTAACCTTTGGCTTTTTTTCCCTTTTCTGATATGGTTCTTACGAGTTTTGACCTGTGTTTTAACTTCATGTTAACTCCATAAACATATATTACTATAGCAGAAGAAGATGAAGAATCAAGGCCCAGTTACCACACCTGCCAAACCAGAAGCTTTTGGAAAGCAAACTGATGTATCCTTCCTTGACCCACGAGATGACATTTACAAAGTGGGCTGGGGAATCCCGCAAGGTGAAGCTCAATGTGTATCTTTCTGATCCAATATCTAAAAGAAAATCAAAGCTTTTATTTTTCAAATGAAATGCACTGTTTCAACTTCCAGTAAAGCTGATGCTGAGAGTGCTAGAGATATCTGCCTGAATGGTATACGTTTATGAATTTCCAAACGAGGTGCAAGCAAGCTGCTAACATAGCAGCCTCATCTTACAATCCATCTCTTTATTCCCATCCTCTCAGTTATAATCAGTGGATACAGAGGGAAACTGTCCGTAGGCTTGACCCAGCTAGCTGTAAGCTTCAACTCACTTCAGTTTAAATTGAACTCACAATTCGGGTTTCAGTGGCTTATTTAAAACAAACTGTAAGCAAATAACCACCACTAGAGGTCAGCAAAGATTCTTTTTTTCCAAATAGAAATGTTTTTACTAACGAAATAACAAACTTTTGCCCTCCTTGCGGGAGAAGGATGGCAATCTCTTCCCCTGTGATTAACTGCCTCTGAAAAGCCTCTGGATGGTCACCTATGGGTCGGTTCCAACTTTACAGTACACAACAACACAACAACTTTCCTTTTCTACTGACAACATGCTATAAGGTCTGGTTTCACTCCTGTCTTTTCAGGGGCCCTTTTCTCCTCTTCCCTCTTCTTTCTTCTGTTTTAGTACCTTAATGAACCTTTTTAACTTCTTTTGCTGAAGCACCACTGTGTGTGTGTCTGTTCACTTAAGTACAGTCACCTCAACTCACTCTGAGTGGTGAAGAGATAAAGAGAATTCTGGTTTTAGGACATTTCATGTTATAGGTACCACAGAGATCCACACTCTTCAAATTGGTGAGTCAGAAGTGACTGATTTTGGTGAACTTTTCTTTCCTGTTACCTCCCAGGTAGCAAGCATGGCTTGCTCTTCTGCATTGCTACCTCAGCAGGCCCTGGGCCTGACACCTGAAGAGGGGGGTTCACTTAGAGACTCCCGAACTAACCTCTATTCTCTGTGCTTGGCACAGATGAGCCCCTCCTTTTTCCTTAGCAACCCGGTTATCACTATTTCACTTGGCACCCATTCAAAACTTCCTGTGTGGCACTCACAACAAGATTGTAAGTAAATTTCTATTTTTGTTAATGCTGCTAGCAATGTGATGAAGTGAGGTAAGATTTGCCAAAGTAGAAAGTTTTGTCTAAAAGTTCCTAAAATTAATTCTGTGGATGGCTGGTTGACATGGGGTTGAGTTGGGTTAGGGCTTTTGGCAGCTAGAAAGGGGTGGTGACTCCTCTGGCTTCTCATCCTGCCTGGTGGTAGCAACCCCTGTAGCCTGGAGTTGCACTGATAGCAGTGACCAATGGGCAAGATGTGGCAGCTCAAAGGGAGGGATGTGTTTTAACCCAAACAAGCCAGGGAATGTTACCAAACTTCTCTTGACCCACTCTAGATTTTTAGTTAAGGTATGGGTGGGGATCACTTCCAGGTTTTTCTTTTTTCATCTAAGTTTTATCTACCTTGCAACAGTCTAGGGTTCATGATTTTTAAAGATGCTAGTGGGATAGGGAGAGAGATGTGGTACAGAGATAGAATTAAGATAAGGAAAACTCCACACCTATGTTTACTGAGGCTTTGTTCACAATAGCAAAGAGCTGGAAACAACTCAATTGCCTATCAACAAATGAATGGATAGAGAAGCTGTGGTATATTCACACAATGGAATACTATGCAGCATTGTAAAACAAGGAACTCATGAAATACTATGATAAGTGGATGACCCTAGAGGACATTATGCTCAGTGAAATATCTCAGTCACAAAAGGACAAATATTGCATAGGGCCACTATTGTAAAACAGGACTGACACTGGGATTGAGGGAAGACAGATAAGAAGGGGAGGAACGCTCTATACTGCATTGAAACAGATGAGGGAGTGAACTGTTTAAAAGGGATATACGATTAGGTATTATTGTCATGACAGAAGTCCAGAATGAAGGCTGCACAGTGCAGTGGACTTGGGGGGAGGGATTGCATAACAATGAAAGAGTTTTTCTTTTACTCATCAAGGAGAAAAGTGAATAGGGAGTGGGCAGGGAGAAAAGTGCAACTATGAATGACTGGAAACCCTAAATCTCTGTAAACTTTCATTAAAATTAATAAACAAATGATAAGGAAAACGCTTAATTTGGAGGATGAAGGGAACAAGATATATGTTCATGTCCAATAGGTGTTGTAATAGAGTGAGGATGTTGTTGTTGTTGTTATGTGCCGTCGAGTCGCTTGCAACTCATAGCGACCCTAGGTACAACAGCCCTAAACGCTGCTCTATCCTGTGCCAATCGCAGTGCCTCTGACATACCCATCCTGATTACCCCAGTCACTGAATCAATCCACCTCATGTAGAATCTTCCCCTTCTGTGCTGTCCCTCCACCCTCCCAAGCATCATGTCCCTCTCCAAGGACTGGTCCCTCCTTACAACATGTCCAAAGTATGTCAGACGAAACCTCAGAATCCGTGCCTCCAAGGAATAGCCTGTTTTAACCCTCTCTAGGATGAATCTGTTTGTTTTCTTGGCAGTCCATAGTACATTCAATATGCTTCTCCAGCACCACAGCTCAAAGGCATCAATTCTCCTTCTATCCTCCCTAGTCATTGTCCAAATCTCTGATGCATAACAAGTGATTGCAAAGACCATGGCCTGTATCAGACA
>NW_006400100.1:0-469 GCF_000299155.1 Elephantulus edwardii | reverse complement strand
TATGGGCTAGTTTCAACTCAATGCCACATTACAAAAACAACATGCAATGTAGTTTGTTTTGGTTACATTTTGGTCATTTTAATGATATCTCAACCATTTTCATTATGCTATTAGAAGCTTAGGAAGCTCTTGTGGCTTAGTGGTAAGGAACTACGTTGCCAATCTAAAGACACCTGGTTAGAATCCACCAGCTGCTCTGCAGGATCCAGAAGGGCAATCTCCTCCTGTGTGATTTACTGCCTTTGAAAACCCTCTGGAGAATCAGCTATGGGTCAGTACCACAATATTACATACTTAATGGACTCCAGTTGTGTTGTTTTTATGTGCCATTGAGTTGTTTGCAACTCATAGCGACCCTATGTACAAGAGCCCTAAATGCCATTCTATCTTGTGCCAGCCTCGCTGTCTCAAACACATTCATTCCCACCACTCCACTCACAGAATCAATCAATCTCATCGAGGGTCTTCC
>NW_006400099.1:2070388-2088858 GCF_000299155.1 Elephantulus edwardii | reverse complement strand
TTTTTTTTTTTTTAAAATACTACTTTGAGATCTAGAAGACATAAGAAGTCATAAGAGGAAGAGTAGAAGACTCGAGAATTATCAAGAGTAAGAAAAACGACTGAGCAAAACAAAACTAAATCCAGAATCCCTTTACTCGCCTTATCCCAGGCATTTAACCTTTCATCAAAGGGCCTGGGACTTCGCTCCATTTGTGGTTTGTTCAACCACTCAAAACTCTTTGCTGTAGAGTTGGAACCAACTCAGTGCTGACCCTTCAGCAGGGTTTCATAGGTTGTAAATCAAACAGGAAGAGATTTGCCCATCTTTCTCCTGTAGAACCACTGATGGTAGATTCAAATAGATGGGGAAGTGCTACCTTTGAGTTAGTAGTGCAAGTACCTATGAGCTATATCACTGGAGCTCCACAGTATGGAGCTCCCCCATAACTGCCCTCATTATGGGAATTCAACTAGAATATACTTGGTTTTGTTCATTTAAAACCTACTACTTCCAGACCAGCTCTTGCCCCAGGAAACTTTCCTCCTCCCTTAAGCTGTTTTATTTCTTGCCAGAGGCATTGGCTTCCCTGTGGGTGGGTGAGGGAGTAAGAGAGGGTCTTCTGGCTGCTTCAGCTTACTAAAGAAGTGTCTTCTTGCTCCAGTGAAGCTGTACTGGATGCTTTTCTGGATGATGGCTTCCTCATCCCCACATTTGAGCAGTTGGCTGCCTTGCAGATAAACTATGAAGGTAGGGTCCCTGGGGGCTCCCTGCAGCCTCAGAAATATTGTGTTTCTTGGATAAGAACACAGGGAATGGGCTGGGTGAGGGCTGTTTGTTGCCACTGTATGGCCAAAGGTAGCTCCACTGATAAGCAGTTGTGCTTGTGGGGCTGTCATTAGGAGATCTGGAGTGGGTTGAGTTGGGGTGAGGCGGGAGAATCTTAATGTCGTTATGCTGTGTTAATTGTTATATAGCCAATAACTAGAGAAATAGAACAGCAAATTGAGAACAATCTTGTGAGGTCATCTAGTCCAGCAACCTCATGTTAAATATGGGCAAACTGAGGTCCAAAGAAGGGAAGGTACTGACCAAAAGTCACACAGTGTTATTGACAAAGCGGAAGCTAGAAACAGTTCTTGTTCTTTTCTATGTTAATTTAAGTCAATGATTGAATACCAGATACTAACTAGTTTCTTTTTCTCCTACTGTTCTGTTTTCCTATTTCCTCCTGTCCTGTGATTGCAACTCTGTTGTTGTTGTTGGGGCTTACTCTTATTCTCTCTCTTGCTTTTCCTCCCACCATCGCCTGTCAATGTGCCTGTCACAACCTAGAAAATGTGGACTTGAATGACATCCTGGTGCCAAAGCCGTTCTCTCAGTTCTGGCAGCCCCTGCTTAGGGGCTTGCACTCTCAGACCTTCACACAGGCCTTGCTGGAGAGGATGCTCTCTGAGCTGCCATCCTTGGGGGACAGCGGGATCCGGCCTACCTACATCCTCAACTGGATCATTGAACTGATCGTGGCCAACACCAAGACTGGTGAGGGAAGATAGCCCTAGCCCAGGCCCTAGGGAAACCCAGGCATTTGTATTACCACAGTCCTCAGCATTTGACCCGAGAGATATACCAACCTCTTTTGTGAAGGGTTAATGCTTACTCTGAGAGGCTCCAGAGTAGCAGATCTCCCTTCACCTTTTTTCTTCTCACAGCCTATGCATGGCTGGTACGAAGGCCTTGAATACTTTTGAGTAGATGGGAGATAAAGGATTGGAATTATGGGGATGAAGAGGGACAGAGCTGAGCATTTTGAAGTAAAAGGTTGGATGTGGGGATTTACTCTTTCCTTTTCCTCAGACCCTTTCTTCTCTTTTAGGACGAAATGCCCGCCGGTTTTCTGCAAGCCATTGGGAAGTAAGAAAGAGCTGGAGACTGTTCAGCTGCCCTACCTCACTTGATTGGCCTCGAGTAGTTGAGTCCTGTTTAGGCTCACCTTGCTGGGCCAGCCCCCAACTCCTTCAGCTGTAAGTTTCATGAATTCAGTCTCAAACAAGAGTGAGAAGTCACCATAAAATCTCAGGACCATAGAGTCCTAGAATGGTTGAGCTGGAAGAGCTCTTTTAAGAACTTCTGACCCAATCCCTCTTCCATTGACAAATGGGAAAACTGAGTCCCAGAGAGTTCTGAGGCAAGACATTCTCCCTAAGATCACACAATTAAGACCTGACTGGAGTCTGTCATAAGAAAGATGATACAATCCCCCTAGAATGTTTAGAACAGTGACCTGCATAGAGTTAAGTAAGTATTCAATAAGTATTAGCTGCTGCTCTTTACTGAGCCTTGGTCTTCTTGTTTAAAGTGCAGTGCTGTCTCTTCCATTACTTTCCAAAAGTCAACCTCTATGTAGTTATTTAACAATATTCAGTAGCTCCCTATTGCCTTTATGATGCATCTAGCCTTTACCTGATATTCAAAGAGCGTTCTGATTCTGCCCCAGCTGATCATGGTTAGCCATAACGTCTGTGTTTCCCATTAAGTCCCTCTGGGTTTGTAGTCAAACTTAACATTGTTCTGACTCCCATAGATACTTGTGGTTGTTACCTTTTCTCTGTCATTTTCTGACCCTGAGCCACTTTCTGAAGCATTATATATTTCATTTGCATATTGTAATATTCCACAGCTCTTCAATTCTAGTGACTTTTATCTCTACTGTATTCAGCAATCCATTTCCATTACCCAGAGCTGTTCCATTTCTGAAAATTGACATCCTGATAGCACACTCAACCACTATTGTCTTAACATTCCAGTTCTTACTCTTATGTTCCATGATATATGCTTGTTGCTTTCATTTAGATCTTTATCCTTCCATTTATTACCTCCCTGGACCTTCCTTTCCCTTAACTTCACTAGCTACCTGAGTCTAACCTGATCTGACATGCAAACTCCAAGTTTGTATTGTTCTTTACTGTTTCTCCTGACTCTCATCCTGAGGGATTGCTCAGTTCTACTTGTCTGAACTTTTGCTTGTTTTCTGACTACACTGTCTCCCATTTCCTGACTATTCTAAACCCTATCACTCACTTCAAATCCTCTGTCCCATTTTACTCTAACTTCGTTGATCTCATGGCATCCAGAGGGTACCTTTCAACCAGAGGTCTATTCCTGTGTACTGACCTGTTATGTTATTTGTGTACTTAACCTTCTCGCCAGTCACAGAGTAAAGTCATCTTGCTCTGCCTCATAGCCTGCTTGTCCACTTGTGCTTTGGAACCACCTTCTTCTAGCATTTCTGGGACCTCACTCTTGCTTTCCTGGATCTTATTCAACCTGTGAATGTGCCTCATTTTTTCTCAACTTAGTAACAACAAAAGAACAATTTCCTTTGACCCTGCATCCCTCTCTAGCTACTAGTTTGTCATCCTTCCTCTACCATCCAGACATCTCAAAAGTGTAATCTACACTTAGCAGTCTACCCTCAAATTTTGGGAACTCATCAGCATTATTGTCTGCTGGATTAAAACTGTTCATCTCTGCCTCCTTGAGAGACCTGTGCTTTTTATTGGTTATTGTTATGTGCTGTCAAGTCACCTATGACTCATAGTAACCCTGTGCACAACACACCTAAACCCTGCTCTGTCCTGTGCCAATCTTATTGTCACTGACACACCTATCCCCATTTTCCCAGTGACTGAATCAGTCCATCTCGTTGAGGGTCTTCCTCTCTTGTGCTGTCCCTCTACCCTCCTAAGGACTGATCCCACCTTGAAAAATGTCCAAAGTATGTCAGACAAAGCTTCAAAATCCTTGCCTGGCTTCACCCTGTTTAGGACAAACTTGTTTGTTGTCCTAGCAGTCTTTAGTATATTCATTCCTCTTCTCCAGCACCACAGCTCAAAGGCAACAACTCTCCTTCTATCATCCCTAGTCATTGTCCAGCTCTCTAATGCATAGCAAGTAATTGCTAAGACCATGGCCTGTATCAGGTGCACCTTAGTCTCCAGACTGACATCATTGCTTTTTAGTACTTTAGAAATACTATAAAATTATGAGACCCAAATCTCTCTATCTGGCTCAGCCATTTTCCCTTAGGTGAACCAAAACAGAATTGGTTATCATATTTCTTACCACAACCCACTGTCTCACTTGGTGATGACATTATCTATTCTGTTATATTGATTCAATTATTTCTCAAATATGATCTTTTGTGGTGTTGTGTCTATCTCTAGTTTCCTTCCTTTTATCAAATTGTAAGATTTTCAAGGGCAGTTGTTTGCCATTAACCAGCTGTGCCAGCACACCACAGAGATATAGGCACCAGACAGACATCAGTAAATGTTGAACAGGATTGTACTGTGCTATATTATTGGTACTTCACTTGGTAGTAACTGACTCAGTGCTTGATGAATGGATAAAGTGGGAGTTCATATGTCAAAACCCTCTGATTACTTTATGGGGACTGACTCTGATGTTATTTTGCGTACAGTAGTTAGGAGAGAGAAAAAAAAAATAGCATTATAGACAAATCCATACAGGGAAAGGCCTTCAGGAAATACTAAACCAAGTAGCCAAATCTCGAGATGTGTGCACTTTAGAGTAGAAATAATATGGAGGAGTGGAAAACTTAGAGAACCAAAAGAACCTGGAGTAGTCAGGAAAAGCATCTCAGAGGAGGCATACAATCAAGAAAATGAATAAAGTTTCTCAATCAGAAGGAATATAATATGTGTATGTTATTTGGGGAGAGTGTGAAAAGAGAAGCATGGAAAAGATTTGGGTAGTGGCCTTCAAGGTACTTTCCAATCATAAGTGTATACAGAATGAAAGCAGCGGGTATTGGAGAAATTTGGAACACAGATCTCCCAACCCATGAATACCAGAGGTATGTGACACCTGCCAGCGATAATAGTGTCACACTTGAGTATGATTCCTTGTGCATATATCCTGTCTGCCCCAGACTTACCTAGTCCTACTTGCCCCGTTATATAGATTGGGAAACACAATGGGTTTTCCCAGATACTGTGCTGCAAGTCAATAGCAGGGCTGAGGTCAACATCCAGAAATTTTGTCCTTTGTGCTAGATTCTTTCTACAATGCTTTATTATATTGTACTATTGCAAAAGTGTCTGTTACTAGACTTACAGAGCTTGGCTCTTTTCCCTCCAGATTAAAAAGTCATTAGGCCTTGAGAACTTGAACCTGAACAGCTAGTATAAGTTTGTGAACCAGTAAAGACAAAAGGAAAGCAAATGGGACTCTCAGTAAAGAAATGTAGTCTCCGAACAGCAGAGTACTTGGAACCATCCAGCCTCTGTACTCACATTTAATGTTCAAAAGGAATTTAGAATTAAAATAGGAGAAAATACTTTACCAGAATTACTCAATGACTAAAGGAATGTGAAAGTAAAGTATCTCTGCAGTTAAATGTCATACATGGCGCTGTATATTTTTGGTAGAAGTCATTTAACAGGACTCTTATGAGTGCTTTAACTATTATGGGAGACCCAGGGTTTATTGATGATTGGACAGGGATTTGGACCCAGGTCTTAGGAGTGCAAAATCCACCTTTCCATGAACCTAAGTATGTGACCTCAACTCCGAACTGTAACCAGGCAAACCCAAGGAAGTGAAGTATATATTTTAAGACTGATACCATGCCCACACTTTAATAGTGCAGCTTGAGATAATGGATGGGTAATAATAAGAAATTAGGAATACAAATCAACTGCAGTGAGGGGAAAGATAATTCTTCGCCAATTTTTCCATGGGAGAAAGATGAGCAGTCTCTTTCCATGCAATTTATAGCCTCTGAAACCTGATGGAGGGTCAGCCAAGAGTTGGTTCCAACTGAATGGCAATGAATTAAAACTCACTTCCCAACCCGTCCCTGCCCACCCATGAGTTCTCACAGTGACTGTGTCTTTATGGGTGCTTTTGCTGTTAGCATAGTTCCTTGTGTGCACATTACTATCATTGTTAATTCCCCTCTGCCTGCCTGATCCCTGCCATCTAGTCACCAAGCTTTGCTCTATCTGTCCTTTACAGATTCTCTCCCTCTCATCTCCTTACCAATGCTCTAATTCAATTCCTAGACTGGACTGTTGTAACAGGCTTGTCCTTGGTTTCTCTTCCTGTAGGTTGCCTTCCCCGTGATTACTAGTGAGTCTCAGGAACAGCCTTTGTTCTTAGAGGACCAGAAGCAGCTGATTCTGTGCTTGATGTTGCCAGATGGCCCTCAAAACAGACAAAACATAAACACACACATACTTTGCTTAGCTTTTCTTGTCCCACAGCTACTGTCACCTCATCCAGTAATATGTGCTTGCTCTTTTCCATGGGTCTTTTTGGTGCCCCTCCCCCATGACTCCTGCATGAAGTTCTTCCTTAATTAATTCTGCTTTTTTGTGCTTTCTGCTTGCCCTAGTCTTTACAGTGCCTGCTTTCTGCAGTGTTCATCTGGTCTTCCAACATCCTGTCTTGTAAATTGCTATTGGTTTGGTTTTTTTTCTTTCTTTCCCTCATTCCGCACTGGACTATGACTGCTTTCAGAAAGATCACATTTTGTGTTCCATCCTGAAGAAGTCCAGCATCCTTTTAGCCATATTTTAGGTACTCAGGGCAGATTACTTAGCTAGATCATAGGAAGAAAAGGATTTTCCATTCTCCTATCCATTGCTGTAGGTCTGCTGTCTAATTTGTGTCTTTATATAACATTTTAGTACAGAGTACAATGGCTGTCTTTTATTCCCACTGTGTGCTAGGCACTGGGCCAGTAATTTTATGTGAGTTCTCTGCTTGTTCCTCCCATCAATCCTATAAGTTCAGTTTTACTGAAAATGGAATTGAGGCACAGAGCTTATTCAGGGTCTGTACTACTATTGTTTCTGTTCTGTCTACTCTACCACACTGCCTTTTCAGAACCAAGTCTAGAACTCAAACCAAATTCAAACCTTAGAGTGTTGATGGTGTGAAGTGACTTTTGATTTTGAATCTTTACTACCCTATCACTTTCTTTACTCAGTATCTTCAAAGCTATGGGGTCAGTCCTACCAGACGAAGACCAGGAGAAACTGCTGCACATCTGCTCCATTTACACTCAGAGTGGAGAAAACAGCCTGGTGCAGGAGGAGTCAGAGGCCTTCACAATCAGGAAGACCCCATATACACTAGATAGTCTGTACTGGAGACTTGAACCTCCTGGCTCCAGCTTTGGATCTGAAGGAAAAGACAAGGCCCAGGACCTGGGTAGCTTTAATGATGATAAAGAAAAGAAGGATGAGAACTTGGGAGATCACACAGAGGAAGCAGAAGATGATGACCATGAGAAAGAGGAACATGATGATGAAGAAGATAGAATGGAAGTGGGGCCTTCCTCTACAAGGGAGGATTCCCTCACTGCTGAAATTTCCAGTCTCCTGGCCCAAAAAAGAGGAGCTTTGCAGGGCTCTGTGTGGCAAGTTAGCACAGGTAAGCAGCCTACATCTGTTTTCTTCGCTACACCAGTTTCTTCTTTCACTAGTTAGTTGTGAGACTTTCCTACTCTAGTGGCTTACTGGTAAAGAAAAAAAAAAAAATACTGCCAACCTAAAGTGGGGAGGGATGGATGTGCAGTGAGTTTTGTTAGGTGTCATCAAGTCGAGTATGATTCAGAGTGACCCTGTGAATAATCTTCCATCGTCACAGTATCTGATACACTTAAGCCCATTATTGCAGTCACTGTGTCAGTCCACCTAGTTTAGGGTCTTCCTCTCCTTTACCATACCTTCACCTTTCCAACCATGATGTCCCTCTCTAAGGAATAGGCTCCCCTAGCAACGTGCCCAAAGTATGTGAGAAAAAGCTTTATCAGATAGAATCCTTTATGTATAAGTCAGGGTATTTTATGATATTTTATATGTGTGTGTTGGTTTTAGGTGCATTGTATATTTCTTAAGGCAAGACTAGTGCAAAATGGCATGATATTCTAAGATATGTGGGAAATCTAGGTCATTCAGATATTCCGAGGTTTCTATGGGTTTGGAGAAGATTGTCTGGGAATTCTGAGGCATTCAGACCGGGGTCTGAATGAATGAGTGGATGTCACCGTGCAAATGTGGAAATAGAGGAAATTATATGCAGATAAGAGATTAGGACAGTGAAACAGTCATGTCTAAAGAAAGATGTATATGTCTCTGTGAGACATGTTTGGGCAAGTGGGAAGGATGAAGTAGTAAGAATTAAAAGTCTTGTGTTTGAGCTATATGTAGGGGGAAAGAAAGAGCATAGATTATGTAATGGTGTTTGGAAAGGGAGTGGAGAGCATTGAAGTCCAGAGCAGCTCACTAAAAGTGATGCAAAGAAGAGTGAAGCTGGAGACACTCACAGAGTTGAGCCCACTTTTGGGTGTGGATCAGTAGACAGGCTTGTGTGCCAGTCTGAGAACCAGCTGATCAGTCTGCTCTGAGCATTTTCCTTTGTTCCACAGAAGATGTACAGTGGGTCACATTCCCATTTGGCCAAATGCCAGGTCAGACTGAAGACCCAGCGGAGCTTATGCTAGAAGATTATGACACCATGTATCTTTTGGATCAGCCTGTGCTAGAACAACGGCTGGAACCTCCAATATGCAAGACTAGGTAAGTGCCCATGGTAGCAGGACTTTTTACTCCCCTTTACCCTTTGTGGGAGGGAGCAAGAGAAGTAGGTTGAATTGGGGAGGTAGCCATTCCTAGTGAGAGCCTAAATGAATAAAGTAGAAATTCAAATTATATATACGTGTGTGTGTGTGTGTGTGTGTGTGTGTGTGTGTACACATTTTGAGAGGGAGACGTGTTTGTAACTTGGAAAAAAATCTTCTAAATAGCCCACCATAGAGGTCAAGAACTCTAGTCCGATTTCTTCATGTTCCGAGAGTGAAAACAGACCAAGAAAGGGGAAGATACTGGTCCAACGTTGTACAGAGTAATCATTAGGTCTTCCCATACTGTCCAGGCATCTTGATAGCAAGGTCTGCACAGGCCTCTGCACTCCCTCAGAACACACCTCTAGATCACAGATGTGGGAGCCCTTGGGCCATCAGGGGGATCCAAGAACCAAGCAGTCCTACCTGAGGGTCTGTGATGATAGCACAAAGAATCCTGTCCAGAGAGCCTGTACATTCTTGAATATTGGGAAAATGAGACTAAGAGAATCTTGTACCAGAGAGAGATTATTGAGCCCCTGAAATGGAGAGACTCTGTGGTGTTTTTCCTGGCTTATTCAATCTCTGGAAGATGAGTCCCTTTTCATCTGGGCATCCTGGGAGAGGGCAGTAGAACTCAGGGCCTCTAAGGCATTAGGATCTGTCTAGGAAACAGCATGCTTCCTCTATAGGAGGCAGCTGGAGAAATCAGGTTGTCTCTAGTTTGGGGTTTGGAGGCACATATCTAAGTTTCCCCCTCAACCCCAACTGGCTTGACCCTGGGTAAGGCCAATTCAATGAGCTCAGGGTACCCAGGATTAAGTGTGGGTAGATGGAACTGCTAACACAGAAGCAAGTTAATTTGGCCCAAGTCCCATTCCCCCTGTAGTAGGGAGACTTCCTCTGCTAGGGAAGGATATGCTCATCCTAGCTTCTTGTCACAGCTACATTCCTAACTGGATTGTGTTGCCTTTCCCATATCTGGGGCCTCTGATTCCTTTGTAGGATTGTGAGTGGATTAGATCCTAAGGGCTTTTGCAGCTACAGTAGTTTAACCATGGATCTGCCTAAGGGAGAGAATGATATCTTTATTCTCAGCTTACACCCTCATCCAACTTGAAGAATTTTTGGCAAGCAAGAGTATTCTGAGTAGGCAGGACTTATGGGATGGCTTCTTAGAGCAATTTGCCTTACTGAAGTGGAAGCTGGATCTAGCCCTGTAATAGCGAGCTTGGCCTTGGTTCCTTAGACTAGGTGTTGAGGGCATGAGGGTGAGGATGTCCAGCCCAGGATCTTGGGTTTAAGTTTGGGGCTTGGAAGAAGGCCATATTAAAGCATCTGCTTTGAATTACCTGCCTGGGAATGCGAAGGTGGAATGGTAGAGAATCTCCTTTTGTGCTTCAGCCCAAACAGCTCTGCTTTAATCTGATTAATATGTTGGACCTCTGAATAAAGCTATAATTTAAAAATTCCACTTTGTCTCCTTTCCCTCCCTCAACTGAGGGTAGGAATGAGCCATACATGGTTCCCACTTGAAGTGTTATCTCTGTAAAACCAGGCAGAAGGATGGCCCTTCTCATAGATCACCCATATCCCCTCAGCGCCTAATATTGACTCCTTCCATAACTGACAGACATCCTACTCTTTCTGCAGCACCGTGGGCTCAAGCTGTGGCATCGGCAATGCCAACTGCAGCAATAGCAGGAACAACTTCGAGGGCCTTCTGTGGAACCAAGGGCAGCTACATGGACTCAAAACTGGCCTGCAGCTCTTCTGATGTGAGCCCTTGAACAAGTGTGCATCAAACCTTGCCAGGAAAATAACCCAACCCCCAGTATGCTTGATGTTCTATCAGTAACCCAAGAGAGCCTGAATCTCTTTTTCTACTACAATGGGATTTTTAATATGTTTTGTGGTTATGGTTTGGTTTTGTTTTTTTTTGTTTGTTTGTTTTGTTTGTTTTGTTTTTTTATTTTGTGAGTGTGTACCGTCAAATCAGATCTGACTGGTACAGGAGGATATTGCGCCTCCTTCTCCGGCAGAGCGTCTGGTGGATTCGAACCGTGTTCCTCTGGGATTGCAGTACAGCTTCTTGCCACTAGGCCACCAGAGCTCCCCTATATGGTTTTGTTTTGAAAAACAATAAATATATAACTAGTTTTAGTGTTTGGTGTTTGTGAGGTGAAGGGGATACATGCTGGATCCAATTAATTCCATTTTCCCTTCTTTATTCTATGTAGAACAGGGTTAGGGTAGGTTCTGAAGTCCCTCGTGTCTACTAACTCTGGTTACTCTCACCATCAGTTTCTTCTGTATCTTTTTATTAATCCTTGAAATCATCTACTCCTCTGAGCTCTAGAACAGGCCAGCTCACTTAAAGCATCAGGCTCTGTAGGAGAGAAGCTGCTGCCACAGAGCCCAGCCATTAGCTGGGGTCTGCTTATACCCTCACCATGGGAAGACCCAAACCTTCATGCTTCTACCCAGTAAGCTTCTGCCTTATCTGTCTTCCCTTACCAAGCAAGAACTGAAAGCCAGAGAGAAGCCTTTCTTTGACATGTCTTTACCTGAGAAAAAAATAGAGTGGACTATCCTGTGGTACGCATTAGAACCACAGAAATTAGTCCAGAGCCTCTTCTTTATGATAATGTAATTATATCAGACACTCAGAGTACCCATCCGTGTCATCCCTGAGGTGAAGATGGATGAATAAACCATGTTCTTCTCCATCAGAGCTTTAAACCTAGTCAGAAAAGATAGTCACTAATTATGACCACCTTAAATTCTGCAAGGAGTTCCAATGTTCATGCTATTTTTGCTTAGGTTATATTTCCAAGGTAGTGGTCAAATCTGTGGTAAAACATCCCTATCCCCACCCTTTGGAGAGTGATAGCTGAGTGAGAGATTCTCTCTGTAGGACCATGTTTGATCCAAGAGAAGGGACAGAACTAGGTAGCACTCTCGCCAAGAAACTGGTACAGGAAGTATGGCTGAGCCAAGAAAAGAGAGGGCTTAACCTCTTTTTTACCTTCTAGATATCACCACCCCCATCCCCACCCTCCGGAAGACAGAGCTGCTTGGCATTCACTCCCCCTGTGCTAGGAGCACCATTATCACAAGGGAGTGGAGAGGAAAGGGGTGGTCAGAGGCCTGAGCCATCAGACACTACTGGTTAGAACAGAATGTGGAATATAAGAAGAATTAATGTAAGAAAATTGGAGATTGTTAAGGAATAAATGGAACACAAAAATATTGACATACTAGGCATTGGTGAAATGAAATTGGCATGGGACATTTTGAATCAGACATTTCAATGCAGGAAATGAAAAGATGGGGGAAGTAGGGTCACGGTCATAGTTAAAAAGACCATTTCTAGATTCTTCTTGAAATATAGTGTTGTGAGTGACAGGATAATAACATGCATACACATAAGAGGAAGACCGGTTAATACCACTATCATTCTTTCTGATTCCCAGTATGAAGGTTCTGCCTCTGGTGCTATATCGGCTAGTCTAAATCTAAGTGTGCTCTATTGTACACAGGGCTTTTGAAGGGCCTGTTATTTTAGAAGGTGATGGTCAGTCCTCCCTTGTCTGTCTTAATTTGGGTGCTCAACTTTAGAGTGGTATTTGACAAGCATTTTACCCAAAGGAGCAGATAAGAGTATGCAGTTAACAGATCAGGTGTTGTTCCTGGGATCCACCCTTTTGGCACATGTGTTCCCATCCTCGCCCCACCCTGCCAGCATCCAGCTCAGTACCCTTTTCTTGCCCCTCCAGAATCTCCCATGCTCTTCCCTGAGCCAACTCTGGTTACAACCAGAGACAAAGAGGAAGAAATAGATGACTTCTACCAACTATTGCAATCAGAAATCAATTAAACATGTAACCAAGATGCATTAGTAAGAATAGGTGACTGAAATGTAACATTTGGGACAAGGGAAAAAGGATTGGTAGTTGGGAAACATGGACTTGGTGACAGAAATAAGGTTGGAGAAAAAACCCAATATTCTGTATAACCAGTCATTTATTCATTGCAATTAACTTTTATAAGAAATACAAATTGCCACTATACACATGGGCCTCACCTAATGGCCTACACAGGAATCACATTGATTACAACTGCGGGGAAAAAATTGTTGGCAAAGCTCAGTATCAGCTGTGAAAACTAGCCCAGGTGCTGATTGTGGAAGAGACTATCAACTACTCATATGCAAGTTCAAACTGAAGTTAAAATTCAAAACCAATTCACAAGAATCAAAATTTGTATGAATATACTATTGTTTGTCTATCCATTAATTTGTTGGTGGGCACTTGGGTTGCTTCCATCTCTTTGTTACTGTAAATAATGCAGCAATAAACATGTGCTGTTGAGTCAACTGTGACCTATAGCGACCCTATATACAGCAGCTCTGAAGTCTGCCCTGTCTGTCCTAAGCCATTCTCACTGATTCTGACTTACCACCCTTCATTGCCCCAGTTACTGTATCCTTATCCGGGGTCTTCCTCTCCTGTGCTGTCCCTCCACCCTTAGGAGCATGATGTCCTCCAAGGATCAGTCCCACCTGGCCGTGTGCCCAAAGTATTTGAGATGGAGTTTCAGAATCCTAGCCTCCAAGGAGAAACTTGGTTTCACTCTCTCCAAGACATACCTATTTCTTTTCTTGGTGGTCCATGGTATGTTCAAGACTGTTCTCCAGCACCGCACCTCAAAGGCATCAATTCTTCTATCATCCATCCTTGGTCATTGTCCAGCTCTCTGATGAATAGCAAATAATTGTGCATCAGGCACACCACAGTCTCTAGACTGACATCGTTGCATTTCAGTACTCTGGAGAGGTCCCTGACAGCAGATTTTCCCAGTGCAATTCGTCTTTTGATTTATTGACTGCTGGTGCTAAGAGTGTTGATTGTGGAGCCAAACAAGGTGTAATTGTTAACAACCTCAATCTCTTCTCCATCTATCATGGTGCTGCCAGGTGGCCTAGTGGTGAGAATCTTTGTCTTCTTGATGTTGAGCTTCAGTTCACACTGAAGACTACAATCCTTAACCTTATGCAGCAAGTATTTCAGGTCCTCAGTTTGAGCAAGCAAGGTTGTGTCATTTGCATAAGGTAAGTTGTTGAGTCTGTTTCCAATCCTGATGCCACATTCTTCCTCATGAGCCCAGCCTCCTGGATGATCTGTTCTGCATATAGTTTGAAAAGTGTGGAGACAGGATGCATCCCTGATGCACTCCTTTCATGATTTTGAACCATGTAATGTTTCCTTGCTCTGTTCTTAGGACTGTTTCCTGGTCCAAGTATAGGTTTCAGAGAAGCACAATCAAGTGTTCTAGGATTCCCATTTTCCTCAAGATTTGTCACTTCTTTGTGTGTGTGTGTGTGTGTGTGTGTGTGTGTGTGTGTGATCCACACAGTCAAATGCCTTTGCATAGTGAAATACAGATAGACATTCCATGGGTGTGCATATATCTGTTTGGATGGCAGTTATGGTTTCTTTAGGAAATATTCCCAGTAGTGGAATTGCTGGGTTAAATGGTATTTCTGTTTCCAACTTTTTGAGAATGTTCTAGACCACCTTCCATAGTTATTGCACTATTTTACACTAATACTACACAACATTGAAAAACAATGAACTTCTAAAATATTACACAACACTGGGGACTCTGGAGCACATCATGCTGAGTGAAGTATTTTAGTCACAGAAGGACAAATACTGCATAGTACCACTGTTACAAAGCAGGTCTGACATGGGGGTTGGGAGGATAGGATAAAAGTGGATAAATAAAGACCATTGCATTGGAACATATGGAAGAAAGAACTGTCTAAGATGACTATATGATTAGGCATTATTTGTATAACAACAGCCCAAAATAAGAGATCTATCATTGCAAAGAGGACTGTGGGTGGGATGGGTAGGTAATCGTGCAACAATGAATAAATATTAAAATGAACTAAGGGAGGACGAGGGGGTAAAAATGTGCAACAATGAGTGAATGAAAATCTAACTTCTCTGTAACTGTTAAAATTAAATTTTATCTATAGAAAAAAAGCCGAAGTTTGACCTTAAGTCTATCCAATCTGAATTTAAAGACCTTCTCAAACAGGTTTGGGGCCTTGAACACTAATAAGTGAAGGCCAGGTGAGCTGTGGAAGGGTATTAAGACTGTGATCCATGAAGAATGCAAAAGGTCATTACAAAGAAAAGGAAGAAAAGACCAAAATGGATGTCAGAAGAGACTGAATATTGCACTAGAGTGCTGAGAAGCCAAAGTAAAGAAGAAATCAAGAAGTTAAGGAGCTGAACAGAGATTTCAAAGGGCAGCACAAGAAGACAAAGCAAAGTATTATAATGAAATTATAATGAAATGTGCAAAAACCTGAACAATTTTAAGCCTGGAGTTGCAATACATAAAGGATGCTATGGGCAGAAAGTTGAATGACCTAAGAAGCATCAAAAGAAGATGGAAGGAGTACAAAGGGTTACTATACCAAGAAGAATTGGCTGATGATAGAAGAATTTATTACACAACATGATCAAGAGCCAATGGTGATGAAGGAGGAGGTTCAAGCTGCTCTGAAGGAACTGACTAGAAACAAGGCCCCAGGTATTAATGGAATGAATACCAATTGACATATTTCAACAAACAGATGTTGCCCTGGATGTATTCACCAGGTTGTGCCAAAAAATGTGGAGGACAACTACCTGGCCAACTAACTGAAAGAGATGCATGTTAATTCCCATTCCCAAAACAAAGTGATTCCACAGTGTGGAAATTATCGAACAATACTATCACATGCAAGCAAAATCCTGCTGAAGATTATCTCCAAAAGAGAACTGCCAGGTTGGATTTAAGAGAGTTGTGGCACTAGGGACATTTTAGCTGATGTTAGATGGATCTTAGCTGAAAGCAGGCTACCAGAGGAATGTGTATTTTTATTTCACTGACTATACAGAGGCATTTGATTGTGTGGATCACAAAAATTGTGGCTAACTTTGAGAAGAATGAGAACCTCAGAACAGCTGATTGACTGTGCTCATTCTCATGACCAGGAGGCAGTCGTCAGAATGGAGCAAACAATAGACTGCATGGTTCAGGATCAGGAAAGGTGTACAGCAGGTATGCATGCATCCTATCTCCATACCTTTTCAGTCTATATATGGAACAGATCATTTGGGAGGCTGAACTTTATGAGGAACACTCATCAACTACCCACGTTATGCAGATAACACAATCTTGTTTGCTGAAACTGAGGAGGACCTGGGGTATTTGTTACAGAAGGTCAAGGATTGCAGCCTTCAATATTGTTTGAAGTACAACATCAATAAAACAAAGATTCTCACCACAGTCCAATTGGCAACATCATGATAGATAAAGAAAAGATTGAGATTGTTAACAGTTTCAGCTAACTTGGCTCCACAGTCAACATTCTGTACCAGCAGCCAGGAAATGAAAAGGGAAAATCTGCTATCAGCAACCTTTCTAGAGTACTGAAGAGCAATGATGTCAGTCTAGAGACTAAGGTACACCTGATCCAAGCCTGGTCTTCACAATTGTTGTGCATCCGAGAGCTGGACAATGACTAAGGATAATAAAAGGATCGATGCCTTTGAGTTGTGGTGCTGGAGAAGAGTACTGAACAGACCATGGACTACTAAGAGAACAAACAGGTATGTTCCGGAGAAGGTGAAACCAGGCTGCTCTTTGGAGGGGAGAGTTTTTATTTTCTGTCTCACACACTCTGGTCATGTTTCCAGGAGGGACTAGTCCTTAGGACATCATGTTTGGAAGGGTGGAAGGTCAGCCTAAAAGTGGAAGATCCTAGATGAGATGGATTGACTCAGTGACTTGGGGTGATGAGGATAGGTGTGTCAGAGGCAATGGACTTGACTCAAGATAGAGCAGGGTTCAGAGCTTTTGTACATAAGGTCACTTTGAGTCACAAGTGACTGGAGGAACATAGCAATAACACCTCTTTTTTCAGGAGGAGAGGTATGTACCATCATTTTTCTAGGAAGTTGTTCCACAGATTTGGTAACATTATCAAAGGGGTCATTTCCCTCCACCCTTCCCCTCCCATCCTCTCCACTTTAAAGTCTAACATCCTGCAGTATCAGCTGGTAGAACCCTCAAAGCGCAGCTAATCAAAGACATTTGTAAATGTGTGCTCTAGGAAGTGTCTGAGTGGCTGCCCTGTAGAGAGAAGGGAAATAATATTCTAAAATTTCAGTTCTCCTTTACTACTAGTATACAGCAGGTCTGAGTTTAACCACTCTTTTCATACTGGGAAGCTACATAAAACTTTTTTTAAAAAAATAAATTTCACTATTCAATGAAAATGGAATAGTGGGATGACATCAAGGACAATCATCCAGGAAGAGACACTAGATCATTAAAAAGACTGGGGGAGGGGGGGAAAGACCAAAATACATGTCAGAAGAGACTCTTAAAACTTGTGCTGGAACTAAAGGAAATGAAAAGGAGGGAATTCTGAAGAAAGAGGAACAGATTTCAAAGGACAGCTTGAGAAAAGCAAAAGGGGAAGAAAATGTTCTGCATTTCTCAAGCTAAAAGTCCTAAAGAAAAAAAAATACTCCTTGAGTTACTATGGGCAAAATATTGAATGATATAGGAAGCAATAAATGAAGATGGAAGTACTACACAGTCTAGGTACCAAAATAATTACTGAACATGACCATTTTGGGAAGTAGCATATGACCAATAACCAATGGTACTTGAAGGAAGAAATCTGCACTGAAATCATTGGCAAAAAATAAGACCCCACGAATTAATGTGATACCAATAGAGGTGTTTAAAGGAAACAGATGTTGCTCTGGAAATACTAGTCAATGCCAAAAAATTGGAAGAAAGCCATTTGATCAACAAACTGGAATGGATCCATATTTGCTACCATTCAGAAAAACATGATCCACCAGAATGTGGAAATTATTGAATAACATTGATATGACAAATAAAATCTTGATTTAAGACTATTCCAAAACAGCTGGAACAGTACCACGAAAGGAAGCTTCCAGAAGTTCAAACTAGATTTGAAAGAAGTTATGGAGCAAGGAATATCATTGCTGTTGTCATATAGATCTTGACTAAAAGCAGAGAATATCAGAAAGATATTCACCATCCTTGCAATCTCTGATTAAACTGAACCCATTGTTATAGTTGCTGTGTCAATTCACCTTTCTGAAGGTCTTCATCTCTGTGACTGACCCTATACCTTTCCAAACATGAATGTTATTTCCCAACAACTGACTATGCAAAGACATTGGACTGTGGATCATAATAAATTATTAATAACATAAAAGAATGGGAATTGCCATTTTTTTAAATGGAAACATCAAAAAGAGTAGGGCAGAATACTTAGTTGTGCTCATGTGAAACCTATACACAGACATAGAAGCAGTCATTTGAACAGAACAAGGGAACACTGTGTTATTTAAAATCAGGAAAGGTGTGCATTAGTGTTGTGTCATCCCCCACTCCAATACATTTTCAGTCTGTATGCTGAGCAAATAATTTGATAAATATGCTGGACTAAATGAAGAAGAATGTGGCATCAGGATTAGGGGAGGACTCAACAGCATGCATTCTGCAGATGATACAACTGTGCTAAGAGAAGATCAACAACTCCAGCCTTCAACATGAATTACATCACAAAACCAAGAAAACAAAAATTCTCACCGCTGAAGCAGTAAACATCATGATGTTGTTGTTGTTATGTGCCATCGAGTCGTTTCCGACTTATAGCGACCCTATGCACAACAGCTCTAAACCCTGCTCTATCCTGCGCCAACCGCACTGCCTCTGACACACCCAT
>NW_006400099.1:2051394-2067968 GCF_000299155.1 Elephantulus edwardii | reverse complement strand
TTAACAATTTCTAATTTTCCTTCATTCATGGTTCTCACATTCCATGTACCAATCACTAGGGTCTGCTTACAGCTGTTCCTCCTCCCTTGTGTTTCCATACTTGATGGTTCTACGGAGAAAAGATTGAATTTGTTAATTATTTCATTTTACTTCCATCCACAATCAATACCCATGGTAGCAAACAGTCAAGAAAATATGAGTTTTTTTTTTTACAAATCTACTACCAAGGGCCTCTTTTAAAGTGCTAAAGAGCAAGGATATCAGTCTAGTGACAAAAGTATGCCTTACACAGCGATGATATTTTCCATTGCTTCATAAGCACGTGAAAGAAAACCAGAGTAGACTTGATGCTTTTAAATTGTGGTGTTGGCAAAGAGTATTGAATATCCCCATGGACTGCCAAAAGAACAAACAAATCTATCTTGGAGGAGTTATGGCCAGGATGCTCTCCCTAGAGGCAAGGATAGTGAAACTTTTTCTCACATATTTTGAACACACATTCAGAAGGCTCCAGTGCTTGGAAAGGGAATCATGGTAGAAAAAGTAAAGTCAGTGAAAGAGAGGATGATCCACAATGAGATGGGCTGACACAGGGACTGATAGAGAGATTGTGAGGATGGTACAATAGAGCAAGATTCCCCTCTGTTCATCATCTCTCCACATGATATAATCAACTCAAGGACACCATTTTTATGCATCCAGACATTGGAACAAATAAGAAAGGAAAGGATTTGTCAAAGGTCATAGAGCAAGTTAAAAGCTTCATGTTGTATTTCTTGCAACATTTGCAAGTTGTCAGGTCCCATGGAGTCAACTGTGACTCAAAGTGATTTTATAATAACATAACAGCCTATCTCTATCCTGTGCCATCCTCACCAACTGACAAGCTCCAGTCCATATTTATAGTCAGTGTGGCAACCCATCTGGTTGAGAGTCTTCCTCTTTCTCAGCACAATAAATTTCTAATGGCCCCTTGGAACATGCCCACAATATGTGAGTTTCACCATATATAAGTATAAATGTGAAATACAGGTTTCATCATCTTTGCTTCTAGGCATCACCCTGACTGCACCTCCTCCAAGACAGACTTGTTTGGTTTATTGGAAATCCATGAGATATTCAGTACTTTGCTCTAATGCCACAGTTCAAAGCCATTGATTTGTCTTTTGTCATCCTTATTTGTTGTCCAACTTTCAAATGTATAGGAAGCAGTTTAAAATCGAAAAATAATACCTTGTTATTTAAACTGACATCATTACTCTTTAGGACTTCAGAGATGTTTCTGAGAGCAGATTTACCCAAGGCAAACATTTTGATTTCTTGACTGTTGCTGCCATGACCAAATAAAAGGAAACCCTTGGCAACTTCAGTCTTTTCTTCATATTGATGAGGACTCATTTTCTTGACATCAAAATGTAATCCATATTGAAGTCTGTAGTCTTTGATCTTCTAAAGAAAGTGCTCCAAGTCTTCTTCACTTTTGGCAAGCAAGCTTGTGTTGTCTACCTAAAACAGGTTATTGGTGAATCTTCTCCAGTTCTGATGCCACATCCTTCTTCATATAGTCCAGCTTCCTGAATTATTTGCTCAAGATACAAATTGAATAGGTATGGAGAAAGGATATAACTCTGATGCACACCTTTCCTGATTTTGAACCATACAATATTTCCTTGTTGTTTGCACAACTGCTTCTTGGTCTATTCATAGGTTTTGCATGAGCACAACTAAGTAAGTGTTCTGGTATTCTCATTCTTCTCAGTGGTATCCATAATTTGTTATGATATATACTGTTGCATGCCTTTTTATTAGTAAATAAAAAGTATATATTTTTATTTTCATTGAATCATTCATATACAGTGTGCCTTATAACAGCAATTACAATTTATCAGTGGCTTTAATCACATGCCTTCTCAAATCCTCACTGTACCTTGTCTATTCTTTCAGACCACAAATCTGTCCACTAATTTCTGCTGTGTTGGGTCCGCTCCCTTTCCTCTCCTTTTCCCTGCTTTCCCCTTTGAACAGTTATGCGTGTTCTGCTCCAGATTGTTAATTGTAATAACTATATTGTCCTTCTGTCTATTCTTTCCAGGTTGATCCTCCCTTTCCCTGATCCTTTACAGTGTTTGTTCTCTGTGCATTCTGTTTCTGCTCTCCTCATCCTCCCACTTCCCTCTTATTTTGAAAATAGCTGTCTTATACAATATTAGTCCTTTTAATATTTGCTTATTTCCCTCAAGATAATGTTCTCTACACTCATCCATGTGTAGTGTTCAATGAGTTCTTCATTGCTTTTTAGTGCTGCATAGTATTCCACTGTGTGAATGCACCACAGTTTTTCTATCCCTTTGTAGGCTGATGAGTTTTGGGGCTATTTTCCATCTTCTTGCTATTGTGAGTAATGCTACTATAAACATGATGTTACATGCCATCAAGTTGGCTGTGATGACTTGTGAATAACCTAGTGTACCTATGAATAATAGATCTAAACTTTGCCTTATCCTTCACCATCCTTGCAATCTCTGATTAAATTGAACCCATTGTTATAGTTGCTGTGTCAATTCACCTTTCTGAAGGTCTTCATCTCTGTGACTGACCCTATACCTTTCCAAACATGAATGTTATTTCCCAACAACTGGCTTCTATTAACAACATGACAAAGTAAGCGAGATAAAGCTTTGACTCGACAGAGTGTGGAAATTATTGTACAATATCACATACAAGTAAAATGCTGCTGAAGATTATCCAGAAACGACTGGAACAGTACACTGACAGAGAACTACCAGCAATACAAGCTGGGTTTAAAAGAGGCCGTGGCACTAAGACATAGTCACCAATGTCAGATGAATCTTGGCTGAAAGCAAAGAGTGCCAGAAGGATATCTCTCTGTGTTTCGTTGACAATGCAAAGGTATTTGTGTAGATAACAACAAATTGTGTTTAACCTTGAGGAAAATGGGAATCCCAGAAGAGTTGATTGTGCTCATGTGAAACATATACTTGGACCAGAACCTCAGAGCAGAGTAAGGAAATGTTCGAAATCAGGAAGTGAGTGAATCAAAGAATGTTTCCTGTCTTCATACGTTTCCAATCTACATACAGAACAGATCATCTGGGAGGCTGGGCTCTATGAGGAGGAATGTGGCATCAGGATTGGAGGAAGACTCATCAACAACCTAGGTTATGCAGATGATAAAACCTTCTTGCTGAAACTGAGGAAGAGCTGAAGCTCTTGCTGCAGAAGGTCAAGGACTATAGTTTTCAATATGGATTGTAGCTCAACACCAACTGGGCCAACTGACAGCACCATGATGGATGGAGAAGAGCTTGATCAACTTCACAATCAACACTTTTTGGCACTGTTGTTGTTATGTGCCATCAAGTCGCCTGCGACTCATAGCGACCCTATGTACAACAGCCTTAAACCCTGCTCTATTCTGTGCCAATCTTATTGTCTCTGACACATCTACACTGATTACCTCAGTCACTGAATCAATCCATCTAATCGAGAGTGTTCCTCTCGTCTGCTGTCCCTCTCCCAGGACTGATACCACCTTGCAACATGTCCAAAGTAGGTCAGACGAAGCTTCAGAATCCTTGCCTCCAAGGAACAGCCTGTCTTTCTCCTCTCCGGGATGAGCTTGTTTGTTCTCCTAGCAGTCCATGGTACATTCAATACACTTCTCCAGCACCACAGCTCCAAGGCATAAATTCTCCTATCATCCCTAGTCATTGTCCAGCTTTCTGATGCATAGCAAGTAATTGCAAATACTATGGCCTGTATCAGGTGCACCTTAGTCTCCAGACTGACATCATTGCTCTTCTGTATTTTTTGAGAGGTCTCTGATAGCAGACGTTCCCAATGCAATCCGTCTTTTTATTTCCTGGCTGCTGGTACCAGAAGTGCTGATTGTAAAAGCAAGCAAACGGAAACTGTTAACAATCTCAATCTCTTCACCATCCATTATGATGCTGCTAATTGGCCCAGTGGTGAGAATCTTTGTTTTCTTGATTTTGAGCTTCATTCCATATTTAAGGCTGCAGTCCTTGACCTTCTGCAGCAAGCGCTTCATGTCCTCCTCAGTTTCAGCAAGCAGGGTTGTGTCATCTGCATGACGCAGATTGTTGATGAGTCTACTTCCAATCCTGATGCCACATTTCTCCTCATAGAGCCCAGTCTCCCAGATGATCTGTTTGGCATATAGATTGAAAAGATATGGAGATAGGACACATCCCTGGCATACACCCTTCCCAATTTTTAACCATGCAGTGTTTCCTTGCTCTGTTCTGATGACTGCCTCCTGATCTATGTATAGATTTCACATAAGAAAAATCAAGGGTTCTGGGATCCCCATTCTTCTCAGAGTTAGCCAGTTTGTTGTGATTCACACTGCTGGAGATAAAATGATAGAATTTTGCACCATCAATGACTTATTCATTACAAATACATTTTTTGTTTTTCTTATTAATTTTAACGATGCAAATACATTTTATAAGAAACATAAACATAGACTATATATATGGATTGCACCTGATGGTATGCATAGGAATCAGATAGATGACATCAACTGTGAAAACTAGGCCAGGCACTGATTATGGAACAAACCATTAACTACTCATATACAAGTTCAAGCTGAAGCTGAGGAAAATTAAATCATATCCATGGGAACCAAAATTTGAGCCTATCCCACCTGAGTTTCAAAACCATCTCAGGAACAGGTTTGAGGCCTTGAACACTAATGAGTAAAGACCAGATGAGCTGTGGGAGGAAATAAAGAATATCATCCAGGAAGAATGCAAAAGACTATTACAAAGACAGAGGAGGAAGGAAAGACCAAAATGAATGTCAGAAAAGACTCTGTACATTGCACTAAAGTGCTGAGAAGCCTTCTCTTGGATCAAACATGGTCCTACAGAGAGAATCTCTCACTCAGCTATCACTCTCCAAAGGGTGGGGATAGGGATGTTTTACCACAGATTTGACCACTACCTTGGAAATATAACCTAAGCAAAAATAGCATGAACATTGGAACTCCTTGCAGAATTTAAGGTGGTCATAATTAGTGACTATCTTTTCTGACTAGGTTTAAAGCTCTGATGGAGAAGAACATGGTTTATTCATCCATCTTCACCTCAGGGATGACACGGATGGGTACTCTGAGTGTCTGATATAATTACATTATCATAAAGAAGAGGCTCTGGACTAATTTCTGTGGTTCTAATGCGTACCACAGGATAGTCCACTCTATTTTTTTCTCAGGTAAAGACATGTCAAAGAAAGGCTTCTCTCTGGCTTTCAGTTCTTGCTTGGTAAGGGAAGACAGATAAGGCAGAAGCTTACTGGGTAGAAGCATGAAGGTTTGGGTCTTCCCATGGTGAGGGTATAAGCAGACCCCAGCTAATGGCTGGGCTCTGTGGCAGCAGCTTCTCTCCTACAGAGCCTGATGCTTTAAGTGAGCTGGCCTGTTCTAGAGCTCAGAGGAGTAGATGATTTCAAGGATTAATAAAAAGATACAGAAGAAACTGATGGTGAGAGTAACCAGAGTTAGTAGACACGAGGGACTTCAGAACCTACCCTAACCCTGTTCTACATAGAATAAAGAAGGGAAAATGGAATTAATTGGATCCAGCATGTATCCCCTTCACCTCACAAACACCAAACACTAAAACTAGTTATATATTTATTGTTTTTCAAAACAAAACCATATAGGGGAGCTCTGGTGGCCTAGTGGCAAGAAGCTGTACTGCAATCCCAGAGGAACACGGTTCGAATCCACCAGACGCTCTGCCGGAGAAGGAGGCGCAATATCCTCCTGTACCAGTCAGATCTGATTTGACGGTACACACTCACAAAATAAAAAAACAAAACAAACAAAACAAACAAACAAAAAAAAACAAAACCAAACCATAACCACAAAACATATTAAAAATCCCATTGTAGTAGAAAAAGAGATTCAGGCTCTCTTGGGTTACTGATAGAACATCAAGCATACTGGGGGTTGGGTTATTTTCCTGGCAAGGTTTGATGCACACTTGTTCAAGGGCTCACATCAGAAGAGCTGCAGGCCAGTTTTGAGTCCATGTAGCTGCCCTTGGTTCCACAGAAGGCCCTCGAAGTTGTTCCTGCTATTGCTGCAGTTGGCATTGCCGATGCCACAGCTTGAGCCCACGGTGCTGCAGAAAGAGTAGGATGTCTGTCAGTTATGGAAGGAGTCAATATTAGGCGCTGAGGGGATATGGGTGATCTATGAGAAGGGCCATCCTTCTGCCTGGTTTTACAGAGATAACACTTCAAGTGGGAACCATGTATGGCTCATTCCTACCCTCAGTTGAGGGAGGGAAAGGAGACAAAGTGGAATTTTTAAATTATAGCTTTATTCAGAGGTCCAACATATTAATCAGATTAAAGCAGAGCTGTTTGGGCTGAAGCACAAAAGGAGATTCTCTACCATTCCACCTTCGCATTCCCAGGCAGGTAATTCAAAGCAGATGCTTTAATATGGCCTTCTTCCAAGCCCCAAACTTAAACCCAAGATCCTGGGCTGGACATCCTCACCCTCATGCCCTCAACACCTAGTCTAAGGAACCAAGGCCAAGCTCGCTATTACAGGGCTAGATCCAGCTTCCACTTCAGTAAGGCAAATTGCTCTAAGAAGCCATCCCATAAGTCCTGCCTACTCAGAATACTCTTGCTTGCCAAAAATTCTTCAAGTTGGATGAGGGTGTAAGCTGAGAATAAAGATATCATTCTCTCCCTTAGGCAGATCCATGGTTAAACTACTGTAGCTGCAAAAGCCCTTAGGATCTAATCCACTCACAATCCTACAAAGGAATCAGAGGCCCCAGATATGGGAAAGGCAACACAATCCAGTTAGGAATGTAGCTGTGACAAGAAGCTAGGATGAGCATATCCTTCCCTAGCAGAGGAAGTCTCCCTACTACAGGGGGAATGGGACTTGGGCCAAATTAACTTGCTTCTGTGTTAGCAGTTCCATCTACCCACACTTAATCCTGGGTACCCTGAGCTCATTGAATTGGCCTTACCCAGGGTCAAGCCAGTTGGGGTTGAGGGGGAAACTTAGATATGTGCCTCCAAACCCCAAACTAGAGACAACCTGATTTCTCCAGCTGCCTCCTATAGAGGAAGCATGCTGTTTCCTAGACAGATCCTAATGCCTTAGAGGCCCTGAGTTCTACTGCCCTCTCCCAGGATGCCCAGATGAAAAGGGACTCATCTTCCAGAGATTGAATAAGCCAGGAAAAACACCACAGAGTCTCTCCATTTCAGGGGCTCAATAATCTCTCTCTGGTACAAGATTCTCTTAGTCTCATTTTCCCAATATTCAAGAATGTACAGGCTCTCTGGACAGGATTCTTTGTGCTATCATCACAGACCCTCAGGTAGGACTGCTTGGTTCTTGGATCCCCCTGATGGCCCAAGGGCTCCCACATCTGTGATCTAGAGGTGTGTTCTGAGGGAGTGCAGAGGCCTGTGCAGACCTTGCTATCAAGATGCCTGGACAGTATGGGAAGACCTAATGATTACTCTGTACAACGTTGGACCAGTATCTTCCCCTTTCTTGGTCTGTTTTCACTCTCGGAACATGAAGAAATCGGACTAGAGTTCTTGACCTCTATGGTGGGCTATTTAGAAGATTTTTTTCCAAGTTACAAACACGTCTCCCTCTCAAAATGTGTACACACACACACACACACACACACACACACACACGTATATATAATTTGAATTTCTACTTTATTCATTTAGGCTCTCACTAGGAATGGCTACCTCCCCAATTCAACCTACTTCTCTTGCTCCCTCCCACAAAGGGTAAAGGGGAGTAAAAAGTCCTGCTACCATGGGCACTTACCTAGTCTTGCATATTGGAGGTTCCAGCCGTTGTTCTAGCACAGGCTGATCCAAAAGATACATGGTGTCATAATCTTCTAGCATAAGCTCCGCTGGGTCTTCAGTCTGACCTGGCATTTGGCCAAATGGGAATGTGACCCACTGTACATCTTCTGTGGAACAAAGGAAAATGCTCAGAGCAGACTGATCAGCTGGTTCTCAGACTGGCACACAAGCCTGTCTACTGATCCACACCCAAAAGTGGGCTCAACTCTGTGAGTGTCTCCAGCTTCACTCTTCTTTGCATCACTTTTAGTGAGCTGCTCTGGACTTCAATGCTCTCCACTCCCTTTCCAAACACCATTACATAATCTATGCTCTTTCTTTCCCCCTACATATAGCTCAAACACAAGACTTTTAATTCTTACTACTTCATCCTTCCCACTTGCCCAAACATGTCTCACAGAGACATATACATCTTTCTTTAGACATGACTGTTTCACTGTCCTAATCTCTTATCTGCATATAATTTCCTCTATTTCCACATTTGCACGGTGACATCCACTCATTCATTCAGACCCCGGTCTGAATGCCTCAGAATTCCCAGACAATCTTCTCCAAACCCATAGAAACCTCGGAATATCTGAATGACCTAGATTTCCCACATATCTTAGAATATCATGCCATTTTGCACTAGTCTTGCCTTAAGAAATATACAATGCACCTAAAACCAACACACACATATAAAATATCATAAAATACCCTGACTTATACATAAAGGATTCTATCTGATAAAGCTTTTTCTCACATACTTTGGGCACGTTGCTAGGGGAGCCTATTCCTTAGAGAGGGACATCATGGTTGGAAAGGTGAAGGTATGGTAAAGGAGAGGAAGACCCTAAACTAGGTGGACTGACACAGTGACTGCAATAATGGGCTTAAGTGTATCAGATACTGTGACGATGGAAGATTATTCACAGGGTCACTCTGAATCATACTCGACTTGATGACACCTAACAAAACTCACTGCACATCCATCCCTCCCCACTTTAGGTTGGCAGTATTTTTTTTTTTTTCTTTACCAGTAAGCCACTAGAGTAGGAAAGTCTCACAACTAACTAGTGAAAGAAGAAACTGGTGTAGCGAAGAAAACAGATGTAGGCTGCTTACCTGTGCTAACTTGCCACACAGAGCCCTGCAAAGCTCCTCTTTTTTGGGCCAGGAGACTGGAAATTTCAGCAGTGAGGGAATCCTCCCTTGTAGAGGAAGGCCCCACTTCCATTCTATCTTCTTCATCATCATGTTCCTCTTTCTCATGGTCATCATCTTCTGCTTCCTCTGT
Organism: Elephantulus edwardii; assembly: GCF_000299155.1. NCBI lineage: Eukaryota > Metazoa > Chordata > Mammalia > Macroscelidea > Macroscelididae > Elephantulus > Elephantulus edwardii. Next base: position 2,058,778 of record NW_006400099.1, on the reverse strand, counting down.
GTGATCTCCCAAGTTCTCATCCTTCTTTTCTTTATCATCATTAAAGCTACCCAGGTCCTGGGCCTTGTCTTTTCCTTCAGATCCAAAGCTGGAGCCAGGAGGTTCAAGTCTCCAGTACAGACTATCTAGTGTATATGGGGTCTTCCTGATTGTGAAGGCCTCTGACTCCTCCTGCACCAGGCTGTTTTCTCCACTCTGAGTGTAAATGGAGCAGATGTGCAGCAGTTTCTCCTGGTCTTCGTCTGGTAGGACTGACCCCATAGCTTTGAAGATACTGAGTAAAGAAAGTGATAGGGTAGTAAAGATTCAAAATCAAAAGTCACTTCACACCATCAACACTCTAAGGTTTGAATTTGGTTTGAGTTCTAGACTTGGTTCTGAAAAGGCAGTGTGGTAGAGTAGACAGAACAGAAACAATAGTAGTACAGACCCTGAATAAGCTCTGTGCCTCAATTCCATTTTCAGTAAAACTGAACTTATAGGATTGATGGGAGGAACAAGCAGAGAACTCACATAAAATTACTGGCCCAGTGCCTAGCACACAGTGGGAATAAAAGACAGCCATTGTACTCTGTACTAAAATGTTATATAAAGACACAAATTAGACAGCAGACCTACAGCAATGGATAGGAGAATGGAAAATCCTTTTCTTCCTATGATCTAGCTAAGTAATCTGCCCTGAGTACCTAAAATATGGCTAAAAGGATGCTGGACTTCTTCAGGATGGAACACAAAATGTGATCTTTCTGAAAGCAGTCATAGTCCAGTGCGGAATGAGGGAAAGAAAGAAAAAAAACCAAACCAATAGCAATTTACAAGACAGGATGTTGGAAGACCAGATGAACACTGCAGAAAGCAGGCACTGTAAAGACTAGGGCAAGCAGAAAGCACAAAAAAGCAGAATTAATTAAGGAAGAACTTCATGCAGGAGTCATGGGGGAGGGGCACCAAAAAGACCCATGGAAAAGAGCAAGCACATATTACTGGATGAGGTGACAGTAGCTGTGGGACAAGAAAAGCTAAGCAAAGTATGTGTGTGTTTATGTTTTGTCTGTTTTGAGGGCCATCTGGCAACATCAAGCACAGAATCAGCTGCTTCTGGTCCTCTAAGAACAAAGGCTGTTCCTGAGACTCACTAGTAATCACGGGGAAGGCAACCTACAGGAAGAGAAACCAAGGACAAGCCTGTTACAACAGTCCAGTCTAGGAATTGAATTAGAGCATTGGTAAGGAGATGAGAGGGAGAGAATCTGTAAAGGACAGATAGAGCAAAGCTTGGTGACTAGATGGCAGGGATCAGGCAGGCAGAGGGGAATTAACAATGATAGTAATGTGCACACAAGGAACTATGCTAACAGCAAAAGCACCCATAAAGACACAGTCACTGTGAGAACTCATGGGTGGGCAGGGACGGGTTGGGAAGTGAGTTTTAATTCATTGCCATTCAGTTGGAACCAACTCTTGGCTGACCCTCCATCAGGTTTCAGAGGCTATAAATTGCATGGAAAGAGACTGCTCATCTTTCTCCCATGGAAAAATTGGCGAAGAATTATCTTTCCCCTCACTGCAGTTGATTTGTATTCCTAATTTCTTATTATTACCCATCCATTATCTCAAGCTGCACTATTAAAGTGTGGGCATGGTATCAGTCTTAAAATATATACTTCACTTCCTTGGGTTTGCCTGGTTACAGTTCGGAGTTGAGGTCACATACTTAGGTTCATGGAAAGGTGGATTTTGCACTCCTAAGACCTGGGTCCAAATCCCTGTCCAATCATCAATAAACCCTGGGTCTCCCATAATAGTTAAAGCACTCATAAGAGTCCTGTTAAATGACTTCTACCAAAAATATACAGCGCCATGTATGACATTTAACTGCAGAGATACTTTACTTTCACATTCCTTTAGTCATTGAGTAATTCTGGTAAAGTATTTTCTCCTATTTTAATTCTAAATTCCTTTTGAACATTAAATGTGAGTACAGAGGCTGGATGGTTCCAAGTACTCTGCTGTTCGGAGACTACATTTCTTTACTGAGAGTCCCATTTGCTTTCCTTTTGTCTTTACTGGTTCACAAACTTATACTAGCTGTTCAGGTTCAAGTTCTCAAGGCCTAATGACTTTTTAATCTGGAGGGAAAAGAGCCAAGCTCTGTAAGTCTAGTAACAGACACTTTTGCAATAGTACAATATAATAAAGCATTGTAGAAAGAATCTAGCACAAAGGACAAAATTTCTGGATGTTGACCTCAGCCCTGCTATTGACTTGCAGCACAGTATCTGGGAAAACCCATTGTGTTTCCCAATCTATATAACGGGGCAAGTAGGACTAGGTAAGTCTGGGGCAGACAGGATATATGCACAAGGAATCATACTCAAGTGTGACACTATTATCGCTGGCAGGTGTCACATACCTCTGGTATTCATGGGTTGGGAGATCTGTGTTCCAAATTTCTCCAATACCCGCTGCTTTCATTCTGTATACACTTATGATTGGAAAGTACCTTGAAGGCCACTACCCAAATCTTTTCCATGCTTCTCTTTTCACACTCTCCCCAAATAACATACACATATTATATTCCTTCTGATTGAGAAACTTTATTCATTTTCTTGATTGTATGCCTCCTCTGAGATGCTTTTCCTGACTACTCCAGGTTCTTTTGGTTCTCTAAGTTTTCCACTCCTCCATATTATTTCTACTCTAAAGTGCACACATCTCGAGATTTGGCTACTTGGTTTAGTATTTCCTGAAGGCCTTTCCCTGTATGGATTTGTCTATAATGCTATTTTTTTTTTCTCTCTCCTAACTACTGTACGCAAAATAACATCAGAGTCAGTCCCCATAAAGTAATCAGAGGGTTTTGACATATGAACTCCCACTTTATCCATTCATCAAGCACTGAGTCAGTTACTACCAAGTGAAGTACCAATAATATAGCACAGTACAATCCTGTTCAACATTTACTGATGTCTGTCTGGTGCCTATATCTCTGTGGTGTGCTGGCACAGCTGGTTAATGGCAAACAACTGCCCTTGAAAATCTTACAATTTGATAAAAGGAAGGAAACTAGAGATAGACACAACACCACAAAAGATCATATTTGAGAAATAATTGAATCAATATAACAGAATAGATAATGTCATCACCAAGTGAGACAGTGGGTTGTGGTAAGAAATATGATAACCAATTCTGTTTTGGTTCACCTAAGGGAAAATGGCTGAGCCAGATAGAGAGATTTGGGTCTCATAATTTTATAGTATTTCTAAAGTACTAAAAAGCAATGATGTCAGTCTGGAGACTAAGGTGCACCTGATACAGGCCATGGTCTTAGCAATTACTTGCTATGCATTAGAGAGCTGGACAATGACTAGGGATGATAGAAGGAGAGTTGTTGCCTTTGAGCTGTGGTGCTGGAGAAGAGGAATGAATATACTAAAGACTGCTAGGACAACAAACAAGTTTGTCCTAAACAGGGTGAAGCCAGGCAAGGATTTTGAAGCTTTGTCTGACATACTTTGGACATTTTTCAAGGTGGGATCAGTCCTTAGGAGGGTAGAGGGACAGCACAAGAGAGGAAGACCCTCAACGAGATGGACTGATTCAGTCACTGGGAAAATGGGGATAGGTGTGTCAGTGACAATAAGATTGGCACAGGACAGAGCAGGGTTTAGGTGTGTTGTGCACAGGGTTACTATGAGTCATAGGTGACTTGACAGCACATAACAATAACCAATAAAAAGCACAGGTCTCTCAAGGAGGCAGAGATGAACAGTTTTAATCCAGCAGACAATAATGCTGATGAGTTCCCAAAATTTGAGGGTAGACTGCTAAGTGTAGATTACACTTTTGAGATGTCTGGATGGTAGAGGAAGGATGACAAACTAGTAGCTAGAGAGGGATGCAGGGTCAAAGGAAATTGTTCTTTTGTTGTTACTAAGTTGAGAAAAAATGAGGCACATTCACAGGTTGAATAAGATCCAGGAAAGCAAGAGTGAGGTCCCAGAAATGCTAGAAGAAGGTGGTTCCAAAGCACAAGTGGACAAGCAGGCTATGAGGCAGAGCAAGATGACTTTACTCTGTGACTGGCGAGAAGGTTAAGTACACAAATAACATAACAGGTCAGTACACAGGAATAGACCTCTGGTTGAAAGGTACCCTCTGGATGCCATGAGATCAACGAAGTTAGAGTAAAATGGGACAGAGGATTTGAAGTGAGTGATAGGGTTTAGAATAGTCAGGAAATGGGAGACAGTGTAGTCAGAAAACAAGCAAAAGTTCAGACAAGTAGAACTGAGCAATCCCTCAGGATGAGAGTCAGGAGAAACAGTAAAGAACAATACAAACTTGGAGTTTGCATGTCAGATCAGGTTAGACTCAGGTAGCTAGTGAAGTTAAGGGAAAGGAAGGTCCAGGGAGGTAATAAATGGAAGGATAAAGATCTAAATGAAAGCAACAAGCATATATCATGGAACATAAGAGTAAGAACTGGAATGTTAAGACAATAGTGGTTGAGTGTGCTATCAGGATGTCAATTTTCAGAAATGGAACAGCTCTGGGTAATGGAAATGGATTGCTGAATACAGTAGAGATAAAAGTCACTAGAATTGAAGAGCTGTGGAATATTACAATATGCAAATGAAATATATAATGCTTCAGAAAGTGGCTCAGGGTCAGAAAATGACAGAGAAAAGGTAACAACCACAAGTATCTATGGGAGTCAGAACAATGTTAAGTTTGACTACAAACCCAGAGGGACTTAATGGGAAACACAGACGTTATGGCTAACCATGATCAGCTGGGGCAGAATCAGAACGCTCTTTGAATATCAGGTAAAGGCTAGATGCATCATAAAGGCAATAGGGAGCTACTGAATATTGTTAAATAACTACATAGAGGTTGACTTTTGGAAAGTAATGGAAGAGACAGCACTGCACTTTAAACAAGAAGACCAAGGCTCAGTAAAGAGCAGCAGCTAATACTTATTGAATACTTACTTAACTCTATGCAGGTCACTGTTCTAAACATTCTAGGGGGATTGTATCATCTTTCTTATGACAGACTCCAGTCAGGTCTTAATTGTGTGATCTTAGGGAGAATGTCTTGCCTCAGAACTCTCTGGGACTCAGTTTTCCCATTTGTCAATGGAAGAGGGATTGGGTCAGAAGTTCTTAAAAGAGCTCTTCCAGCTCAACCATTCTAGGACTCTATGGTCCTGAGATTTTATGGTGACTTCTCACTCTTGTTTGAGACTGAATTCATGAAACTTACAGCTGAAGGAGTTGGGGGCTGGCCCAGCAAGGTGAGCCTAAACAGGACTCAACTACTCGAGGCCAATCAAGTGAGGTAGGGCAGCTGAACAGTCTCCAGCTCTTTCTTACTTCCCAATGGCTTGCAGAAAACCGGCGGGCATTTCGTCCTAAAAGAGAAGAAAGGGTCTGAGGAAAAGGAAAGAGTAAATCCCCACATCCAACCTTTTACTTCAAAATGCTCAGCTCTGTCCCTCTTCATCCCCATAATTCCAATCCTTTATCTCCCATCTACTCAAAAGTATTCAAGGCCTTCGTACCAGCCATGCATAGGCTGTGAGAAGAAAAAAGGTGAAGGGAGATCTGCTACTCTGGAGCCTCTCAGAGTAAGCATTAACCCTTCACAAAAGAGGTTGGTATATCTCTCGGGTCAAATGCTGAGGACTGTGGTAATACAAATGCCTGGGTTTCCCTAGGGCCTGGGCTAGGGCTATCTTCCCTCACCAGTCTTGGTGTTGGCCACGATCAGTTCAATGATCCAGTTGAGGATGTAGGTAGGCCGGATCCCGCTGTCCCCCAAGGATGGCAGCTCAGAGAGCATCCTCTCCAGCAAGGCCTGTGTGAAGGTCTGAGAGTGCAAGCCCCTAAGCAGGGGCTGCCAGAACTGAGAGAACGGCTTTGGCACCAGGATGTCATTCAAGTCCACATTTTCTAGGTTGTGACAGGCACATTGACAGGCGATGGTGGGAGGAAAAGCAAGAGAGAGAATAAGAGTAAGCCCCAACAACAACAACAGAGTTGCAATCACAGGACAGGAGGAAATAGGAAAACAGAACAGTAGGAGAAAAAGAAACTAGTTAGTATCTGGTATTCAATCATTGACTTAAATTAACATAGAAAAGAACAAGAACTGTTTCTAGCTTCCGCTTTGTCAATAACACTGTGTGACTTTTGGTCAGTACCTTCCCTTCTTTGGACCTCAGTTTGCCCATATTTAACATGAGGTTGCTGGACTAGATGACCTCACAAGATTGTTCTCAATTTGCTGTTCTATTTCTCTAGTTATTGGCTATATAACAATTAACACAGCATAACGACATTAAGATTCTCCCGCCTCACCCCAACTCAACCCACTCCAGATCTCCTAATGACAGCCCCACAAGCACAACTGCTTATCAGTGGAGCTACCTTTGGCCATACAGTGGCAACAAACAGCCCTCACCCAGCCCATTCCCTGTGTTCTTATCCAAGAAACACAATATTTCTGAGGCTGCAGGGAGCCCCCAGGGACCCTACCTTCATAGTTTATCTGCAAGGCAGCCAACTGCTCAAATGTGGGGATGAGGAAGCCATCATCCAGAAAAGCATCCAGTACAGCTTCACTGGAGCAAGAAGACACTTCTTTAGTAAGCTGAAGCAGCCAGAAGACCCTCTCTTACTCCCTCACCCACCCACAGGGAAGCCAATGCCTCTGGCAAGAAATAAAACAGCTTAAGGGAGGAGGAAAGTTTCCTGGGGCAAGAGCTGGTCTGGAAGTAGTAGGTTTTAAATGAACAAAACCAAGTATATTCTAGTTGAATTCCCATAATGAGGGCAGTTATGGGGGAGCTCCATACTGTGGAGCTCCAGTGATATAGCTCATAGGTACTTGCACTACTAACTCAAAGGTAGCACTTCCCCATCTATTTGAATCTACCATCAGTGGTTCTACAGGAGAAAGATGGGCAAATCTCTTCCTGTTTGATTTACAACCTATGAAACCCTGCTGAAGGGTCAGCACTGAGTTGGTTCCAACTCTACAGCAAAGAGTTTTGAGTGGTTGAACAAACCACAAATGGAGCGAAGTCCCAGGCCCTTTGATGAAAGGTTAAATGCCTGGGATAAGGCGAGTAAAGGGATTCTGGATTTAGTTTTGTTTTGCTCAGTCGTTTTTCTTACTCTTGATAATTCTCGAGTCTTCTACTCTTCCTCTTATGACTTCTTATGTCTTCTAGATCTCAAAGTAGTATTTTAAAAAAAAAAAAAAGTAGAAACCCTGGGGACTCAATTGCTAGACTAGATATAATCTGTAGGCTTTTGTTGCAGGGGTTGAAGAAAAAGGCTATAAGGATATCATTCATCCAAGTAAGATGCCTCCT
>NW_006400099.1:2034064-2036652 GCF_000299155.1 Elephantulus edwardii | reverse complement strand
AGTCTTTCTTTTACTTTTGAAAGAGAGGAGCGAACTGGGGTGCGGGGGGAGAGGGCTGGGCCGGGAGAGAAGTGCAGCAATGAATGAATGAATGGAAATCCAAATTCTCTGTAAATGCTCATTAAAATTATTAAAAATAAACAAAAAAGTTAACGAAAGAAAAAAAATACAGAATCAAAATATGATAGCACAGATATTCTTTGAACTAAACTCACTGATTTAGAGCCAGTTCCTATTTGTAGCAATCACTAAGGTTGTGAGTTGTTATAGGAGGAGACTGTCCATTTTTCCTCACAATCTCTGACATAATTGAGCCCATTGCTGCATTCACCATGTTAATCCAACTGGTTGGAAGTCTTCCTCTCTAGTCTGACCCTCCACCTTTCCAAGCGTGATATCCCTTTCCAAGGAATAGCTTCTCCTAGGAATGTGTCCAAAGTATGAGGGATGAAGTTTCGAAATCCTCCCCTCCAAGGAGCATTCTGTGTGTACCTTTTCTCAAGATATACTTGCTCATTCTTTTAGCAGTCCATGTGACTTTCAACACTCTTCTCCAACACTAAAACTCAAAGGCACCAGTTCTTCCATAATGCTTATTCACTGTCTATCACTCAGATATAAGTGAAAAGAACATGGCCTGAATCAGGCACACTTTAATCTTTAAACCGACATTATTGCTCTTCAGTATTTCGAGAGGTCCTTGAGAGTGAACTTGTGCAATGCAAAGCATCTCCTCATAGTCTGACTACTGGTGCCAAGGGTGTTGATTGTGGATCAAAGTAAGAGGAAACTGTTGACAGTTTCAGTAATTTTTCCATCTATCATGATTTTGTTGTGTCATCTGCATAACAGAGATTGTTGATAGATCTTTCACCAATCCTGACACCACATTTCTCCTCATAGAGCCCAGCCTCCCGGATAATCTGTTCTGCATACAGGTTGAAAAGGTATGGAGATAGGACACATCCCTGGCGTGTGCCCTTTCCCGTTTTGAACCATGCGGTGTTTCCTTGCTCTGTTCTGACGACTGCCTCTTGGTCCAAGTATAGGTTCCATATTAGCCCGATCAAGTCTTCTGGGATTCCCATTCTTCTCAGAGTCAGCCACGGTTTGTTATGATCCACACAGTCAAACGCCTTTGCATAATCAATGAAACACAGCTAGACATTCCTCTGGTGTTCCCTGCTTTCAGCTAAGATCCATCTAACATCAGCTACAATATCTCTAGTACCACGGCCCCTTTTAAACCCAGCCTGGACTTCTGGCAGTTTTCTGCTGATGTGCTGTTCCAGTTATGCAGATGACACAACCCTGCTTGCTGAAACTGAGGAGGACCTGAAGCGCTTGCTGCAGAGGGTCAAGGACTGCAGCCTGCAATATGGATTGAGGCTCAATATCAAGAAGACAAAGATTCTCACCACTGGACAATTTGGCAGAATCAGGATGGATGATGAAGAGATTGAGATTGTTCACAGCTTTAGTTTGCTGGCTCCACAGTCAAAATTGTTGGCACCAGCAGCCAGGAAATTAAAAGACATATTGCTATGGGAAAGTCTGCTGTTAGGGACCTCTCCAAAATACTGAAGAGCAATGGTGTCTCTCTGGAGACTAAAGTGCGTCTGATAAAGACCATGGTCTTTGCAATCACTTGTTATGTGTCAGAAAGCTGGGCAATGACCAGGGAGGACAGAAGGAGAATTGATGCTTTTGAGCTTTGGTGTTGGAGAAGAGTGCTGAGGGTGCCATGGGCTTCTAAGAAAACAAACAGATTCATCCTGGAGAGGGTTAAACTGGGCTGCTCCTTGGAGGCAAGGATCCTGAGGCTTCATCTGACATACTTTGGACATGTTATAAGGAGGGACCGGTCCTTGGAGAGGGACATCATGCTTGGGAGGGTGGAGGGAGGGTGCAGGAGGGGAAGACCCTCTATGAGGTGCATTGGTTCAGTGACTGGAGAAATCGGGATGGGTGTATTGGAGACAATGTGATTGGCACAGGACAGAGCAGAGTTTAGGGCTATTGTACACAGGGTCACTATGAGTCACAAGCAACTCGACAGCACATAACAACAACAACATCATGATTTTGCTTTTTGGCCTAGTGGTGAAGGCCTTTGTTTTCTTAATGTTGAGATGTAATTCATACTGAAGGCTGTAGTCTTTGATCCTCTGCAGCAAGTGCTTCATTCAGGTCCTACTCACTGTCAGCAAGCAAGGTTGTGTCATCCGTGTAATGCATATTGTTGATGAGTCTTCCTCCAAGGTGTCAAATAAATACATTCAGTGGAGTTTCTATAATGAATGGTATTGTCATGTGTAGAAGAATGAATTAGGATCTATGCCTTATGCTACATGGGTATAGAGGTCAAACTATCTACTTTTCAAACATTAGCCATGACATCAGAGGGCTCCTCTAGCTTTCTTAAACCTGTGAATAGAATTCAGTTGTTTGTTGTTGTTGTTATGTGCCGTCGAGTCGCTTGCGACTCATAGGGACCCTATGTACAAGAGCCCTAAACTCCGCTCTGTCCTGTGCCAATAGCACTGTCTCTGACACTCCCATCCCAATTATCCCAGTCACTGAATCAA
>NW_006400099.1:2030935-2032979 GCF_000299155.1 Elephantulus edwardii | reverse complement strand
TAATGCGAAACTTATACTTGGACCAGGAGGCAGTCGTCAGAACAGAGCAAGGGAACACTGCATGGTTCAAAATTCGGAAGGGCGTACGCCAGGGATGCATCCTATCTCCATACCTTTTCAACCTATATGCAGAACAGATTATCCGGGAGGCTGGGCTCTATGAGGAGAATTCAGTAGGAAAATTAATTTTCATTGTTAAGAGGACATACAAGTATGTTGTTGTTAGTTGCCCTCACATCAAGTACAACTCAGTGAACAACAGTTCTGAACCCTGTCCTATGGTGTGTCAACCTCACAGTCTCTAACACACTCAAACCAGTTGCTGTAGTCACTGTATCCATCCACTTGGTTGAGGGTCTTCCTTTCCTTTGCTATCCCCCACCTTTTCAAGCATGATGTCCTTTTCCAATGAATAGTCTTTCCTAGCAACATGCCCAAAGAATGTGAGATGACACTTCACCATCCTTGCCTCCAAGGAGTACACTTACTGCACTTTCTCCAAGACATATCTGTTTGTTCTTTTGGCAGTACATAGAATATGCAGTACTCTTCTCTAATATCAGTTCAAAGGCATCAATTTTTCTTCTGTCATCTTTATTCATTGTCCAGTTCTCAGCAACATAGCAAGTGATGAATAAGACCATGGTCTAAATTAGGTCCACCTTAGTCCTTAGCATCTTTGCTCCTATGTAATTTGGACAGATCACTGGCTACAGACTTTCTGAGTGCAATATATGTCTCCTGATCATGTATTAATTGTGGATTCAAGGAAGATGAAGTTAACAGTTTTGATCTTTTCTCCATCTATTATAATGCCACCAATAAGTCCAGTGTTGGGAATTTTTGTTTTCTTGACATTGAGATGCAATCCAGATTGAAGACTGTAGTATTTTATCTTCTTCAGCAAATGTTTCAAGTCCTCCTAACTTTCAGTAGTTAAGATCGTGTCATCTGTATTCTGAAGGTTACTGATGAGCCTTCTTCCAATCATGATGCCATATTCTTCTTCATAGAGTCTAAATCTTAGGATAATTTGTTCAGCACTCAGATTGAATAGTTACATGCTTTTCTTAATTTTAAACCATATAGTGTCCCCTTGCTTTGTTTACACAACAGCTTCTTGGTCTAGGTATAGGTTTCACAGGAGCACAATTAAGTGTTCTGTGATTCCCATTCTTCTCAATGTTAGCCAAAATTTGTTATTATCCATACAGTCAAATACCTTTGCATAGTCAATAAAGCATAAATTGGCATTCTTTTGGTATAAGAGTGCTGGGAGCCGAGCCGTTTTGTTCTACCTAGCTGAAGCCATTTTGTAATTCTCTAAGGACATGCCTGGACGTGTTGCCTCACCCTGGGAGAACAGGTTTCCTCTACTGGGAACACCCAACCTTACTTCTTCTTTCCACTCCCCCCATTGTGTTTCAGTTTACCCCACCCTGGAAGGATAGGTTTCAGTTTACCCCACCCTGGGAGGACAGGTTTTGGCTTACTGGGAACGCCCTGCTAAGTAATCTTACTTCTTTCCACTCCCCTCATTCGTTCTCCTATTATAACTCTGTATGAGTTCAATAAAGTGGAGACTTGATTGGAAATTCCATCTTGTCTCAATGTCTCTTTGTCTCCTGGGCCCCCCATTCTCTTTCTTCCTCTCCTAGGGTCACCGTTGAATGTCCCCGCTGGCCGGGGCATAATTGGCGCCCAAACGTGGGGCCCCAGGAACGAGGAAGGACGATGAACACTGCCCGCTAGAAGTGACCGGCCGGCCCATCCATTGAGTCGCCGTGAGTCAGGGACCACGAGTGCAGACTCGCATTGTTGCCAGCCGCAGGACTATTCGCCCTGAGAGACAGGCACGGAGCTGCCGCCACAGGATTACCCGCCCTGTGAGAGAGGCACGAGAGGCAGCGAAATTATGCGACAGGGATTAAGTGAACATGAATTGTTCGTAAAGGGGATCAAGGATTTCCTCAAGGCAAAGAGGTATAAGGGTAACTAAAAAAGATTTAAAGAAATTTTTCTTGTTTTTAGAAGATGTTTGCCC
>NW_006400099.1:2028574-2029185 GCF_000299155.1 Elephantulus edwardii | reverse complement strand
TTTCAATTCTTCAGAAACATACCTTTTTGCCTTTACCTATATATATCATAAAGGTCCTAACGTTTTTACAGATGTTTCTAATTATGAGAAAAAATGGAATATTGTAGTATTAACAAATTCAATGTTGAATCATATCTTTATAAATCAGTACTAGAAAGCAAATTATGTGGGTTTTTTTTTTTTAGCTTTAGGGAAGATCTGATGAAAATATTGATATTACTATTATTATTATTATTATGTGTTGCAAACAGAGGGTCCCAAAGAAAGGAATAATTTTATAGTTAATAATCATACAAATGAAAGACCCCAAACTAGGGCTTTACCCAGACCGGGCACGACCCCGAGCAACTCACACCAGATCCACTTGCTGTAATCATGAAAGACCCCAAACTAGGGCTTTACCCAGACCGGGCACGACCCCGAGCAACTCACACCAGATCTACTTGCTGTAATCACAAGAGGCTTTTCTTGACGAAGCTTCGGGACGACTTATATCTCACACAAGAGACAGGGAAGTCGACCCCGAGCTCCAAAAAGCAAGGGAATTTATACTAGGTCTGGGGTTCTTTGGCGTAGAAATAGCTCATTGGCTCTTTGGAAAAGGAGAAGTT
>NW_006400099.1:2021721-2023544 GCF_000299155.1 Elephantulus edwardii | reverse complement strand
TGTCTCTACTTCTGCTGTAGCTTCAACACAAGAAGTCCACACGGCTAAGTTTTTAATTGGGTTAGTGCATATTGTGACAAAATTTAAAGCAAAAGAATATATACTCAATTATGGCCTAAAAGTTAAGGGGATGTGGTCAAAGGCCAGTCACTCCTTTTGTGGAGGCCCTTAATAGGCTTTCTTTTGTTTATTTCTTTTGGCCCCTGGGCAATTCAGAGGCTTACATGCTTTATCAAGCAGCAGGTCGAATCCATAGCCTCCTTTCCCGTACAAGTCCGTTATCAAAGACTGCAAATATAAAGAAAATCCTTGATGATACAGGCTAATAAACCGGGCAGCCAGAGACGGGTAAGAGACACCAGCTGGGTTAGCGCATGATGGGTAAGATCAGTAGGTGCGGTGTCCAACCTAAGACAGGTGCCGGTTTCATACATGGTCAAACAGGAGAGCACCAAAGGTTGCACTTTTGCAGTCTTCAAATAATTATTTAAACAGGGAGGATCTGCTGGGAGCAGAGCCGTTTTGTTCTACCTAGCTGAAGCCATTTTGTAATTCTCTAAGGACATGCCTGGACGTGTTGCCTCACCCTGGGAGAACAGGTTTCCTCTACTGGGAACACCCAACCTTACTTCTTCTTTCCACTCCCCCCATTGTGTTTCAGTTTACCCCACCCTGGAAGGATAGGTTTCAGTTTACCCCACCCTGGGAGGACAGGTTTTGGCTTACTGGGAACGCCCTGCTAAGTAACCTTACTTCTCCTTTCCACTCCTCTCATTCGTTCTCCTATATATATCTCTGTATGATTTCAATAAAGTGGAGACTTGATTGGAAATTTCGTCTTGTCTCAATGTCTCTTTGTCTCCTGCACCCCCCCCCCATTCTCTTTCTTCCTCTCCTAGGGTCACCGTTGAATGTCCCCGCGGGCCGGGGCATAATAGTCTCTTTATATCACTTTAGAGATAAAAAATGGATTAGCAAAGAAAAGGCAAACAAGAGTAGGTAAGAGAACATAAGTACTAATCCACATGAAGATTGCTGAGGAAGATATTGAGAAGAAACAGATTTTTTTAGCACCAACATAGACAGAAAGACTTCCCCTGAATTTAGATGTCTAGTCTCCTAAATTATGATAAAAGAATTTTCAATTTGTGCATAAACTTGGAATAAAAGGTGTTATTTAAGTTGAAAGAACTGAAGAGCAGAGTCAAGCCTTTAGTTGCAATTCCTACAGAAAAGATATTGAATGATGCAAGAAGCAGCAAAAGATGGAAGGACTACACAGGGTCACTATACTAAAAAGAAGTACTCAACATCTTTGTGACCTACTGAGTAGGAAGTTGTACTGCCAACTGAAAGACAGGCAGTTCTAATCCACCAGCTGTTCCATAGGACATACATGGGTAATCTCCTCCTGTGTGGTTAATTGTTGTGTTGTTAGGTGTTTTTGAGTTGAGTATGTCTCATAGTAACTTTATGAACAAATCTGAACCCTGTGCTTATCTGTGCCATCATGTCCTACCTGTTGCATCCTCACAATCTCCGACACAATTGAGCTTATTGCCGCAGTCAGTATGTCAGTCCACCTGGTTGAGGGTCTTCCTCTCTTTTGCCATCCACCAGTCTTCTCAAGCATGATGTCCTCCTCTAAGGAATAGCCTCTCTTAGCAACATGCTCCAAGTATGTGAGATAAGGCTGTATTATCTTTGTCTCGCATGGTTATATATGAACATGGGTGTGCATATATCTGCTTGGATGTCAGCTATGGTCTCTTCAGGGTATATTCCCAGTAGTGGAATTGCTGGGTCAAATGGTATCTCTATTT
>NW_006400099.1:1995088-2013341 GCF_000299155.1 Elephantulus edwardii | reverse complement strand
CTGCATAGTATTCCATGGTGTGAATGTGCCACAGTTTCTCAATCCATCTGGGCTATTTCCATGTTCTTGAGATGGTGAATAATGCTGCTGTGAACATTGGTGTACAGATCTCCATTTGTGTCTCAGTTCTAATTTCCTTGGAGTATTTTCCTAGTAGTTGAATAGCTGAGTCATATGGAGTTTCTATGTTCAAATTTTTGAGGAAACACCAAAATGTCCTCCAACGTGTTTGCACCACTTTACAATCCCACCAACAATGTATGAGAGTTCCCACCTTCCCACATCCTCTCCAATATTTATTGTTTACTGCCCTACTAAGCTTTGCCACTGCTACTGGGGTGAAATGGTAACTCACTGTGGTTTTGATTTCCATCTCTATTATTGCCAGTGATTTTGAACATTTCTTCATGTCTTTTGACCACCTGAATGCCTTCCTCTGTGAAATGTTTTTCCATGTCTTTCACTCATATTGTAATTGAGTTATCAGTCTTTTTCTTCTGGAGGCGCAAGAGTATTCTGTAAACTTTTTTATGAGACCCTTGTCCTAAATGGTATTGCCAAATGTTTGTTTCCAGTCAGTAGACTTTCTTTTTACCCTGTTGGAAAAAGTTTGTGATGAGCACAGAGATTTAATCTTTAAAAGGTTCCATTTGAGAGGTGGCAGAAGAGGTGGTTGGTGCAAGAGGAGGGAGAGGAGCTCATGGGCCAGAGAGGTGGCGACTGCGACTGAGGTCGTGGTGCCTTGAGAAAGCCCGAGTGGTGGTGCCAGCAGAGGCCAGGGTGGAGTTTGGAGAGGCATGGCTGGACCAACACATTTCTCAATGTGGTCAAGTTTATTCCCCACACCTCCTGTTGCCACCACTCAAGCCCTGGTCCTCAGAGGAGTGGTGATAGGAGCCCAGAGCTGAGACCATGTGATGGTCCTGGCCTTAGCCATCACCTTCCTTCACACCCTGGCTGAAGACCTGGAACCATGATTTTCCAAGACCAAGTGGGCATCCTTGATGGCCGGTTCAATGGCTGGAATGAGTGTGAGCAGAGTGCTGTCCCTTCTGAGGTGGGTCATCTGCATCTAGGCCTGCTTCCTGCAGTTGTATCTGGAGCATTCACTGGCAGATTGCAATGGCATCTGCCAGCTACAGTCAGAGGCCAACAGTACTGCTATTGTCAGCCAGTGGCAGCAGGAGTCCAAAGAGAAGTGGCCATCCTTGCTCCAGCCAAGCAATACAGAGGCCAAAACAGAGTGCATGAGGCTACTACAGAAAGTACTGGCCTACTCAATAGAGAGAAATATCTTCATTGAGGAGAACCACCCGTTGTTCTCCTATGCCCTCATCCACCAAGCCACCACACTGGAGAACTGCAATGCAATAGCACTTTGGCTAAGTCACATGGAAGTGGCTAGTGGTTTCTGAACCCTGTTGGAGCCTGCCTATCACTCATGCCATGGGTCAGAAGAGTGGAGGGGGGTGCTACAGAGTTGGGTCCTGGGAAGAAAGGACCAGGCTGGCAGGAGACACCACCCCGGGAAAAGGGACACATGCCCTTCCATCCACCCAGCTCCATGTCACCAACCATCACCAGTATTGAGAGCACTGCAAACACAGGTCTCCCCTGCCAAATCCACCCCAGCCCATTGAAGTGCTCCATGTCACTCATCCCTATGAGCCCACAGGCCCCAGGAGAATGATCCAGTCCAGAAGACCTCGCCCTAGCTGCCTTTGCCATACCAGAGCAGTATGGCCTCCTCTGGCAGTGAGCCGATGGAGGATCAGGGCTCCAGTTGTAACACTTTGCAAGAGGAGAGCAGTGGCATGAAGGATATTTCCTCTTGGCTCAAGAGTCTTTGCCTGGACGAGTATGCAGACCTCTTTTCACAGATGAGCTATGGGGAGATGATGACACTGGTTGAGTAGTACATGGAGTCTCAGAATGTCACTAAAGGTGCCCGCCATAAGATAGTCCTGAGCATCCAGAAGCTGTGTGAGAGGCAGAGTGTCCTCGAGTCCCTGGAAAAGGATGTGCTGAAAAGTGAGAATCTGCTAAATGCTCTGCAGGAGCAACAGCAGATCATCATCACCCCCATCAAGGCCTACAATGTCCTCCAGGCCACCATGGCTTCTGCAGCCACTGTCACCCCTACTGCCAAGGATGGAAGTGCGGGAGGCGGGGGGTGGAGGAGAGACAATGCTGCCAGGTGCTGAGCCTCCGCAAGCCCATTCTGTCACAGACAAGGGCACTGAGGCCAAAGACCCTTCAGCAACAGAGAGCTTTCCCATTTCATCAACTGCAGCTCCTGCTGATGACAATGAACCAGCTCCAGTTTGATGTCATTTGATGAAGATATCCCCAGTTTACATGCGTGATGCACAAAGTGTGCACTCAGTAGCTAGTGTCCAGGCCGGATGAAGAGAACATCACCATTCACGTCCAGCTCATTGAAAAGTTTCTGACTCCTGAGGTTTTCATGGAGACACCGAAGAAAGGCCTGTTTCCTGGAAACAGCAAGTACTGAAGCTTCTCCAGACATTACCTCACAAAGCTGCATTAGAGATGCAGACACTTGAGCAGCAGAAAGGCTGGGCATTCAGCTCACAGTCACTCCCCATAACTGGCTCTGTGGGGATGGGGGTGGCTCAGAGGACCCAGTGGCAGTTCCTTATGCCTCCCACCCAGCAGGATGGGCCTCTTTATCACCTCAGGCATTGCAGAAGAGACCAGCCCCAGCCTTGAAGACCAGGGCTGACAGAATCCGTGGTTTGCCAAACCTGGAGACAGCAGCAACATGCCCAGTCAGAGACACAGCTTTGCACAGCGTACCCACTCGCTTCTGGTCCACTCATCATCCCGGGCCGTTCTCCTATTTCTTCCACACTACCCAGTCCCTGGGCCTGACCTGGGGATCAATCTCACTCTGGAGTCTCTGTGTCTGAGCATGACAGGACACGCCTTGGGTGATGGAACAGACAAAACCTCCACCATCTGAAGGGACCCATAGGCTCCCTGGGTGCAGGCTGGGCCACTACTCATCAGAATCCTCTGCAACAAAGAGAAGGTTTGCTGGCTTAGCGATACATTCTAATTTTTTTTCTACTTTTTCACACTCTAAACTTTTGTTTAACATTGGCACCCGCCTTGCCCACTCCCAGACCCATCGTGGGGTCTCTTCTGAGTGCCAGGGAAGTATGGGGCAGACACAAAATAAGGTGGCAGGGACAGATCAGGCTGCCTACCCCTTCCCTTCATTATCCCCACCTGGCCTAGTCCCATCCTGGCCTCCTCCAGATTGCTGACCACTGCCCCTCTCCAGGGAGCAGGCACCCCCATAGACAAGCTGACCCACTCCCTTGTGGAGCCTGCTCAGATGCTTTTGACATGGGAAAAATGAATGGGGTAGATAAGCTGTTCTCTCAAACTTTGAGAGGAGTTAGAGAGAAGCAATGGGCTGAGGAGGGGAACCCCTCTCTCCTCTAACTTTTACCTCTTCCTTCTCCCTATTCCATGAGGACAGGAGCTACCCTCCTCTCACCTCCTTTTGCCCTGCTTATCAGAGGTTCTCTACTACTAATTTCTTAGGCCTATTGAAGATGCATACAGTTCTTAACGGTTCTCCCCTCTCATTTTTAGAATCCCCAGGCCTCTTTTTGAACCAAGACAGTGACAGGGGGAGCCTGAATTTTACAAGAGGAAAGGGCAGACCTCCCTCCTCCCTGCCTCCCTCAGCCCTGGCTTCCCTGGCTGCAGAATTTGAAGGTGAGGAGCCAGGAAAGCCAGTGAGGTCAGGAAGTCTGTTGCCTTAATGTCCCCTTAATGTGGTATCAGTCCTGGGAAAGGGACATCATCCTTTGGAGAGTGGAGGGACAGCAGAGGAGAGGAACACTCTCGATTAGATGGATTGATTCAGTGACTGAGGTAATCGGTGTAGGTGTGTCAGAGACAATAAGATTGGCACAGAATAGAGCAGGGTTTAAGGCTGTTGTACATAGTGTCGCTATGAGTCCCACATGACTCGACGGCATGTAACAACAACAAGTGTGTGTGTGATAGTAAATTTAGAATTAGTCGGATTTAATGAAGTGACAGTTTATCAGCAATTGAAGATATTGGTACTTATTTTCTTCCTTATGAAAAATTTCCTCCAAATTTCAAGCTGGAAAGTCACTGGAATTTAGAAAAGAATTATAACTACATGGCTTTTTAGAATTTTGATATGTACGTGCACAACAGATTATCCAGGAATCTGGGTTCTATGAAGAAAATGTGGCATCAGGATTGGAGGAAGAGTCATCAACTATCTGCCTTTTGCAGATGACACAACCCTGCTTACTGAAATTGAGGAGGACATGAAGAGCTTGCTGCAGAAGGTCAAGGACTGCAGCCTTAAATAGGGAATGAAACTCAACATCAAGAAAACAAAGATTCTCACCACTGGGCCAATTGGCAGCATCATGATGGATGGTGAAGAGATTGAGATTGTTAACTATTTCAGTTTGTTTACTTTTACAATCAACACTCCTGATACCAGCAGCCAGGAAATAAAAAGACAAATTGCATTGGGAAAGTCTGCTTTCAGAGACCTCTGCAAAATACTGAATAACAACAATATCAGTCTGAAGACTATCGTGCACCTGATACAGGCCATAGTATTTGCAATTACTTGCTATGCATCAGAGAGCCAGACTAAAGATGATAGAAGAATCTATGCCTTTGAGCTGTGGTACTGGAGAATAGTATTGAATGGACTGCTAGGAGAACAAACAGTTCATCCTATAGAGAGTGAAACCAGGCTGCTCCTTAGTCGCAAGGATCCTGAAGCTTCATCTGACCTACTTTGGACATGTTGCAAGGAGGGACCTATCCTTGCAGAGGGCTGTCATGCTTTGGAGGGTGGAGGGAGAGCGCAAGAGGGAAAGACCCTTGATGATATGGATTCAGTGACTGAGGTAATGGGGGTAGGTGTGTCAGAGACAATAATATTGGCAGAGAATATAGCAGGGTTTAGAGCTGTTGTACACAGTACCACTATGAATCACAGGTGACTCGATGATACATAACAACAACAACAACAACACTAAGAATACAAGGAAATGCCTTGCACTGAGAAAATCTGTAGATAGGGACCTTTCCAAATTATTGAGGAGATTCACGTCAGTTTGAAGATTAATGTGCATCTCAGTATTTCCAATTACTTGTTAGGCATTCAAAAGTTGGGCAATGAAAACAGGAAAAGAATTGACGCCTTTGAGTTGTGATGTTGAAGAGCACTGAATATCCCATGGACGGCCAAGAGAATGAACAGATATGTCTTGGAGAGGGTGCAGCCAGAGTGCTGTTTGGAGGCAAGAATGATGAGGCTTCACTTCACATACTTTGGACATGTTTCTTGGAGAATGACATGATGCTAGGAAGGGTGGAGGACTGATGAAGGAGAGGACGACCCTCAACCAGGTGGACTGGCATCATTGTGACAGCTGCAATGGGCTCTCATGTGTCAGAAAGTGTGAGGATGGCACAGGATAGAACAGGGTTCAGATCTTTTGTTCATAGGGTCCCTATGAGTTGTGCTCCACTTGACAGCACCTAACAACAACAATAAAAGCATTAAGAATTGTGTACAGGTTGTTCATAATGACTTTGTACTGGCCCTTAAAACAACCAATAAAATATTAATCATGAAAGAAAGGGGGGCAAGAAGAAGAAGCAGAATCAATGACTTAACTAAACACCTCCATCAAATAGAGAAAAACAAAAATCTAACCCCACAGTCTTTAGAAGGAAGGAAATTATAAGGAAAAGAGATAAAATCAATGAGATAGGAAACAGAAAAGCAATTGAAACAATAAACAAGACCAGAAGCTGGTTCTTCAAAAGGTTTAATGAAATAGACAAACCACTGGCAAACATAACAAAAGAAAACAACGAGAAGATACAAATAACTTGAATAAAAATTATTGAGGTGACATCACAATAGAACCAGATGAAATGAAATTGATAATATCAGAATATTATGAAACGCTATACTCCAATAAATTTGGAAACCTAGAGGAAAAAAGACAAATTCCTCAGAACTCACACTCTACTCAGGTTGACACAGACAGGTGTAGAACAGTTGAACAGACCCATCACAAAAGAAGACATTGAGCTGGTCATAAAAAGACTCCCTCCCGACCTAAAAAATGTCTGGCCTAGATGACTTCCTGACTGAATTTTACCAAATACTCAGAGAAGATCTGTCAATAATTATCCTTAAATTATTTCAAAATAAGAAAAGAGAGAATATTACCAAAGTCATTCCATAAAGCAAACATAACTCTAATACCAAAACCAGGCAAAGACATTACCAAAAAAGAAAACTGCAGACCAATGTATCTCATGAATATAGATACAAAGATCTAGTGTGAAAAACAATGTATACAAACTTTATGAACTTTATATGTAAAGTGTAGAAAATTTTTAAAAAATGAAAAAATAATCCTTGATAAAATCCTGGCCAATAGAATCCAACAGTATGACCAAGTGGGATTCATAACAGGTATGCAAGGACTGCAGGAGCTGCAGGTGCTGACGTGTCAGGAAGCATGAATGGCAACGGCAATTGTGGCAAAAATTGATTGGAGAGTTAGAGTTAAGTATAGGCCAATAGGAATAAGTAGTTATAGGCCAATAGGAATAGGAAGTTATAGACCAATAGGAATAGATAGTTAACAACCAATAGGATTAGTTAAGTTAGTGGAGTAAGAACCAATAGAAATTAAGCATAGAAGCTATCTAGGTAAAGGGTATATAAGGGGCTGGGAGGAGGAATTGGGGGCGCGCGGCGGCCGCCATTTTACCACAATAAAGAAGCTTTCAGCTGCAGCGAATCCCAGTGTCGTGTGCATTCTTTTCATCCCGCGGGCGGGTTTGGAACGCGGCAAAGGACAGTTCAACATAAGAGAAACAACCAACTTAATCACATCAACAAAACAAAGAACAAGAACAACATGGTCCTGTCAATTGAGAGAGAAAAGATCTTTGGCAAAATCTAACATCTCTTTCTAAATAAAACATTCAGCAAAATAAGAATAAAGATATTTTCTTAAAATAGTGAAAAGTTTATATGCAAAACCAAGAGCTAACATTATTCACAATGGAAAAAAGAAAGGGACCAGACAGAATGCCCACTTTCATCACTCCTCTTCAATATTGCATTGTAAGTACTTGTTAGGAAAATATAAAAAAGATAAGGAAAGAAGAGACATCCAAATCAACAAAGATATGGTAAAACTGTCACTATATGCAGATGATATGATAGTGAACACACAGTACCCTAAGGACTCAACAAAAAACTCTTGGACATATTAGACCCATCTAATAGAGTGGCAGGATACAAAATCAATATACAAAGCTCAATGAGATTCCTCTACAGTAACAAGGGAGACATAGAAAAGGAAACTAAGAAAGCAATACCATTTACAATGACCATCCATAAATTGAGGTACTTGAGAGTAAACCTAACCAGCAACACAAAAGACCTTTATAAAGAAAACTACAAAGCACTACTGTAAGAAACAATAAAAGACCTAAGTAAATGGAAAAATATTCCCTGTTCATGGGCAGGAAGACTCAATATAGTGAAAATGACAATCCTACTAAAAGCAATCAACTTGTTCAATGCAATCCCAGCACAGATACTGAATTCATTTTTCAAAGAGGTAGAAAAGGCACTTGACAAATTTATTTGGAAAGGAAAGAGACCTCAAATAAGCAAAGCACTTCTGATAAACAAGAATGAAATGAGAGGCATAGTACTTCCAAATCTTAAAACCTACTACACAGCTATAATAACCAAAACAGCATTGTACTGGTATAATGGCAGACACAGACCAATGGGACAGAATCTAGAACACAGCAATTAACCCATCCACCTACAGCCAGCTGGTGTTAGACAAGGAAACAAATCCTGTCAAATGAGGAAATGACAATCTCTTCAACAAATGATGCTGGCAAACTGGACTTCTACCTGCAGAAAGCTGAAGCAGGACCAATATCTCACATCATACACAAAAATCAACTCAAGGTGGAACAGAGACTTATGGGTAAAGCCCCAAACCATAAAGATCATGAGACAAAATGGTATCAAACTTAGAAGTCCTAGCCTGTGGTATAAAGAGGCTGGCAAATATAGCCAAAAATGCACAACTAGGAGAGGATAACATAGATGAATAGAACCTCATAAAGAATAAGTCCCTGTGTACATAAAAAACTTTTACCAATAGGGTGAAAATACAACCTACTAACTGGGGGGGGGGGTGAAACCGAAACATTTGGCAATGCCATGTCAGACTTTTCTCATAACAAAAGTTTCTCAATATAAGTTACAGAATCCTACAAGGCCTCCACAAGACAACAAAACAATACAAAACAAAACCCAACAAATTAACAAAAACCCAACCACACTTGATAAACAATTACAAAATGGGCAAAAGACATGGACAGAATTTTTGCAAAGAAAGAGATTTAGATGACCCACGACACATAAAGAGATGCTCAAAATCAACAGCAACAAGAAAGATGAAAATCAAAACCACAATGAAAGGCAATCTCACCGCAGTAGCAGTGACAAAGGGCAGCAAGCAACAAGCAATAAATGTTGGAAAGATTGCATCTCTCATATACTATTGCTCGGATTCAAAACTGGTACACTTGTTATGCATCAGAGAGCTGGACAATGACTAGGGAGGACAGAAGGAGAATTGACAGATTCATCCTAGAGAAGGTTAAATCAGGCTGCTTCTTGGAGGCAAGGATTCTGGGGTTTCGCCTGACATACTTTGGACATGTTGTAAGGAGAGACAGGTCTTTAGAGAAGGACATCATGTTGGGTAGAGTAGAGGGACAGCGTGGGAGGGGAAGACACTCTATGAGGTGGGTTGATTCAGTGACTGGGGTACTCGGGATGGGTGTGTTGGGGGCAATGAGATTGGCACAGGATAGAGCACGGTTTAGGGCTGTTGTACATAGGGTCGCTATGAGTCGCAGACGACTCAATGGCACATAACAACATAACAATTTTTAATTTGGTGTACCGTCGAATTGGATCCGACTGGCACAGGAGGAGTTTGTCCCTC
The DNA here is from genome assembly GCF_000299155.1 of Elephantulus edwardii. Lineage (NCBI taxonomy): Eukaryota > Metazoa > Chordata > Mammalia > Macroscelidea > Macroscelididae > Elephantulus > Elephantulus edwardii. The sequence continues at coordinate 2,004,231 of NW_006400099.1, read as the reverse complement.
CCTCTCCAGGGGAGCATCTGGTGGATTTGAACCGTGCACCTTCGGAACTGCAGTGCAGCTTCTTGCCACTAGGCCATCAGCACTCCCTTCTAAATGTCATTTTAAATGGAATCATACATCTTCTTTTATTGCACTTATAATTTCTGAGACTTGCCCATGTTGCTTTGTATAGCAATATTTTCTTCTTTTCACATGTTGAGTAATATTCCATTGTACAAATGTATACTTTTTTTATCGCTTTACCAATTGAAGGGTATTTATGTTATTTTCTGTTTGGGGAAATATAAGTTCCTAGGTGATAGAGGAGAAGTTTTTGGATGTGCATAGGGATTTGATTATTAGAAGATCCCACTCATCTACTTTATCTTCTCCTGGTTGTGGGTCAAGCTATTCTTTTGAGACAATGATTTTGAAGCTCTGTCTCATATAGTTGGGTCATGTTGCCAGGAGGGGCCAGTCCTTGGAGAAAGGCATAATCTTGGAAAGGTGGAAAGACAACACAGGTGAGAAAGACCCTGGATGTGATAGACTGACACAGTAACTTTTGTAATGAAGATAGAGGTGTCAGACACAGTAAGACTGGTTCAGGTTAGCGTGAAGTTTAGAGCTATTTTACATAGGGTCGCTATGAGTTACAGGCAACTTGATAGTATATAACAACAACAAATATGTAGGTGTGTTATTTCTATAGTATATGATAAGTATATATTTTATTTCCTGAGACACTGACAAGCTGTTTTCTGAAATGTCTGTCATATGGTGGACAGTGTTGTGTGGATCTCCCCAATTAAAACAAGCTTGGAAACAGGAGTGGCATCCACTTTCGAAATAGCTTGCCTCCAGAAACCCTATAAACCTGGAGAAAGGATGATTGTCACACAAGTGTTGAGGACTTTCATTCATAGGGTCGCTATGAGTTGCCTATGACTCGATGGCACTTAACAACATAGAGAGAGACCAGTTGGCCTAGTAGACCGAAAGTGATGCTACCAAGCCAAAGGTGGGTTACTCTAATCCGGCGACCTCAGGCCTGTTTTTCCTTGTTTTTGTTCAAACATCCTTCTAGGTCGTATATATATCCCTGGTGTGTCCACTTGCTGTACAGAGGTAACTGTGGTTGCTGTGAAGCTGAACACTGTGACACTAATTTGTCAAATGCGATAATGGTTACCCATGGTAGACGGTGTTGGGTGGAGATCCCCGATTAAAACAAACTTGAAAGCAGGAGTAGCATCCACTTCTGAAATAGCTTGCCTCTGGAAACCCTATAAACCTAGAGAAAGGATGAAAGTCACACAAGTGTCAGGGACTTTCGTTCATAGGGTCATTATGAGTTGCCTACAACTCGACAGCACTTAATAACAACAACAACATCATCCATACAGAAGGATTACAGTTTCTCCACTTTTTTGTCATCATATGATACGATAATTTTTTAAAAAATTATATCCATTCAAATTATATGCTTTTTATTATCATTTCTCCACTCTCTCCCACCACTCATCAAACTCTTCAACCCTGTGATTTTCCCTCTCCCTATCCACAACCTTGCCTCTTTCCCTCTTTGTATATCCTTACACATCTCACTGGCCATCTTTATGTTTTTGCAATAACGGTCTTAAACAATATTTGTTTTTATGTGCCTGAGTTAGTTTCACTCAGCATAATGTTCTCTAACCTCTCCCATATTTTATAGTATTTTTTAAAATTGTTGCTCCTGAGTCATATTCCACTGTGTGAATATACAACAGTTTCACAATTCATTTGTTTGTTGATGGACCCTTGGGCTGTTTCCATGTTCTTGCTATTGTGAATAAAGCTGCTATGGACATCAGTGCACAAATCTCCATTTGTATCTCAGTTCTGTTTTCCTTAGCGTATATTCCTAGCAAGGGTACAGTTGCATCATATGTTGTTGTTATTGTTATATGCCATTGAGTTGCTTGTGACTTATAGCAACCCTATGTACAATAGCCCCGAAACCTGCTCTATCCAGTGCCAACTTTACTGTCTCTGACGTGGTCTTCTCTTTCTCTGTCCCTCCACCCTTTCAAGCATGATGTCCCTCTTCAAGGACTGGTCCCTCCTTGTAACATGTCCAAAGTGTGTCAGACAAAGCTTCAGAATCCTTGCCTCGAAGGAGAAGCCTGGTTTCACCTTCTCCAGGATGAACCTATTTGTTCTCCTGGCAGTCCATGGTATATTCAACACTCTTCTCCAGCACCACAGCTCAAAGACATCAATTCTCCTCCTTCTATAATCCTTAGTCATTGGCTAGCTCTCTGATACATAGCAAGCAATTGTGAAGACTAGGGCCTGTATAAGGCACACCTTAGCATCCAGACTGTCATTGCTCTTCAGTACCCTGAAGAGGTCCCTGACAGCAGACTTTGTCAATTCAATTAGTTGTTGTTTTTTTTTTTTATTTCCTGGCTGCTGGTACCAAAAGTGTTGATTTTGGAGCCAAAATAATGAAAGCTGTTAACAGTCTCAATCCCTTCACCATTTATCATAATGCTGCCAGTCGGCCCAGTGGTTAGAATCCAAGTCATATAGAATCTTTAAATTATTTTTATTGGTTTGTATATGTTGTTATGAGTTGCCTGAGACTCATAGCAACCCTATGCACAATAGCTTTAAATCCTGCCCTGTCCTGAGCCAGCTTCATTGACTCTGAAACATATCCCCATTTTCCTAATTACCGTGTCAATCCACTTGATCTGGGGTCTTCCTCTCCTGCACTGTCCCTCCACCTTTCCAAGCATGATGTCTTTCTCCAAGGATGGGTTTCTTCTGGCCACTTGTCAAAAATAAGTGAGATGGAGCTTCAAACTCCTAGCCTCCAAGGAGAAACTTAGTTTCACCCTCTCCAAGACAGACCTATTTGTTTTCTTGGCCATCCATGGTATATTCAAGACTCTTCTCCAGCACCACAACTCAAAGGCATCAATTCTTCTTCTGTCATCCGTAGTCATTGTCCAACTCTCATGTGTATAACAGGTAATTGTGAAGACTATGGCCTGGATCGGAAGACCCCCTATGAGGTGGATTGATTAAGTGACTGGGGTAATCGGGATGGGTGTGTCAGAGGCAATGAGATTGGCATAGGATAGAGCACGGTTTAGGGCTGTTGTACATAGGGTCGCTATGAGTCACAAACGACTCGATGGCACATAACAACAACAACATGGTCTGGATCAGGCACATCTTAGTCTGGTTTGCATATAATCATTCATATCCCTTGTGTTTCGTTCATGTTCATTGTGTTTTATATAATCATTCATTGAATTTTATGTCATTAATTACTATTGCTCTATGTCTATTACCACATTTCTTTTCAAGTGCCCATTGAATCTTTCCTGTTCCTTCACTCTCTCTATCTATCCACTAATGTTTACTATCCTAGTGATTTTTCTCCCATCCACCTTTTCAACCCCCTTTCTCCTTTATTGCTTCCCTTCTTGAACATGTTATACATATCTTTATCAGTTATCCCCCTATTTTCACAATTGGAGTCTTATGCAGTATTTTTCCCTATTTAACTGAGTTACTTCATTCAACAGAATATTCACTACACTGTCCCATGTTACATAGTAAGCTCTAGTGGTGTGTGGGAAGAAGCTGTGTTGAAAACCTGAAGGCACTCAGTTTGAGGCCACCAGCTGCTCTGCTGGGAGAAGGATGGGCAATCTCCTCCCATGCAATTAACTGCCTCTGAAAACCCACTGGAGTTTCAGCTATGGGTCGGTTCCAACTCGATGGTACTCAACAACATTGCTTTTTAGTATTGTATAGTACTCCATTTGTGTGAATGTACTCCAATTGCTCAATCCATTTGTTTGTTGGTGGGCATTTTGTTGTTGCCATTTTCTTGCTATTGTGAATAATACTGCTATGAACATAAGTGTAAATATCTCCGTGTCTCTGCTCTGATATCCTTGAGGTATATGCCCACCATTGGTCCACATCTTACAATGTATAGAAATACCAACTCAAAGTGGATCAGAGACCTAGGGGTGAAACCTCAAACCATAAAATCATAAGAGACAAAATGGAAAAATATTTAGAAACCCTAGTCTACAGTCTAAATAGGTTTGCAAATATAACCAAAATGCACAACCAGGATAAAATCAACAAATGGGACCTTCTTAAAATCAAATCCCTGTGTGCATCAAATACTTTCTCCAATAGAGTGGAAAACATTTAGTGACGAAATTTTCAGTCTCATAAATGAAGTTTGTTGGTTTTATGTGCTGTCGAATCAACTACAACTCATAACGACCCTATGCACAATAGCTCAGAACTTGGCTCTGTCCTGAGCCAATATCACTATCTCTGACAAACCTACTCTCATTAACCCAGTTATTGCGCCAATCCATCCTATCTGGGGTCTTCCTCTTCTGAATTGTCCCTCTACCTTTCCAAGCATGATATCCTTCTCCAAAGACTGGTCCGTCTTGGCTACATGCCCAAAGTGTGTGAGACGTAGTCACTACAGGACTTTCTGTCAACTATTTAATCTTGCTTAGATATGGTCAACACCCTTAGTACCAGAACTCAGGAGATCAGTAGATACATAGCATTGAGAAAGTCTGATGATAGGGATTTTGCCAATGTTCTGAAGAGGAATGATGTCAGTCGAAAGTCTAAGGTGTGCTTGATTGAGACCACAGTCTTTACAGTGACCTGCTATGCCTCTGAGAGCTTGATAAATAAGGATGACAGAAGAAAAATCTATGCATTTGATTTGTGGTGTTGGAGAAGAGTGTTGAAGGAATTGCCAAAAGAAAAAAAAAAACAAAACAAAACCAGATATGTGTTGCGGAAAGTGCAATTAAAATATTCTTTGAGGCAGTTTATGAAGCTTCATCTCACATATTTTGGACGTATTGTTAAGAGAGACTATTTCCTGGAAAAACATATTCCTTTCCAAGAACATGCTTGGAAAGTTGGAGGGTCATTGAAGGAGAAGAGGACACTCAATGAGATAGATTAATGCAGTGTATGTGGCAATGAACTCAAATGTATTGAGAATGATAAACATAGCATAGGATGGACCAGTGTCCAGATATATTTTTCATAGGGTCACTATGATTTGTACTTGTTGGCACTTGACCACAATAACAGGTCTTCCACAAGAAAAAAAGACTCATAACCCAATCACAAAAATGGAAAGTTTCTTCAAAAGGAGGTCATTTGGTAGCTAACAAATATCTGAGGGGATGTTCAAAATCACCAGTAACCAGAGAGATGCAAATAAAATTTGAAAAGCTGAGACAACCATCTCAATAAAGCAGTAGTAGTAAAATTTAACAACACAGCAGGAAATAAATGTTGGAAAGGATGTGAAGACATTGGAAATCTTATGCGTTGCTGGGGAAAGGGAGGAAGAATTGTAAAAGAAACAACTATGAAATGCAGTTTGGCATCTCCTCAAAAACCTAAACATAGAAATCCCATAAACCTTGGTTATTTATTGGAAATTAATATTGCCATTCTGTAGTAGCAGCTTATATGTTAAGCATTATTGTTGTTATGTGCCATCGCATTGCTTGCAACTCATAGCAATCCTATGTATAACAGCTCTAGATAGATAATTCTAGATAGCCCTTCTCTATCTTTTTTTTAAATTTTATAAATTTTAATGAACGTTTACAGAGATTTTGGATTTCCATTAATTCATTGTTTCATTTTTCTCCCTGCCCACCCCTCCCCCGCCCCGTTCGCTCTTCTCTTTGAAAAAGAAGAGAAAAATTCTTTCACTGGTATAAATTTCCGCCCTGCAGTACACTCCACTATGCAACCTTCATTCTGGACTCTTGTCATAACCATAATATCCAATAAAATATCACTTTCAAAGAGATCTCTCCCTCATCTGTTTCAATGCAGTATACATAATTTACGCAGTTTTTCTCAGTCTCACCCCAACCCTGATGTCTGTCCCGTTCTACAGCAGTAGCACTATGCAGTATTTGTCCTTTTGTGTTCATCTTATTTTTTATTTTCCCCATCTACAAAGAAATATGGTTTTCAGCAACAGATGTGTGTTGTGTGAAGTTTTTAAAAATAAATCCATTTAATCAATTGCTTAATATTCAGAAATTAAAATTATGTATAGAAAATTGTAGACATGAGATAAATATGTGTTGATCAAATAAATGAAATTAATAATATATATTTTATATTAGATTGCTTTGAATGACGACTGTATAAATTTACAGAAAGTGAATAGGAAGTGTGGTGAGTTGTTTTCTTTTACCTAGACATCAGTGAAAGTGTTAATTTTCCTTACTTCTTCATATAATGCAAATGATTCTTCTTTTAATTAATTTTAATGAACATTCATAGAGATTTTGGATTTCCATACATTCATTGTTGCATTTTTCTCCCTGCACACCCCTCCCCCCAGTTCACTCTTCTCTTTGAAAAGTAAAAGAAAAATTATTTCCCCCTCCTGCCCCAAGTACACTCTACTATGCAACCTTCATTCTGGACTCTTGTCATAACCATATATCACTTTCAAACAGTTCTCTCCCTCATCTGTTTCAATGCAGTCTACATAATTTATTCAAGTGTTCTCAGTCTCACCCCAACCCTGATGTCAAGTCCTGTTCTACAATAGTGGCACCATGCAGCACCTGTCCTTTTGTGACTGAGATATTTCACTCCGCATAATGTCCTCCAAGGTCACCATTTGGAATATTTCATGAGTTCCTTGTTTCTCAATATTGCATAGTATTCCATACCAGAGCTTTTCTATCCATTCATTTGTTGATGAGTACGTAGGTTGTTCCCAACTCTTTGCTGTTGTGAACAAAGCTGCAATAAACAAGGGTTTGCATATATCTGCCTGGGTGACAGTTATGGTTTCTTTAGAGTATATTCCCAGTAATGGAACTGATGGGTCAAATGGTATTTCTATTTGCAAATTTTTCTTTTATTTTTTAAACATATTATAAATGTAAAAAAAATTTACCGAGACTTTGGGTTTCCATTCATTCATTCACTCACTCATTCATTCATTGTTGCACTTTTCTCCCCTCCCAACCTTCGCCCCCCCCAGTACACTACCTTCTTGGAAAAGTAAAAGAAAAATTCTTTCATTGTTCTACAAACCCTCCCCCAGGTCCACTCCACTGTGCAGCCTTCACTCTGAACTCTTGTCATAACAAAAATACTTAATTACATATCCCTCTTAAACAGTTTTCTCCCTCATCTGTTTCAATGCAGTATGCATTATTTAACCCATCTTTCTCAGTCTCCCCCCAACCCCAATATCAGTCCTGTTTACAACAGTGGCACCATGCAATATTTGTCCTTTTGTGACTGAGATACTTCACTCAGCATAATGTCCTCTAGGGACACCCATTTTTAATAATATTGCATGAGTTTCTTGTTTTTCAATGCAGCATAGTATTCCATTGTGTGAATATACCAGAGCTTCTCTCTCCATTCGTTTGTTGATGGCACTTAGGTTGTTGCCAACTCCTTGCTATTGTGAACAAAGCTGCAATAAACATGGGTGTGCATTATTTGCAACTTTTTGAGAGAGCCACATAAAGCCTTCCATAGTGGTTGCACCATTTTACACTCCCACCAGCAGTGAATAACGGTTCCAGTTTCTCCACAACTTCTCCAGCATTTGCAGTTTGCTGCTCTGTTAAATTTTGCTATCTGACTGGGGTGAGATGACATCTCGTAGTTGTTTTGATTTGCATCTCTCTTAGAGCTAGGGATTTTGAACATTTCTTCATGTGTTTGTTGGCCATTTGAATGTCTTCTTTGGTGAAGTGTCTGTTCATATCCTGTGCCCATTTTTCAATTGGATTATTTACCTTTATCTTGTTGTGGTGCTCAAGTATTTTATAAATTCTAGATATAAGTCCCTTTTCTGACATGGTATTACTAAATATCTTTTTCCCAGTCTGTGGCTTCCCTTTTTACTCTGTTGGAGACGTTTTTAAATGTGGATAGGGATTTAATTCTAGAAGGTCCCTTTCATCTATTTTATCCTCTCCTGGTTGTAGATTTTTCAGGATGCTTGGAAGACTGTTTATGTTGTGGATTAGGACTTGTAGAGTTCTTCCAAGTTTTTCGTTAATGAAATGTAAAGCCCTTGCTTTTAGTCCTAGGTCCATAATCTATTTTGAGTTGGTTTTTGTGTATGGAGTAAGGTGTACATCTTCCTTGAGTTTTCTACAGATAGTTTTCCAATTTTGCCAACACCATTTCTTAAAAAGGCTATCATTTTCCCACTTAATTGATTTCACCTCTTTGTCAAAAATCAATTGCCCATAGGCAGACAGGCTGATTTCTGGATTTAGTATTCCATTCCATTGATTTATGTTTCTGTCATTACACCAGTACCATGCTGTCTTGACCACCACAGCAGTGTAATAGGATTTGAAATCAGGGAGTGAGATGCCTCCTACCTTGTTTCTCTTTTTAAGAAGTGCTTTAAGTGCTTTAAGAAGGTGTCACTCCAAAAAAATGACAAAATACCAATTGATTTCCTGAAGCCAGGAAGTCTGATGGAACTTTCTGATACTGAATTAAAAAAAACCATGATTCAATATTTTCAATGGGTGGAAGACAAACTTGAAGAATTACAGGACACTGCAAGCAAAAACCAGGAAGAGCTTAAAAAAAAATCCAAAATGACGCACCTAAAACAAATGAGGCATTAGAAGCTCTGGAAAAACAGGAAATCACAATCCAAAATACGATGTCCAATGTTTCAGATGCAGTCAACATGATGGAGGGACATGTGAACAGAGTTGAAGAGATGGAACACAGAATCAGTGAAATTGAAGATAGAATTATCACCACTGATGTGCTATAACAAAAGGCATAAACAAAAAGGAAGGAAAAAGAAGAAAACCTAAGAATAATGTGGGACACCATCAAGAGAAATAAAATTAACATCATTGGAATCCCAGAACAGGAAGAAGCAAGTAAAGGCACCAAAAAAAGTTGTGGAAGAATTACTAGAGAAAAACTTCCCAGGCGTGATAAGAATGCGAGATATATATTAAAGAAGCTGAGTGAACACCATATAGAATAGACGCCAAAAGAAAAATATTAAGGCATGTTGTTGTTGTTGTTGTTGTTATGTGCCGTCAAGTCGTTTGCGACTCATAGCG
>NW_006400099.1:1992368-1994263 GCF_000299155.1 Elephantulus edwardii | reverse complement strand
ACTCTTTTCTAGCATCACAACTCGGAGGCATCAATTCTCCTTCTATCCTCCCTAGTCATTGTCCAACTCTCTGATGCATAACAAGTGATTGCAACGACCATAGCCTGTATCAGACGCACCTTAGTCTCCAGAGAGACACCATTCTCTTCAGTACCCTGGAGATGTCCCTAACAGCAGACTTTCCCATCGCAATATGTTTTTTTATTTCCTGGTAACTGGTGCTAAGAGTGTTGACTGTGGAGCCAAGCAGACTAAAGTTGTTAACAATCTCAATCTCTTCACCATCCATCCTGATGCTGCCAATTGATCCAGGGGTGAGAATCTTTGTCTTCTTGACATTGAGCCTAATCCATACTGAAGGCTGCAGTCCTTGACCCTCTGCAGCAAGTGCTTCAGGTCCTCCTCAGTTTCAGCAAGCAGGGTTGTGTCATCGGCAGAACACAGATTGTTAATAGACCTTCCACCAATCCTGACGCCACCCTTCTCCTCATAGAGCCCAGCCTCTCAGATGATCTGTTCTGCATACAGGTTGAAAAGATATGGAGACAGGACACATCCCTGGCATACGCCTTTCCCATTTTGAACCATGAAGTGTTTCCTTGCTCTGTTCTGACGACTGACTCTTAGTCCAAGCATAGGTTTCTCATTAGAACGATCAAATTCTTCTCAGAGTCAGCCAGAGTTTGTTATGATCCACACAGTCAAATGCCTTTGCATAATCAATGAAACACAGATAGACATTCTTCTGATCCATCTAACATCAGCTACAATATCCCTAGTACCACGACCCCTTCTAAACCCAGCCTGGACATCTGGCAGTTCTCTGCTGATGCAGAGAGGGAGAAACAAAGAGTAACCTATAAGGGAGAGGGAAAGCAGATAAGACGAAGTGCCGATTTTTCAGCAGAAACCATGTGAGGAAAAAGACAGTGTAATGAGATATATTGAACACTCAAAGAATACAACTGTCAACCAAGAATATTGTATCCAATGAAATTGTCCATCAGATATGAAGGAGAGATTAAGATATTCCCAGAAAAACAGAACCTAAAGGAGTTTGTAAAAATAAGACCAGTGTTGGAGGAAACAATGAGAGTTGTCCCTCTTACAGAGGTGCCACAGAAAACAGGATAGACCAAAATAACTAGCAACAACACCAGAAATAACTCAACACAATGAGAACAATAAAACACTACCTCTCAATAATCACACTGAATGTGAATGGTTTAAATGTACCACTGAAGAGAAAAAGAATAGCAGATTGGATAAAAAAAACCAAAATCCATCAATATGCTGTCTACAAGAGGCACACCTGAAAACTGAAAATAAAGAAAGACTAAATATAAAAGGATGGGGGAAAATATACCACGCAAATGGCAACCAGAAAAAAGCAGGAATAGTATTCTAAATATCTGATAAAATAAATTTCAATGCAAAAACCATCACAAAGGACAAGGAAGGTCACTACATAATGCTTAAGGGATCAATAGAACACGAGGACATAACAATAATAAATATGTATGCACCAAATGATACAACTGCAAAATATGTAAAATAAACACTAACAAAACTGGAAAAGGAAATAGACAACACTACTATAGTTGTTGGGGACTTCAATACACCACTTTCAAGAAAAGATAGAACTACCAGAAAGAAACTCAACAGAGACGCTGAAGAATTAAACCACACAATAAACCAACTGGACCTCATAGATATTCATAGGCTAATGCACCCCAAAAAAGCACAGTATACTTTATTCTCCAATGTGCATGGAACACTTTCCAGAATAGATCACATCTTGGGCCACAAGGCATGAATCAATGAATTAAAAAAACATAGAAATCATACACTGCATCTTCTCAGATCACCATACTACAAAATTAGAAATTAATAAT
>NW_006400099.1:1989123-1991472 GCF_000299155.1 Elephantulus edwardii | reverse complement strand
CCCAAAATCTCTTAAATGTTTATGAAAATTAATAAAATATAATTATAGAAAAAAAAGAAACCATAACTGCCACCCAAGCAGATATAAAAAAAATAATAAGAGGATAAAGGAGAAAAAAAATACACATTTGAAAGTTGAACAACACCTTGCTTGAATATGAATGGGTACAAGAAGAAATGAAAATGAAATACAAAAGTTTCTTCAAACAAATGACAATGAAAATATAACTTACCAAAACCTCTGGGAAACAGCCAAAGCAGTAATCAGAGGTCAATTTATAGCAATAAGCAAACATATCAAAAGGCACGAAAAATTGACCATTGATTCTCTAACCCAACATCTCCTTTGTTGGAGATGAGAAAGAATATCAATAAAACATGACACTGTCTAAAAAAAAGCTGAAATTATAAAAATTAGGGCAGATATAAATTAAATAGAGAACAGAATAATAATTGAAACCATCAACAAAAGTAAGTTTGTACCTTGAAAAGGTCAATAAAATCGGCAAGTCACTCGCACAACTAATAAAGGAAAAGAAGGAAAAGACACAAATAATCTGAATAAAAGATGAAATGGGCAACATCATAATAGAACCTAGTAAAATAAAAACACTAACAATGGAATATTATGGAAAACTATACTCAAACAAATATGAAAACCTAGAGGAAATGGACAAATACTTAGAAATTCACAATCTACCTAACTGACACCAACCAAAATTGATCACCTGAACAGACCCATTACAAGGGAAGAAATTGAAAAAGTAATACAACAACTTCCAGCCAAAAAAAGCCCTTGACCAGATGGTTGTACAAGTGAATTTTATAAAATATTCAGAGAAGAACTGTCATCAATTCTACATAAACTATTTCAGAAAATAGAAAAAGATGGAATTCTCCCGGACTCATTCTATGAAGCAAATATATCCTTGATACTAAAGCCAGGTAAAGACACTACAAAAATATAAATCTATAGGCCGATATATCTCATGAACACAGATGCAAAAATCCTGAATAAAATCCTGGCCAATAGAATTCAACAATACATTAAAAAACTAATTCACCAGTCACAGCCGAGGAAGTGGCCCAGTGGCGAGGGCACACAGCAATCCGGCACGATGGCAGGAGGAGGCGGGCGCAGTGACGGCAACGGGTGGTCGTCGGGCCACAAGGCATGAATCAATGAATTAAAAAAACATAGAAATCATACACTGCATCTTCTCAGATCACCATACTACAAAATTAGAAATTAATAATAAGAGGATAAAGGAAAAAAAATTACACATTTGAAAGTTGAACAACACCTTGCTTGAATATGAATGGGTACAAGAAGAAATGAAAATGAAATAAAAAAGTTTCTTGAAACAAATGATAGTCTGCTGTTTCTTTTGGAAGCTGGGCTGGGATGAGAATGGTGGGCAACCTCCTCCTATGTGAGGGAGGTCCTAGTTCCACTTCAGTGCTGTTTGAGATCATAGAACTAAGAAGCAAACCAACCCTACCCCATATCCTTGGCAGAAGAGGCAAGCATCTAGCTTGTATGTGCCAAGACATGATTAATAAATTTCCTCTTTAGTGGTTTGCTTGAATTTAAATTCCCAGTAATCAGTAAAGTCTTCTAAGGAATGGTGGAGTCTATTAAGAGTCACATTTGACTCCATGACCTGTTACAACCAGCAAAATGGGCATTTTCTGGAGTGAACTTATTCCGGGTAAAACTGTTGACCTTCTAGAGCAAATACAATGAGAAACCAGATCTTGGTGAATCAGGAGCCACTTTAAAAACCATTTAGCCAGCTGTGACCTCTACACCTAGACCTGACTGCCTTGGCATCGACTCTTAATATTTTCAGGGCTACATAGGCAGGTTTAACTTTCGCTTTCCATGTGGCTGAGCCAGTGGTTTTGGTAAAATGATGATTGTAGATAAGCTTAGCTCCCCATTCCTTCCCTTCCCAAATAGATCCCTTCTCACTGGAATTTTAAATCTCAGAACACAGCAACAAAACTCGAGTAAGTGTAAATGCTTAATTCTGTTCTTTGTGAAGTGGTGGCTTCTGCATTATTCCCTTAATTGTGCTGTGTTAGTGTCTTGCACCAGCATTCAGCAGTCCTTTCTCTTTTTGTACTGTGTTGTGCTTGCTGTCTCTCTCAGACTGTCTTTTTAGCAAAAAACAAAACAAAAAAAAACCAAAACAAAACAACCCAACCTAATTCACCACGACCAAGTGGGATTCATAACAGGGATGTGAGGATGGTTCAACATAAGAAAAACAATCAATGTAATTCATCACATTAACAAAGCAAAGAAAAAGAACCACATGATCCTATCAATTGATGCAGAAAAGGC
>NW_006400099.1:1962503-1964604 GCF_000299155.1 Elephantulus edwardii | reverse complement strand
TGTGCGGGGAGAAGGGTGCAACAATGAATGAATGGAATTCCAAAATCTCTGTAGATGTTCATTGAAATGAAAAATAAACAAACTAAATTAATAAAAAAGCTATTCATATTTGTTGTGATTACTAATAAGCATGGTCTCACTGTTTCCACTTTGCTGAATTATTTGTGTTGTTTCTGGTTACTGTAATCCATTTTTTCCTCACTGTCTTTGGTGGACTATCTTTAGTATATCTTGTAAAATTAGTTTTGTTTTCAGGAATCCATTATTAAGTTCTTACTTCTCTATGAATGACTTGATATTTTTGTCATATTTGATGGACAGTTTCTTTTGATATAGGATTCTCAGTTAAGAGTCATTTTCTTCCAGGCTTGTATATATGCCATTCTGTAGTCTTTCTGTTTGTATGGCTTATGCTAAAAATCAGAGCTTGATCTAATGGATTCACATTATAGGTGAGTTTTTTTCTTGAGCTACTTTTTCTATTTTTTGGCTTTCATTTTTTAGAGTTTGACTATGATATATCTTGATGTTTTTCTTTCTGTTTAGAATTTTCTAGGCTTCTTGAATTTTTACTGGGTTTTCTTATCATGTTTCATTATACATGGAAAGTTTTATTCTTCTTTTTCCCTCCCATTTTGAACTTCAGTCACAAGTGTGTCATCCTACATAAATCTTATGTTTTCTTCATTTTCCTTCCATCTTGTCTTCACTTTTTCTTCTAGGATATCAGCCTTGAGGATCTTGTCTTCGGTCTTTCTGATCTTGTGTTCTACCTCTTCCATTATCCTCTTTTGTTACTCTTTCATGTTTATAACTTCTATAATATTGGTTATGTAAGTGCCGAGGAATTTAGTTCCTAGGGTCTTTATGAGTCACCTACAACGTGACGTCCCGTAACAACACAGAGAGAGACCAGTTGGCCCAGTGGACCAAAAGTGATGCTATTAAGCAAAAGGAGGGTGACTCTAACCTGTGGCCCTAGGGCCTGTTTTTCATTGTTTTTGTTCAAACATTCTTCTTCATATATAGCCCTGGCGATCCACTTGCAGTACACAGGTAACTTGTGGTTGCTGTGAAGGTAAACACTGAGGCAATGATGTGTCAAATGTGATAATGTTTACCCATGGTGGACAGTGTTTGATGGCACCCCCCGGTTGAAACAAGCTTGGAAGTAGGAGTGGCATCCACTTCCGTAAACAGCTTGCCTCCAGAAACCCTATGAACCTGGTGAAAGGATGAAAGTCACACATGCAAGTGTCGAGGACTTTCGTTCCTAGGGTCCCTATGAGTCGCATAAGACACTAGGGCACTTCACAACACAGAGAGAGACCAGTTGGCCTAGTGGGCCGAAAGCTATGCTACCAAGCCAAAGGTGTGTGACTCTAATCTGCGGCCCTAAGGCCTGTTTTCAATTGTTTTTGTTCAAAGAGTCTTCTAGGTGGTATAGCGCTGACATGTCCACTTGCAGTACACAGGTAACTTGTGGTAGCTGTAAAGCTAAATACTGCAACCCTGATGTGTCAAATGCATTAACAGTTACCCATGGTGGACAGTGTTTGGTGGCGCTCCGCGGTTGAAACAATCTTGAAAGCTGGAGTGGCATCCACTTCCGTAAACAGCTTGCCTCCAGAAACCCTATGAACCTGGAGAAAGTATGAAAGTCACACACACAAGTGTTGAGGACTTTCCTTCATAGGGTTGCCTATGAGTCGCCTAAGACTCTATGGCACTTAACAACACAGAGAGAGACCAGTTGGACTAGTGGACCGGAAGTGAGGCTACCAAGCCAAAAGTGGGTGACTCTAATCCCCAGCCCTAAGGCATGTTTTCAGCTGGTTTTGTTCAGTCTTCTAGGTGGTATAGCACCGGCATGTCCACTTGCAGTACACAGGTAACTTGTGGTCACTGTGAAGCTAAACACTGTGACCCTGATGTGTTAAATGTGATAATGGTTACC
Organism: Elephantulus edwardii; assembly: GCF_000299155.1. Lineage (NCBI taxonomy): Eukaryota > Metazoa > Chordata > Mammalia > Macroscelidea > Macroscelididae > Elephantulus > Elephantulus edwardii. The sequence goes on along the minus strand of NW_006400099.1, from coordinate 1,962,647 downwards.
CATGGTGGACAGTGTTTGGTGGTGTCTCTCCCACCTGAATTTCAGAACCATCTCAGGAACAGGTTTGAGTCCTTGAACACGAATGAGTAAAGACCATATGAGCTGTGGGAGGATATCAAGGGTATCATCTAGGAAGAGTGCAAA
>NW_006400099.1:1947523-1961083 GCF_000299155.1 Elephantulus edwardii | reverse complement strand
GCTATGCATCAGAGAGTTGGACAATGACTAGGGAGGATAGAAGGAGAATTGATGCCTTTGAGCTGTGGTGCTGGAGAAGAGTATTGAGGGTACCATGAACTGCTAAGAAAACAGGTTCTTCCTGGAGAGGGTTAAACCGGCCTGCTCCTTGGAGGCAAGGATACTGAGGTTTCGTCTGACATACTTGGGATATGTTGTAACGAGGAACCGGTCCTTGGAGGGGGATATCATGCTTGGTAGGTTGGAGGGACAGCACAGGAGGGGAAGGCCCTCTATGAGGTGGATTGATTCAGTGACTGGCGTAATCGGGATGGGTGTATTGGAGACAGTGTGATTGGCACAGGACAGAGCAGATTTTAGGGTTGTTGTACATAGGATCGCTATGAGTCACAAGCAACTCGATGGCACATAGCAAAAACAACAACAACCCCGGTTGAAACAAGCTTGGAAGCAGGAGTGGCATTCAGTTCTGTAAACAGCTTGCTTCAGGAAACCCTATGCACCTGAGAAAGGATGAAAGTCACACACGCAACTGTTGATGACTTTCTTTCATAGGGTCGCGATGCTACCAAGCCAAAAGTAGGTAACTCTAATCCGCGGCCCTAAGGCCTGTTTTCAGTTCTTTTTGTTCAAACAGTCTTCTAGGTCATATAGCCCTGGCATGTCCACTTGCCTTACACAGGTTACTTGTGGTCGTTGTGAAGCTAAACAATGTGACACTGCTGTGTCAAATGCAATAACGGTTACTCATGTGGACAGGGTTTGGTGGTGCTCCCCAGTTAAAATAAGCTTGGAAGCAGGAGTGGCATCCACGTCCATAAATAGCTTGCTTCCGGATACCCTATGAACCTGGAGAAAGGATGAAAGTCACACACGCAAGTGTTGAGGACTTTCATTCAAAGGGTCTCTATGAGTCACCTATGACTCGAAGGCCCTTAACAACAGCAGAAATACTGAATTGCATTTTCATGTTCTTCTAATATTTCTAGAATTCCGTTTGTCATTGTATCCTCTTCAGTTTGTAAGCATTTTTAAAAAAATGCTTCAATCACTTTGCTCATGGTTTCTTCCTTCCTTTTTAGTTTCTTGGTAATAAATCCTTGGAAAATTCAATGTCAGTGTGTTTTCGGCTATTTATTGGATCTGTAGTCTGGTGAAGGCTTATATTGGATTTTTGTGGTGTTTAAGACCATCTGCTGCTTCATACTTCTGTGGATTTCAAAATGAGTGGAATCTCATTGCAGAATCTCAATATTAGCAATCAAAACCAAGCCACATGCTGGCTGTGGATACAGACCATTAAATACTCATGTGCACTTTCAAACTGAAGCTGAAGAAAAGAAGAAGTCCACAAAAATCCAAAGTACAATTTTAAGTCTATTCCAACTAAATTTAAAAATCATCTCAAGAATATTAATAAAAAATAATAATAAAACAAACAAAAAAATTTAAAAAAAAATCATCTCAAGAATAGAATACATTTGATGTATTGAACACTAATGACTGATGACCAAATGAGTTGTAGAATGTCAAGAATAGCATACATGAAGAAAGCATGAGGTTAATACACAAAACAAAAAAGCAAGAAAAAATGGATATCAGAAGATATTCTGAAAATTGCACTAGAATGTCAAGAAACCAAAACAAAGAGAATAAATGCCAAGATACAGAAGATGAATAGAAAATTTCAAAAGGCAACTCGAGAAGACAAAACAAAATATTATAACAAAATGTACAAAGAGAGTTATAAAATCAAAAGAAATTGTTCAGCATCTCTGAATTTGAAAGTATTGAAAAGCAAATCGATGCCTCAAGTTGCAACACTGATGGATACTGTGGACAAGATCCAGGAAGCCTCAATAGAAGATGGAGTGTAATACACAGAGTCATTATAGAAAAAATAATTGATTGACGTTGAACCACTTACGGAAATAATAAATGGCAATAAAGGAAGAAATTTAAGCAGCACTGAAGGCATTAGCAAAACAAAAAATAATGCCCTATGAATCAATAAGATACCAATGGACATGTTTCAACAAACAAATGCAGCCAATCTTTGCTAAGAAATTTGGAAAAGAACTACCTGGACTAATGACTGATATAGATCCCTATTCCCAACTTTAAAAAAATCCAATAGAATGGGGAAATTAATATCACACTTAGAGAAAATTATGTTGGAGATTTAAAAAAATGGCTAGAATAGAGAACTACAAGAAATTAAAAATGAATTTAGAAGAGGCCATGTTGTCAGAGAGCAATGCTGATATCAAATAGATCTTGGTTGAGAGCAGAGAGTACCAGAAGGATGTCTGTTTGTGTTTTGTTGACTATGTGAAGGCATTTCACTGTGTGGATCATAGCAAATTATGTCTAACTTAATAAGAATTGGTATCCCAGATCACTTTATTGTGCTCATGTGAAACCTGTACCTACGTATACCTGGAAGCTGTTGTTAAAAAAATTGAAAGGGAGAAAGAGGAACAATATGAAAGAGGGAGAGGTAGAAAGGAGAAGAGAGAAACAGAGACAGAGAGAAATGGAGGTGGATATCAAGAGTGATGGAGTCTCCAAGCAACCAACCAGGAAGCAGGGCTGAAGAAGCAAGAACATTTCTCCAGAGCTGAACAAAGGGGAAAGCCTTCCTCCAGAGCTGGTGCTCCAAATGCAGACTTCTATCATCCTCAACCGAAAAACAAATTTGTTGAAACCTTCTAAAAAAATTGAAGGGAACACTACATGGTTTAAAATAATGTATCAGGGCTCTACTCTTTCTCCGTATCTGTCCAATCTGTATGCTAAACCAAAAAGTTAGAGAAGAAGACTTTATGAGGAAGACTGTGGCATCAGGACCAGAGGAGGATCAACAACCAGCCTTATTCCAGTGACATGGCCTTGCTTACTGAGAGTGAGGAGGACTTGAGGCATTTGCTGGAGAAAATAAAAGACTTCAATTTGGACTATATCTTAATTAAGAAACAAAAATTCTCACTACTGCACCAATATGCAACATCATGATAGATGAAGACAAGATTAATGTTATTAATTATCTCAATTTGGTTTGATCCACAATTCACACCCTTGGTACAAGAAGTCAAGTACTGCACTGGGAAAATCTACTGTCAAGTACCTCTCCAAGGGCTAGGCAGCAGTGATTTCAGTTTAAAGACCAAGGTATAACTAATCCAAGCCATAGTCATTTAAATTACTTCCAATGTATCTGATGGACATATAAGGATAACAGAAGAAGAATCAATGCCTTTGAGTTGTGTTGGTGGGAAATAGTACTGAATATCCCACAGACTGCCAAAAGAACTAACAAATATGTCTTAGAGACAATGCAGCCAGGGTGCTCCTTAAAGGCAAGGATGATGAAGCTTTGTTTCACATACTTTGAGCATGTAGTTAGGAGGCGCCAGTCCTTGGAAAAAGACATGATACTTGGAAAGGTGGAGGATCAGTGAAAAAGAGGAAGACCTTTAACAAGATGGAGTGTCACTGTGACTGTAGCAATGGATTCGAGTATATCAGGGATGATAAGGACAGCACATACAGAGTTTATCTTTCAATATGACTTTGCCAGCTGTTACTTGATTTTGTTATGTGGAAGAATATGTGAATGGGGTGTGTTAGCTACTCCACAAGGGATTGGCTAACCACCATTCTACAAGGAGACTGGCCACTCTTAATAATCTACAAAATGATTGCCTAGTCTCACCAGTAAATCGAATAGCTCTGGCCAAAAAAATTGGAATCTTCCCCAGCCAGAGAAGGGGAAAGACACTTTCCCCTCTCTGGTGAAGAGAAGGTAGGACAATGTAGGACATGCTTTGAGATGAGAACAGTAGTCATGGCTGAACTGGATAATTTACATGAGATAGGACATTAAGGTTTGGGTGGGAGAAAACCAATATTGGCAGAATTTTGTTGGAAAATTATTGGCAGAACTGAGAACTTTGTTGGATAATTGGGGTGGGGGGAAGCCAATATTGGCAGGACCGAAAACTTGGGAACACTGAGTATTTTGTTGGAAAATTGAGTGTAGAGCCAATACTGGCAGGACTGAGAACTTTGTTTTACAATTGAGATATGGGGGAAAATCAATATTGACAGGACTGAAAACTTGGGAACACTTAGAGTAGCAAGGCTGAAGTGCCTGCATGCACATATAGAGAGCTGTCTTGACTGCATTCTGTTATTAATCTGAATTATAAACTTTTGACTTGTCCAATATGGTTCTGTGTCATCTGTGCACTAACACATCAGATTTTGGACCCAGCAAAGCAGTAAGACTGGTATTGAGATGAGTAGAAAGAGGTGTGAGAGTGTGAAGGAAACATCTGACCTCATGGGAATTGCTTTTGTGTTGTTGATGCTGTGGATGGGGACAGTTCCCCACTGTAACATTGGTTAAGGTCAAATATGGTGCTCTTCACATGGCCCTTGCTTTTTAAACAGTTGGTATCAGAAATAACTGTTTCTGAATAAGAAGCTATTCAATTTATTTGTGAGTCTAGTCAATTGTCTTGTAGGTTGTTGAGACTTGTAGAATGGTAGATAGCCAATACCTTTGTGGATAAGCCAATAGGTACCATTCACATAGTCCTGCCCACCCACATAACCAGTCATCCACGTTCAAATAATGCTAGAAAAGCCATATTGAAAGATAAACTCCATAGCACAGAAGAAGGCAAAATTCAGAGTTGTTGTTCATTGGGTTACTATTTTATAGTTGTTGTTCATTGGGTAATTACTTGATAGCACCTAACAACAACAACAACTACTACTACTTCCAGTACATTTTGTGACCTTCTTGTGTGTAGCGGCTTCTAGTGTGTTCATGTATATACCTGTGTATAATTTCTGTGATGATGTTGCTCCAGGTTTGTCAGTGACTGTATTCCTAGAGTAGTTGTTATGTACAGTTAAGTTGGAACTGGCTCATATATGACCTTTAGTGAGTTTTCAGAGGCAATAAATAATGCAGGGGTGCATTGATCATCTTTCTACTGCAGGGCAATTATGGATCAGAAACGCATACCTTTAGGTTGACAGCACAACCCCTTACCATTTGTTGTTGTTATTAGGTGCCTGATAAGTACAATTCATAGTGACCCTGTGAACAAAAGATCTGAACTCTGCTCTATCCTGTGTCATCCTCACACTTTCTGGCACACAAGAGTCAATTGTATCATACCAATCTACCTGGTTAAGGGTCTTCCTCTCCTTTGCCAACCCTCCACCTTTCCTAGCATCATGTCCTAATGGCTACAAAAGCTTCCTCTTTAAAGTAGTGATAAAATGTGCATAGTAGTGTTATTAAACATTGAGAGAACATGGAAACAGCCCAAATGTCTAACCTCAATTGAATGGATTGAGAAATTGTGGTACATTCACAAGTTGGAATACTATGCAGCATGTTGGAGCAATGATTTTGAAAATTACTACATAACTTCGGAGGGACTGGAGAGCATCATGCTAAGTGAACTAACTCAGTCCCATAAGGACAAATACTGTATAAAAGCATTATTGTAGAATGAATATGAGGATCCAAGTGGGGGGGTAGGAGCAGAAGAGTGAGGATGGCTGTTATTATAGTTTTACACAATTTGATGGGTAGAGAGAATGGTGGGTAAAGAAAATGGGAAAGATTTGATGTAAAAAACAAGTTATACAAACTTTGTAAACAAACCAATATAAAAGAAAACATTATGTTACTCTGGTGGCCATTGCCAAAGGTCCAGTGGTTCATAGGTGTCCAGGGTTGTATCTATTTCCTGAAATGCATCAACTGATATTATATCAATTTTTTTTTCCAATGCCTTCAGTGCAGATTGGGCTTCTCTCATTACCATTGATTCTTGAGCATATGCTACTTCTTTAAATGCTTCAGTGTTGACTAATTCTTTTGGAACAGTAACTGTATTCCTTCTCTTTTCTGTTGATGCTTCCTAATGTCTGGAGCAGAATGTTGACAGAGAACTACCAGACATACAAGCTGGGCTTAGAAGAGGCCATGGCACTAGAGAAATTATGGCCACTGTCAGATGGATTTTGACTGAAAGCAAAGAGTATCAGAGAAAGGTCTATCTGTGTTTCAGTGGCTCTGCAAAGGCATTTGACTATGTAGATCACAACAAACTGTGGCTAACTTTGAGAAGAATGGGAATCCCAGAGAATTTAATTGTGCTTATGTGAAACCTATATTTGGATCAGGAGGCAGTGTCAGAACAGAACAAGGAAACACTACATGATTCGAAATCTGTAAGGAAGTGTGTCAAGGATGTATCTTTTTTCCATACTTTTTCAATCTGCAGGTGGGAGGCTGGATTTTATGAGGATAAATATGGCATCAGAAGTGGATGAAGACTCTTCAATAGACTGTGTTATGCAGATGACACAACTTCGCTTGCTAAAACTAAGAAGGACTGGAAGCATTTGCTGTAGAAGATCAAAGTCTGTAGTATTCAGTATGAATTGAAGCTCAATATCAAGAAGACAAAGATTCTCACCACTGGGCCAATTGGCAACACCATGATAGATGGAGAAATGATTGATATTGTTACCAATTTCTGCTTGCTCAGCTCCATAATCAACACTCTTGGCACCAGCAATAAGGAAATCAAAAGATAAATTGCACTGATGAAGTCTGCTGCCAGTGACCTTTTCAAAGAGTTCAAAGAACAAGGATGTCAGTCTAGAAACTAAAGTGAGCCTGATCCAGGCCATGGTCTTTGCTATACATCAAAGAGCTGGACAATGAAAAAGAATAAGAATCATTGCAATTGCATTGTGGTGCTGGAGAAGAATATTGAAAATACCCTAGACTGACAGAAAACAAATAGGTCGGTCTTAGAGAGGGTGAAACAAATTTCTCCTTGGAGGCAAAGGTTTTTAATCACCATCTCACGTACTTTGGACACGTGGCCAAGAGAGGCCAGTCCTTGGAGAAGGACATCTGCTTGGAAGAATGGAAGGACAGCACAGGAAAGGAAGACCCCAAATGAGATGGTTTGACCTAGAACTGGAGCAATGAGACTAGGTGTGTCAGAGTCAGTGAGACTGACTCAGGATAGGGCAGGGTTTAGAGCTATTGTACATAGGGACTCTATAAGTCATGGGCTACTCAATTGCACATAACAACAACAACAACAACATTGAAAAGCCAAAACAAAAAGAACTGCAAAAGCAAATGAGATGAACTGTAGACTTCATAGGACAGAATGAGAAGGCAAAGTAAATTATTTTGAAGGAAAGTGAAAAGAGCTTGAGTTGGAAAACAAAAAGGAAAGAACTCATTCAGCATTTATCAAGCTGAGAGAACTGAAAAAGAAATTCAAATCTAGAGTTGCAATACGGAGGGATGCCATGAGGAGAATATTGAATGATCCAGCAAGCATCAAAAAAGGATAGAAGGGATAAACTGTGTGACTGTACTAAAAAGAATTGGTGGACACAGAGCCATTTAAGCATATGATTAAGAACCAATGGTGATGAAGGAGGACGTTTAAGCTTTATCTGAAGCATTGGGGGTGGGGTGGGGAAGGCCCTTGGAATTTACAGGATACCAATAGTTATTTCAACAAACAGATGCAGCCCTAGACGTGCTCATCAAGCTATATCAGGAAATTTGGAGGATAGCTTCCTGGCTAACCAACTGGAAGAGATACATATTTGTTCACATGCCCCCCCCAAAAGGTGATTCAACAGAATGTGGAAATTACTGAAAAATATCCTTAATAATCTGCGGCCCTCAGGCCTGCTTTTAATTGATTTTGGTCAAACATTCTTCTAAGTGGCATAGGACAGGTCTGTCCATTTGCTGCACAGAGGTAACTCATGTTGCTGTGATGCTAAACACTGTGACACTGACGTGTTAAATGTGATAATGGTTACCCATGGTAGACAATGTTTGCTGGAGCTCACTGATTAAAACAAGCTTGGAAGCAGGAGTGGCATCCACTGCCAAAATAGTTCCCCCCTGTAAAATATGAACTTGGAGAAATGATGAACGTTATACAAATGTTCAGGTCTTTCATTCATAGGGTCATTATGAGTCATCTACAACTCAATGGCACTTAACAACAACATAATTAATATCACATGTAAGTAAACTCTTGCTGAAGATCACCCCCCCCCCAAAAAATGGCTAGAACTGTCAGAAATGGCTGGAACAACAGAAAACTGTCAGAAATTCAGGCTGGATTTTGAAGAAGCTGTGGCACCAGGGATATAATTTCTGATGTGATGTGGATCTTGGCTGAAACCAGAGAATATCAGAAAACTGTGCAAAGGCATTTGACTGTGTGGATTATAACAAATTAAGGGTGACATTGAGATGAATGGAAATCCAAAAACACTTAGTTGTGCTCATGTGATAACTAGAGCAAGAAGCCATTGTCTGAACAGAGCAAGGAAACATTACATGCTTTAAAATCAGAAAAGATGTGCATCAGGGATATATATTTCTCCATACCTATTCAATCTATATGCAGAACAAATCATTTGTGAAGCTGGACTATGGCATGAGATCAGAGGAAGATTCATCAACAACTGTGTTATGCAGGTGACATACTCTTGCTTGCTGAAAGTTAAAAGGACTTAAAATATTTGTTGCAGAGTATCAGAGACTACCACACTCAATATGTGTTACATCTTAACATCAATAAAACAAAAATCAGATATTAATATCGCTACTCCTGCTTTTTTCTGGTTGCCATTTGCTTGATATATTTTTTCCCACTCTCTTATTTTTAGTCTCTCTTTATTTTCATTTTTTAGGTGTGTCTCTTGTAGACAGCATATTGATGGTTTTGGGTTTGTTTGGTTTTTGTTTTTTTAATCCAATCTGCTACTCTTTTTCTCTTCAGTGGTGCATTCAAACCATTCACATTCAGTGTGATTATTGAGAGACAGGGTTTTATTGTTAACATTTTGTTGAGGTTTGGTTTTTTACATTGTGTGTGTGTGTGTGTGTGTGTGTGTGTGTGTGTGTGTGTGTGTGTTGCTGTTAGTTACTTTGGTCCATCCTGCTTTCTCTGGCACCTCTGTAAGAAGAACATCTCTTCATGTTTCCTGCAATGCTGGTCTTGTTTTTACAAACTCCTTTAGGTTCTGTTTTTCTGGGAATATCTTGATCTCTCCTTTATATTTGATGGACAATTTTGCTGGGTACAGTATTCTTGGCTGACAGTTGTTTTCTTTGAGTGTTCAATCGGCACTTAATCTTATCTGCTCTCCCTTAAAGGTTACTCTTTATTCTCCCTCGCTGCTTTCAGAATTCTCTCCTTATATTTGGTTCTGGCAAAATTGACTATGGTGTTTTTCTTTTGGGGTCTGTTCTATATGGTGTTTGCTCAGCTTCATGAATATATGTTCTCTCATTCTTCTTTATGCCTGGGATGTTTTTCTCTAGTAATTCTTCCACAACTTTTTTGGTGCCTTTACTTGCTTCTTCCTGTTCTGGGATTCCAACAATGAGCATGTTATTTCTCTTGATCGTGTCCCACATTATTCTTAGGTTTTCTTCTTTTTTCTTCCTTTTTAATTCTGCTTTTTGCTCTAGCAGATCAGTGGTGACAATTCTATCTTCTATTTCATTGGTTCTGTGTTCCATCTCTTCAACCCTGTTCATGTGACTCTCCATCATGTTGATAGCATCTGAAACATTGGTCCTCATATTTTGGATCGTGGTTTCTTGTTTTTCCAGAGCCTCTCAGGCCTCATTTGTTTTATCTGCATTGTCTTGGATTTTTTTTTTTTAGGCTTCTCCTGTCCTGGTTTTTGCTTGCTGTGTCCCGCAATTCCTCAAATTTGTCTTTCGCCCATTGAAAATATTCAATCATTGTTTGGTTCTGTGTTTTGTTTTATTTTTAATTCTGTTTCAGAAAGTTTCACCATATTTTCTGGCTTCAGGAAATCCATTGATACTTATTTTGGGTGACATCTTTCTTTGGGCTTGTGTAGGGAATGAGGTAGCTTGCTTCTTAAGTGACATTGCTGTGGTAGAGTTTTTCATGCCTGAGGTGATAATTCGCTGCTCCAGAAGAAGGTGTGGCAGCTACCCTTCCTGGGTTTCTATGAGTTTGATAGAGAAAAAGCCTGTGGAACCAATCTCCTCTGTCAGACAACTGCACAGGTAGGGAAGCCCAAAGTGCTCTGGGCTAAAGGAAGTTGATGGACTGGACATGAGGAAACACAAAGTGGAGCATAGAGACCTGATTGAAAAACCAGAAAACCAAAAAAAAAAAACCAAAAAAACCAAAACAACCAGAAAACCTCGGTTTTCCCTTCAAGAATCAGCTCCAGCCATCTCTCTCCATTCTTATTGGGCTTAAAGGGTCCTCTGTCACCCAGCCAAACAGCACTGAACCCCCACAAAAGACATCACTCAAGTTCTAGCGTTGCTCCATGTGCATCACAAGCATTGTTCTGGGCACAAATCAGTGGCATTTGCACCGGAGTTCCGGACGTGTGCTGGTGATGACAGGACTGGAGTTCTGGGCTCACACTCACTCAGATTCCAGCTTTCCTGCTTGCCCTAGCATGTTGTTCCCTCTCATATGCATCAGCAGCTCCTGGGCACATGTGTGGCGTAAGCAAGCAACTCCCCAAAACGTGCCTTGTGTCAGCAAGCAGCTCCCTGATACAAGCCTAGTGTCAGTAAGCATTTCTCCAGCGTATGCATTATCATCTCTCCAGCGCATGTGTGGCGTCAGAAACCAGGTCCTGGGCATGTGCTGGCATCAGCAAGCAGCTCACTGGTACAAGCCTGTCATCATCAAGCAGCTCCCCGGTGTGAGCCTGGTGTCATCAAGCAGCTCTCCAGTGGGTGTGGCAACACTTCCTGGTGCATGTGTGGCATCAGCAAGCAGCTCCTGGGTGCATGCCTGACATCAGCAAGCAGTTCCCTGGCATGCACCTGGCACCAGCAAGCAAGTGCTCAGCATGAGTCTGACATCAGGAAGCAGTTTGCCGGTGGGAGCCTTTCATCAGAAAGCAGCTACTTGGTGCATGCCTGGCATCAGCAAGGAGCTTCTTAGTGTGAGCCTGGCATCAGGAAGAAGCTCCCCGGCAGGTTCCTGGCATCAGGAAGCAGCTCCCCGGCAGGTGCTTGGCATCAGGAAGCAGCTCCCCAGTGGATGTATGCTTAGTGTCAGCAAGCAGCTCCTGGAATTTTCAGACAGTTGCTTTTTCCTTATATCATTGAAATAACATCTGTCCATTTCTCTGCCGCATCTCGTTGCAGGCTGCTTTTCTCTTATGGATGCTGTTCTGTCAGGGCTGACGTTTCATCAGGGCTGCAGAACTAGTGATATTAATCTCCAATAAAATAAATTTCAATGCAAAAACCATCACAAAGGATCAGGAAGGTCACTACATACTGCTTAAAGGGTGAATAGAACAAGAGGACATAACAATAATAAATATCTATACACCAAATGAAAGACCTGCAAAATATATAAAACAAACATTAACAAATTTGAAAAAGGAAATAGACAACACTACTATAGTAGTTGGAGATTTCAATCCACAACTCTCAAGAAAAGATAGAACTGTTGTTGTGGTGGTGCTTATGCACCATTGAGTCACTTGTGACTCAGAGCGACCCTATATACAACAGCCCTAAACTCTGCTCTGTCCTGTGCCAATTACCCTGTCTCTGAAACACCCATCCTGATTACCCAAGTCACTGAGTCGATCCACCTCATAGAGGGTCTTCCCCTCCAGTGCCATCCCTGCACCCTCCCAAGCATGATGTCTCTCTCCAAGGACCGGTCCCTCCTTACAACATGTCCCACATATGTCAGACAAGGCCTCAGAATCCTTGCCTCCAAGGAGCAGCCCGGTTTAACCCTCTCCAGGATGAATCTCTTTGTTTTCTTAGCAGTCCATGGTACACTCAATACTCTTCTCCACCACCACAGATCAAAGGCATCAATTCTCCTGTCCTCCCTAGTCATTGGCCAACTCTCTGATGCATAAAAAGTGATTGCAAAGACCAAGGTCTGTATCAGACGCAACTTAGTCTCCAGAGAGACACCATTGAACTTCAGTACTTTGGAGAGGACACTAACAGCTGACTTTCCCATCACAACACATTTTTTTATTTCCTGGCTGCTGGTACAAAGAGTGTTGACTGTGGATCCAAGCAAACTAAAGCTGTGAACAATCTCAATCTCTTCACCATCCAACTTGTTGCTGCCTATTGGCCCAGTGGTGAGAATCTTTGTCTTCTTGACACTGAGCCTCAATCCATATTGAAGGCTGCAGTCCTTGACCTTCTGCAGCAAGTGCGTCAGATCCTCCTCAGTTTCAGCAAGCAGAGTTGTGTCATCTGCATAATGCAGATTGTTGATGAATCTTCCACCAATCCTCATGCCACATTTCTCCTCATAGATATCTCCTCCGGGATAATCTGTTCTGCATGCAGGTTGAAAAGGTATGGAGCTAGGACACATCCCTGGCACACACCCTTCCTAATTTTGAACCATGTAGTGTTTCCTTGCTCTGTTCTGACAATTGCCTCTTGATCCAAGTATAGGTTTCACATTCGCATGATCAAGTGTTCTGGTATTCCCATTCTTCTCAGAGTCAGCCACAGTTTGTTATGGATGTTGTTGTTGTTGTTATGTGCCATTGAGTCGCCTAAGACTCATAGCGACCCTATGTACAACAGCCCTAAACTCCGCTATTGTTATGGATAGTCTCAGAAAATATCTTCAGAGGTCATTAGTAACCAAGCCTATCCTATGTGTCATTGTCTAAGTTCTCTCTCAAATGTATGTTTATAGTGGCCAAGAGGAGCTAAAATTTATTAGTCTGCCAGGCCTCCATATTCCCAAACACACCTTCTCTGTAATATCTATTCTTTCATGAGGGAAGCCAAATATAAAATTTAATAATAGTAGATCAAATGCTATATCAGGATAGGAGGGAGGCTTAATACAAGCTGAAGGTCACCCTGTGGCACTAAGGCATTCCCTAATTGTCAACATTGTTCTTAGTTTGTATTAACTGAATCCCTCCCTCCTGAGATAAGCATAAAGAGGAACTTGGCCTTATCTGCCCATGATCCCTTGGTTTTGTTTTGTACTTCCTTATGATTTTACTTTGTTTACCTTCCTGATGATTCTCAATAAATACCCAGAGAGGCATGGCTTGAGGCTTTAAGTCAGAACTGCTGGCCCCTGTTTTTCACACTCTGTTCTATATCATTCCTTGTAGTCTGTCTCATTATTAATAATTATAAAAACACTTTACCCTCGGTCTGCAACATTCTGGTGCCCGAACGTGGGACAAGGTGGTGGTTTCTCTTTGGACCAGGTGGTGGTCGCTCTTTCTCTCTTTTTTGAGAAGACACCAGGAACTGAAAGGGAATTCATTTAGGCTAAGTGAAACTTTCAGGAAAATTAAAGACAGAATCATGAGAGAATCTTCACGTCCTGGAAGTTAAGGATGTTGTTGTTATGTGCCATTGAGTCGCTTGAGACTCATAGCGACCCTATGTACAACAGCCCTAAACTCCGCTCTGTGCTGTGCCAATCGCACTGTCTCCGACAC
>NW_006400099.1:1938084-1945518 GCF_000299155.1 Elephantulus edwardii | reverse complement strand
TTGGCACAGGACAGAGTGGAGTTAAGGGCTGTTGTACATAGGGTCGCTATGAGTCGCAAGCGACTCAATGGCACATAACAATAACAACAAATACTCAATGGTTTGAGTGTGTACAAACAGGTGGAGGGAATGTAGTAGTTTCTTATCTGTTAAGCATTAGAGAAGCCATTTTATGTTAGCATTTAAAAAATCATTCTATTCTAATAGCTATTTTAAGAAATGTATGCCTCAAATTTTAGCAATAACATGTGTTGTTAAGTTCTCTAGTACATGCTGAATCAACTTAGTTACTACTGCCTGACTACATCCTTTACTTGGCCCAGGACCTCGACACTCATGTGAAGTGAAAAACAATAATGACTTCCAAATACAAAGAAATCTCAACTGCCAACTGCAATGAATTCTGTGAATCCCACCCATGCCCAATTTCTGTATATAAACTCAATCTTTGCTTCCCCTTGAGGTAGAAACTAAGCGTTGTCTGACGTTCTTGACCCATGTGCTTAATAAAGAAACTTTATTGACCCCTAAATGTTGGCTGAGTGTTTAGAATCTCACATTTTCTACCATAACAATCTCACATTGACAATGATGCTAATAGTGCCATGGCCCCTCCTAAACTGTGTTAATGTTTCTGGTGGTTCTCTGTCAATGTACTACTTCTGTTGCTTTCAGACAATCTTCAGCTGGATTTTGCTTGCATGTGATATTAGTGATATCATTTGATAATTTCCATATTCTGATGGATTACCTTTTATCTGGAGTGAGAATAAATGTGGATCTCTTCCAGTAGGTTGGCCAAGGGGTTGTCCTCCAGTCCTCCAGATTTTTTGGTACAACCTGGTGAGCACATCTATTTGTTGAAATATGCCACTGATATTTCATCAATTCCTGGAGTTTTGGGTTTTGGGGTTTTGTTTGTTTGTTTGTTTGGTTGGTTGGTTGGTTTTTCCTGTCAGTTCCATCAGAGAAGCTTTAATTTCTTCCTCCATTACTATTGTCTCTTTTAAAAAACAAAACAACAACAACAAAAGAAACAACAAACCCAAAACAAAAAACCAAACCCAAACAATTTCTTTTATCTTATACTGACTTATTTACAAAGTTCAAATACATAGTTTTTCACACTAGATCTTTTGCATTTCCTTCACACCGCCCCCATAAAATTGTGTGACCCTGTGATTAACAGCCCTCGCCCTCCTCCCACACTTGAATCCTCATATTCATTCTACAATAGTGGTGTTTTTGTTTGTTTGGGGTTTTTTTTTTTTTGAGGTGCTGGACTATTTCTTTATTTGTGGAGCAGGAATCTGGGCACAGCTGTGCCTGCAGCGCCCTGTCCTGTCCTTGTGAGGCCTGGCCTCACGGCGAGGGCACTCATTTCCAGTGGGAGGTGCCCAGGAGCCCACCATGTAAGCAGGCAAAGCTCTCCCCTTGCTGCCTGGCCTTGTTCTCACAAGTTCTCTGCTGGAGGCACTCTGACAAGGCCTTCAAGGTTACTCTAGTTGTAAGATCTGTGGTCCGCTTCTCACATTTTTCCTTCACAGCCGTCGTCGGGCCTTCGGGGGCGGCAGCCATTGTGTGGGATGGGGGTGTTGTCTGTGATGGAGATCACCTCGAGGCCCCCCATGGTCAGCCCCTTGATGGCAGCCGCTCGCCCTGGCCCCAGGCCCTTCACCACCACTCGGACGTGGGTCACTCCCTTCCCGGTCGCTTTGGAGGCTGCGACGATGCCCGTGGTCTGTGCTGCGACGCCCGTGCCCTTCTTGGCATTCTGGAACCCCTCTGTGCCTCAGGAAGCACGGGCTAGTGGCTGGTTTGTGGCAGAGACGACCTGGATCTGAGTGTTGTTGTAAGACGCCTTAATGTGCGCAATTGGGATCCCCCCAAATTTCTTTCCTGCCCACCTCAAAGAGCTCTCCTGTCCTAGAACTGGAGGGTAAATGCTGAAGCTGCTGCAGCGGCGTGGAGCTGCGGGCGTCTCCTCAGTTTCCGTCTCGGCCGCCGCTTCTTGCAGCTGCTGGGCACCTGTGTGGACAGTGCGGTCGGCGCTTCGGCCACTACCCCAGTTGACCGTGGCCAAGCCCATGACCTCAAGAAGCGCAAACTTGCTGCCCGCACAACCTGCATGGTTTGATTTGATCCCAGCCGCTTCCTGTCCCTACAACAGTGGTTTTATACAGTATTTCCTTATGGGACTGAGGTATTTCACTCAGCATAATGCGTTTCAGTTCCTCCCAAGTTAGGAAGTAATTTACAAAATCATTGCTCCTACATGCTTTGTGATATTCCACTGTGTGAATGTACCATAATTTCTCAATCTATTAGATTGTGGTTGGACATCTGATCTGTTTCAATGTTATTGTGACGGTAAATAGTGCTGCTATGAACACTGGTGTACAAGTCCCTGTTTGAGTCTCAGTTCTCATTTTCTCAGGATATATTCCAAGCAATAGAATAGCTGGGTCATACGAAATTTCTATATTCAGCTTTTTGAGGAAACATCAAACTGTCTTCCAGAGTGGTTGTAACATTTCACAATCCCATAAAAATATGTAAGTTTCTGTCTTGCCACATCCTCTCCAACATTTATTAATAAATAATAATAAATAAATAATAAATAAGTAATAAGTTTAACAGGATAGTAAGTCTGTCCTGTTAAACTTTGCCACTGCTACTGGAGTGAGATGGTATCTCATTGTGGTTTTGATTTGCATCTCTCTTATTGCCAGTGATTTGGAGCATTTCTTCAAGTGTCTGTTAGCCATTCGAATATCTTCCTCTGTGAAAATTCTTTCCATGTCATTTGCCCATTTTGTAATTGAGCTATCAGTCCTTTTCTTGAGGAGTCCCAAGAGTATTCTGTAAACTTTAATTATGAGATTCTTGTCTGAGATGGTATTGCCAAATATTTGTTCCCAGTTAGGAGGTTTTATTTTCACCCTGTTGTAAAAAGTTTTTGATGTGTGCAGGGATTTAATCTTTAGAAGGTCCCATTCGTCAATTTTATCCTCTTCAGGTTGTGCATTTCTGACTGTATTTGATAATATTTTTATACAGTAGACTAGGCCTTCTAAGTTTAATCCCAGTTTGTCTCTTATGAACTTTATGGTTTGGGGCTTTACTCTCAAGTCTCTGATCCACCTTGAGTTGATTTTTTGTGTACAGTGTGATATGTGGATCCTGTTTTAGCTTCCTGCAGGTAGCAGTCCAGTTTTGCCAGCACCATTTGTTGATGAGGTTGTCATTTACCCATTTGATAGGTTTTATTTCCTTGTCGAATATCAGTTGACCATAGATAGCTGGGTCTATTTCTGGGTTCTCAATTCTGGTTCATTGGTCTATGTGTCTGTCATTGTACCAGCACCGTGCTGTTTTGGTTATTACTACTGTGTAGGTTTTGAGGTCAGAGAGTACTATGCCTCCCACTTCATTTTTGTTTCTCAGAAGTGTTTTGCATATTTGGGGTGTCTTTCTTCTCCAAATGAACGTAACAATTTCCCTTTCGATCTTGAACAATAAATTTGGTATCTGTATTGGGATTGCTTTGAATATGTAGATTGCTTTTGTTAGGGTTGTCATTTTCACAATGTTGAGTCTTCCTATCTATGAACAGGGCACATTTTCCCATTTCTTTAGGTCTTTTATTGTGTCTTTCAGAAAGGTTCTGTAGTTCTCTTTGTATAAGTCTTTTGCATCTCTAGTTAGGTTCACTCCCAAGTATCTCAATTTGTGGTTGACTACTGTAAATGATATTGCTTTCTTGGTTTCCTTCTCTGAGTTCTCTTAGTTACTGCAGAGGAATCCCACTGATTTTTTAGATATTGATTTTACATCCGGTCAATCTACTAAATTGGCCTGTTGTTGTTTTTAAGTGCTGTCGAGTCATAAATGACTTATAGCTACCCTATGAATGAAAGACCTGAACACTTGTATAACTTTCATCATTTCTCTAAGTTCATAGAGTTTCTAGAGGCAAGCTACTTCAGAAGTGAATGCCACTCCTGGTTCCAAGCTTGTTTTAATAGGGGTGCTCCACCAAACACTGTCCACCATTATCACATTTGACATATCAGTGTCACAGTGTTTACCATCACAGCAACCTCTGTACAGCAAATGGACAGAACAGTGCTATACCACTTAGAGTCAGACTGCGTCAGAATACTCCCCACCTGCATCCCTTACTGGTGAATAAGTGCCTTTTTAAATAGGAAGCCAAATACAATCAACTCACAGCCAATGGCCAGTAAATAATGCCACAGAGTCTCACCAGAGCCAGAAATCCAAACCTCTGTAGAGTCAAATTGCTTCAGAATACTCCCCACCTGCATCCCTTACTGGTGAATAAATGTTGCATTATTATTATTATTGTTATTAATTTTAATGAAAATTTACAGAGATTTTGGATTTCCATTCATTCATTGTTGCGCTTTTCTCCCTGCCCACCGCTCCCCTCCCGTTCATTCTTCTCTTTGAAAATGAAAATAAAAATTCTTTCATTTTTATACAATCCCTCCCCCCAAGTCCACTCCACTATGCAGCCTTTGTTCTGGACTCCTGGCATGACAATAATACCTAATCATAGATACCTTTCAAACAGTTCTTTTCCTCATCTGTTTCAATGCAGTATACATTATTTATTCCATCTTTCTCAGTTTCCCCCCAAACCCAATGTCAGTCCCATTTTAACAACAGTGGCACTATGCAGTATTTGTCCTTTTGTGACTGCAATATTTCACTCAGCATAATGTCTTCCAGGGACATCCATTTTGAATAATATTTCATGAGTTCCTTGTTTTTCAATGCAGTATAGTATTCCATTGTGTGAATATATCACAGTTTTTCTATCCATTCATTTGTTGATGGGCACTTAGGTTGTTTCCAACTCTTTTTCACCATAAATGACTTTTTAAATAGGAGCTCAAATACAATCAACACACAGCCTGTGGCCAGTAAACAATGCCCAGAGTCTCACCAGAGCCAGAAATCCAAACCTCTGTAGAGTCAGACAGCTTTTCTACCTGCATCCACTAAATTGGCCTAACTCTAAAAGGGCTTTTTTGTTGTTGAATCTTTGATGCTTTCTGTGTACACAATCATACCATGTGCATATAGCAATAGTTCAACTATCTCTTTGTTGCTCTGGATGCCTTTTATTTCCATCTCTTGTCATATTGCCCTAGCAATCACTTCCAATACAATATTGAACAGAGGTGGTGGCAGTAGACATCTTTGTCTGGCCCCTGTTTGCAAGGAAAATACTTTTCGTCTTTCTCCATTGAGAATGATGTTGGCTCTTGATTTTGGATATATACTTTTGACTATGCTGGGGAAATTCCATTCCAATTTTTCTGAGTGTTTTAATCAGGAAGGGGTCTTGTATTTTGTCATAAGCCTTTTCTTCATCAGTTGCTAAAATCACATGGTTTTTGTTGTTTACTTATTTTTTATATGGTGAATCATGTTGATTGTTTTTCTTATGTTGAGCCATTCTTGCATACCTATTATGAATCCCATTTGGTCATGGTGGATGATTTTTTTAAAGTGCTTTTGAATTCTATTGGCTAGACTTTTGTTAAGGATTTTTGCATCTATATTCCTGAGAGAGATTGGTCTTTATATTTCTTTCTTGGTAATATCTTTTCCTGGTTTTGATATTAGGGTAGTGCTTGCTTCATAGAATGGCTCTGGTAGTGTTGCTTCTTTTTCACTTTTTCGAAATAGTTTAAGTAGAATTGGTGATATATCCTCACTGAATGATTGGTAGAATTCACTGTGAAGAGATCTGGTCAAGGACTTTTCTTATGGGCAAGTCTTTTTATGACCTTTTCAATTTCTTCTTTTGTTATGGGTCTGTTCAAGTGCTCTATGTCAATCCTTGTCAATCTAGGTAGGACATGAGTTTCAAGGCATTTGTCCATTTCCTCTAGGTTTTCAAGTTTATAAGAATATAGCTTTTCATAATATTCCAGTATTACAAATTTAATTTCATCTGGTTCTGTTGTGAGGTTACCACTATAATTTCTTATTTGAGTTATCTGTGTATTCTCTATATTTTTTCCTTTTGTTAAGTTTGCCAGGGATTTGTCAATTTTTTTTAACTCTTTTGAAAAACCAGCTCCTAGTCTTATTGATGGTTTCAATTGTTTTTCTATTTTCT
The DNA here is from genome assembly GCF_000299155.1 of Elephantulus edwardii. NCBI lineage: Eukaryota > Metazoa > Chordata > Mammalia > Macroscelidea > Macroscelididae > Elephantulus > Elephantulus edwardii. Next base: position 1,939,358 of record NW_006400099.1, on the reverse strand, counting down.
ATCTCATCGATTTCTGCTCTTGTCCTTATAATTTCTTCTAAAGGCTGTAAGATTAGATTCTTGTTCTTTTTCTATTTGATGAAGGTGTTGAGTTAGATCATTGATTTTTCTTCTTTCTACCTTTTTTATGTGTCTACTGCTATGAATTTCCCCCTGTGGACTGCTTTTGCTGTTTCACAGAGGTTTAGGTAAATTGTATTTTTATTTTCATTTGTTTCAAGGAACTTTTTTTGTTTCATTCTTTATTTCTTTTCTAACTCAACCATGTTCTAGCAGAGTTATTTAGCTTCTAACACCTTTCTTGAACATAAGTTGTTTCATGAAATTCTGTGTCACCAGTTCTTTTTGGTATGCCTTGCATCTTCTTTTGATGTTTATTGGATCATTTAATATTCTGCCCATAGCATCCTTAACTATTGCAACTAAAGGCTTGAATTTTTTTTCTTCTGTTCCTTCAGCTTAAAAATTGCTGAGGGAATTCAACACTTTTTATTTTCTAACTCTAGCTCTTCGCACATTTCATTATAATATTTTGTTTTGTCTTTCCGAGGAGCCCTTTGGAATCTCCTGTTTAGCTATTTAACTCCTTGATTTCTTCTCTTTGCCTTGGCTTCTCAGCATTATAATGCAATATTCAGAGTATCTTCCAGCATCAATCTTGGTCTTTTCTTCCTCTTTTGTTTTTGTTTTGATCTCTTGCAGTCTTCATGGATAATATTCTTGATATCCTCCCACAATTCCTCGGGTCTTTGCTCATTAGTGTTCAAGGCCTCAAATCTTTTCCTGTTTTTTTGTTTGTTTGTTTGTTTTTTGGTGTGTTGTGGTTTTTTGTTTGTTTGTTTGTTTTAATTCAGGTGGGATAGAGTCAAGGTCAAATTTTGCTTCTTGTGGATTTTATTTAGCTTCAGTTTGAACTTGTATATAAGTAGTTTATGGTTGGTTCCACAATCAGAACCTGGCCTAATTTTCACAGCTGATATTGAGCTTCTTCAATTATTCTTTCCACAGATATAGTCAATCTGATTTTGGTGAAGACCATCACATGAGGTTTATGTATATAGTCATTGTTTGTGTTTCTCATAAAAGGTATTTGCAATGAATAAATCATTGACTTTTAGTTTTTAATTTCCTGGCTACTGGTACCAAGAGTGTTGACTGTGGAGCCAAGCAAACTAAAGCTGTGTACAATCTCAGTCTCTTCACCATCCATCCTGATGCTGCCAATTGGCCCAGTGGTGAGAATCTTTGTCTTCTTGATATTGAGCCTCAATCCA
>NW_006400099.1:1927981-1937169 GCF_000299155.1 Elephantulus edwardii | reverse complement strand
AGGGACAGCGCAGGAGGGGAAGGCCCTCTATGAGGTGGATTGATTCAATGACTGGGATAATCAGGATGGGAGTGTCAGAGACAGTGTGACTGGCACAGGACAGAGCAGAGTTTAGGGCTGTTGTACATAGGGTCGCTATGAGTTGCAAGCCACTCTATGGCACATAACAACAACAACAACAAATCATTACCCTACAAAATTCCAGTTTTTTGTGTCATTTGCATAACACAGGTTTCTGATGAGTCTTCCTCCAATCCTGGCACCACATTCCTCCCTATAGAGCCCAACCTCCCGGATTATCTGTAATGCATAGAAATTGAAAGGTATGAAGACAGAACACATCACTGGAATACACCCTTCCCATTTATGAACCATGCAGTGTTTCCTAGCTCTGTTTTCATGACTGCCTCCTGGTCCAAATAGAGGTTTCATATAAGCATGATCAATTTCCTGGGATCCCCATTCTTCTCAGAGTTAGCCACAGTTAGTTGTGATCCACACAGTCAAATGCCTTTGTATAGTCAATGTAACACAGACATACAGCTGGTACTCTCTGCTTTCAGCCAAGATCCATCTAACATTAGCTATAATATTGCTAGTACCACAGCATCTTCCAAACTCAGCCTGAACTTCTGGCAGTTCTCTGTTGATGTGCTGTTCTAGTCATTTTTGCAAATTTGGGGTAGAATCTTGCTTGTATGTGATATTAATGATATTGTTTGATAATTTTCGCACTCTGTCAGGCTACTTTTCTTTGGAATGGGAACAGATATAGATACCTTTCAGTCAGTTGGCCAGGTGGTTGTCCTCCAGATTTCTTGGCACTTGGTGAGCGTATACAAGGCAGCATCTGTTTCTTGAAATCTGTCAATTGGTATGCATTGATTCCTGGAGCCTTGTTTTTTGCCACTTCTTTCAGAGCAGTTTGAACTTCTTCCTTTGTCACCACAGACTCTAGCTCATATGCTGTTTCATTAAATTCTTCTGTGTCCACCAATTCCTTTTGCTACAGTGACTCTAATACATCCTTAAGTATAGTAACTCGAGGTTTCAATTTGTTATTCTGTTCCTTCAGCTTAAGAAATGCAGAATGAATTCAGCCCTTTTGCTTTTCTGACTCCAACTCTTTGCACATTTCATTATAATTCTTTACTTTGTATTCCCTCACTGCCCTTTGGAATCTTTCATTCAGCTCCTTAATTTCTTCCCTTTACTTTGACTTCTCAGTACTCTAGTGCAATATTCAGAGAATCTTCTGACATCCATCTTGGTCTTTTCTTCCTCCTTTGTTTTTGTAATGAGCTTTTGCATTCTTCATGGTTGATATTCTTTATATCCTCCCACAGCTCATCTGGTCTTCACTTATTAGTGTTCAAGACCTCAAAACTGTTGCTGATGAGAAACAACATTATGCTGAGTGAAATATCCCAGTCACAAAAGGACAAGTATTACATGATGCCACTGTTGTAGAATGGGACTGTCCTTGGGGTTGGGGAGAGACTGAGTAAGATGTGTTCAATAATGTATACTGCACTGAAACAGAGGAGGGAGAAAACTGTGTAAAAGAGATATGTGACTAGGTATTTCTGTCATTACAGGAGTCTAGAGCGAGGGCTACACGGTGGAGGGGACCTGGGGGAGGGTTTGTAAAACAATGAAAGAATCTTTTCTTTTACTTTTCCATAACTTTTGACTCATGTACTTATAACTTGTTAGTTAAATTTGTGTCTTCTAGGTTGCAACCCCCCCCCCCCATGATACATCTTCAGGGATATGAACATGTACGGCTAAGCACAATTAAAAACAGTGCATCTAAATTCCAAAAGCAATCTCCATAATAGTCTAGGTGTTTCCTACTGCCAAAGGGGCCCTTTAGAGTAGTGAGAGAAGATCTTCACCCTGAAACCCACAGCATCCCTTTTCAGCAGGAAGTAGCTAAGAGAATACGCCATCCCCTTTTCCTTATGAATCAGGGTGAAGTCTCTCTCAGGGAGGAGTGATAGGGAATGGCAAAGGACACACCGACAAAGGAGATTAATCAGAACTGACTTTGACAAGCACTGTGGCAATTGGACAATTAAAACAGACATTCGGATGGCAGGGAAGAACAACAAACTGGGGAGGAGTGTAGAGAGAATGGTGTAGCAATGAAGGAATGAAAACCCAAAATCCCTGTAAATGTTCATTAAAACTAATGAAATTTAATAAAAAAATAAAATTTAAAAAAACAAAACAAAACAAAAAAACCCACTGTTGCTGAGATGGTTTTGAAATACAGACGGGATATACTCAAGGTCAAATTTTGTTTCCTGTGGATTTGAACGGCAGCCTTAAATATGGATTGATGCTCAACATCAAGAAAACAAAAATTCTCACCACTAGGCTGACTGACAACTTTGTGATAGAAGGTGAAGAGACTGAGATTGTTAACAACTTTAGTTTGCTTGGTTCCACAGTCAACAATCTTGGTACCAGCAGCCAGGAAATCAAGTAAGCTGCCAGGGACCTCTTCAGAGTACTGAAGAGCAATGATGTCAATCTGGAGACGAAGACATTCTTTTTTATTTTAAATTTTTTTACTTCCACTTAAATTGTATGTTTATTTCTCCCAATCCCAGCAAAAGCACAGAAGCCCCATCATATCCATCCCAAACTGGTTTCTAGTAGGTAGGATTATGGGAACCTGTCAAAGCAGTTGATGCTGAGGGTTCCCAAAACCTGGGCACAAATGCATCTGAAAAACAGATGGAAAGACACAGTGCACAGGCCCAATGCTTCAGGAGTCAGTTTGAATTCGCAATGTGATTTGCATCCTTGAAACTGACAGTCTGGAAGGGGAAGGGGTGTGAGAGAGTGAAGTTGAAAATGCCTCCAATTAACTCACCCTTTCAACATTAAACAAAGACCAAGAGAAAAATGGTTCCAACATTTCACCACATATATTTCTTCTTATGCAGTCTAAGCTGAGAATGCCATGTAAATGGGTCACTGCGAAATGCAGCAATTTAATTCTTCTCCAATCAAAATAAGAAACAAACCAGTATGATCTCACATCTAGTAACTTTTGAAGGTTTTACTGCAGTTAAAGTATTTTTGCTTCTATGTATGAAGGTTAAAAAAATCTTTTTCCCCATAAAATACAAGAACAACCAATTTTCACCATCAAGTAAAAGTAAAAACTGGGATTCTTTTTTAAATGAGTCCATAGTGGAATTTAGGAACTTAGTTGTAGGCTGCTGCGCTGACACCATGACGAATCAAAGTGTAGGGCTGGGTCTGGTTTTGTTTCGGTTTTCTTTTCAATATCCAATGCTCAGAGATTAAGTTCTGAGAATGTTCCAATTGTAAGGCAGGGACCTGTTTGGATTCCACCGTGGGTATGCTCCTTAGGTTGGATGCTGGAGGGTGAGGCACGTTTTGCCGGACCCATGTCGACTACCTAGTAGTCATCAAGGTCAAAAAATTCATTGTCTCCTCCTTGATAATCCATTCCCTGGAAATCTACTCGGTACCGCAAGATACCTCCAATTCCACCAAATCCTTTCACAAACTGGGATCCTTCTTGTGATTTCTCTGTGACAATTTCCAAAGTAGTTCCAAATTTTTTGTAGTTATTAGCAAACCATTCCAGTAGGGGCATGCTCTCAATCAGCTCATGTTCTTGTCCTGTCTCTTTATCTGTGAAATGAGATTTATCCTTCTCTTGTTCTGGAGTTAGATAGAGAATCTTCTCCTCTTCTGTGCCTTGGCAATGAAGAACATATCTCTTTATATCCAGATTTTCATAGACTATTAGAATCTCTACAGCTCCGATTTCCAAAGCCTTTAGTGTATCTTCAACTCCAAAACAGTACTTGCCCGTGTCTTGGCTGATTTCATCAAAATATCATCCTATTAATTTCTTCTCTTGAATGAACTTCACGTTGGAGAGGACTTCAGTAGATAACTCAATAGCTTGGTTGAATCCATTTTCACCACCGTAGGAGATATCAACTAATTTCAAAACTTTGGATTGCAATCTCTGATCAAACTTATCAGATTGACTTAGTTCAGTTTTAAAGTCAGCTGATCCAGCTAAAACGAGACCAGCCACATTCACTTTGTTCCCAGAAATGAAAAGCTGCACAGCAGTCTCGGCTACTTTCCGAACATAATTGTGTCGTTTTCCCATTCTTAATCGGGCAAAACGCAAGGCAGACTGACCTCCTCTACCGTGTTTCTTTGGAAGATTCACAGTGAATTTGTGCAGGACTTCTCTTGTGTTTCCCTGGAGTGTGCCAAAAAGTGCACCACTACCATCTATTACAGTGAAGCCAAACTTGCTATCATCCGAGAGTAGCGCTGTAAGAGCCACTGTATGGAATTTGTTGTCACACAAATATAATGACGTATTAGTTGGTTTGAAAGGCTCAAAGTCAATGTTGACTTTCTTTTCCTTTCCTTCTTCTGTTACAATTGTTCCACAGTAAACAACCAGACTATTTGGAGGTACTTTGTTATAAAGTTTGAGTTTTTGTTGTACAGATGTAATGGCTCCCAGGACTGAAAGGCGGTTGGCTCATGATTTAATGTTAGATGCAGTCCCAAACTCATCTGCTAACATTTTTGCCACTCGTGATATCTGGTCTTTGGGAGGTGATATCATGCTTGTGCCATTGCCGCTGGCCGCCTCCAAGCTTTTGATGAGCTTCTTGATCTTCCAGATCTCCACGTTCCTGTCGGCAGCACTGGGGTCGTCCACCATCTTCTCGCCTCCTCCTCCCTAAGGGTCCAGTCCTGGGCGGCAGCGGCTGCTCCTCCCCGGCGGCGGCTCCGCCGACTAAGACATTCTTGATCCAGGCCATCGTTTTCACAATTACTTGCTAGGCATCAGAAAACTGGACAATGACTAGGGATGACAGAAAGACAATTGATGCCTTTGTGCAGTGGTGCTAGAGAAAAGTACTGAATGGACTATTAGGAGAACAAACAATATCATCTTAGAGAGGGTGAAGCCATGCTGCTCCTTGGAGGCAAGGATTCTGAGGCTCTGTCATACTTTGGTCATGTTGCAAGGATGAATCAGTCCTTGGAGAGGGTCACATGCTTGGAAGGGTGGAGGGGCAGCACAAGAAAGGAAGACTCTCAGTGAGACAGATTGATTCATTGACTGGGGTAATAATGAGGGTAGGTGTGTCAGAGACAATAAGGTTAGCACAAGATAGAGCAGAGTTCGGGGCTGTTGTACATAAACTTGCTATCAATTGCAAGTGACTTGACAGCACATAACAAGTACTACAAAATTCTATTATTTTTGTCACCAGCTTCCTTTCTGTCACCAAGTCTATGTTTTCCTACTTCTGATCTGTCTTCTCCATTCTCAACTTTACATTCTAGTCACCCGTTATTATTAGTGCACCCTGGTTTCATGTTCAATTGATTTCAGACTGCAATAGCTGGCAGAAATCCTCTATTCCTCCTTTTTAGCTCTCTATATTTGAATAATAGTGGTACTGACATGTGTTATTTGCATGTATATGGAATTATAATTTCACTCACAACATTGTATTTCAAGATGGATCTTGAATGGTCTTTTTAACTATGAATGTGGCCCCGTTTTTTTACATTTCCATCATAGCAGATCATATGATTGTCTGATTCAAAACATCCCATGCCAATACATCTCATTTGGCAGTGCTTAGTATGTTAATATATATGCATTCCATGTGTCTCTCTCTCATTGTTTTAAACAGTACATTTTTATTCTTAGAACACTGCTCTTAGAATACAAAAGTGAATAAAACCATTTAAAACTATTATTTTGCTGTTTTCTCTAGCTATACTTATTTTTATATTAATAGTCTACTTTTATTATACACAAAATAAAAGCATCACAATAAATGAGTGTGTAAGCACCTTCATGATTTAACATTTTTTAAATTGTGTTGTTGTTTCTTTGTGTTTTGTTTGTTTGCTTTAAATATTGGCTTACTTAGAAAATTAGTATACATTTCTTCTTTTCACACTGGATCTTTCCTTTTTCCTTCATTGACCCCTCCCTCCACCCATCAAATTGTGTGATCCTATAATTAAACACCACCACCATTCTACAACAATGGTCTTATGTAGTATTATTTGTCTTTATGAGACTGAATTAGTTCACTTAGCATAATGCTCTCCAGTCCCTCTCAAGTTAGGTAGTAATTTACAAAATCATTGTTTCTGTGTGCTGCATAGTTTCCCATTGTGTAGATCTAACACAATTTTTCAATCCATTCCATTGTGGTTAAAAAATTGGGCTGTTTCCATGGTCTTGCTATGGTGAATAATACTGCTATGAATATTGGTGTAAAAGTCTCTGTTTGTGCCTCAGTTCTCATTTTCTCTGGGTATATTCCAAGCAGTGGAATAGTTGGGTCATATGGAATTTCTATGTTCAGCTTTTTGAGGAAATGTCAAACTGCCTTCCAGAGCGGCTGTACCATTTTACAATCCCACCAAACAATGCCATCAACAATATATGAGTTCCTGTCTCACCACATCCTCACCAACCTTTATTACTTGCTGTCCTGTTAAACTTTGCCACTGCTACTTAGGTGAGATAGTATCTCATTGTGGTTTTGCATCACTCTTATTGCCAGTGATTTTGAGCATTTCTTTATGTGTCTGTTGGCCATCTGAATTTCTTTCTTAACAATATCCAATTTAGCTACATTCATGCTTCTCACATTCCACCCACAATGTTACTTTTTAAAATTTATTGTTGTTGTTGTTGTTGTTTAGTGCCTTGAGGAGAGTATGAGTCATAGCAACCCTATGAACAAAAAGGCCTAAAGCCCCTCTACAACTATCAACATTTATCAAAGTTCATAGAGTTTTCAGAGACATGTTATTTAGGAGGTGGATGCCACGCCTGCTTCCAAATTTGTCATAATATGTTATTGTTTTATGTGCCATTGAGTCACCTGTGATGTATAGTGCCCCTATGTACAGCAGCTCTGAATCCTTCTCTGGCCTGAGCCAGTCTTACTAATTCTGACACACTAACCCCATTGCTCCAGTTACTGTATCAATCTATCTCATCCAGGGTCTCCCTCTCCTGTGCTGTTTATCCACCCTTATGAGCTTGATGTCATTCTCCAAGGACAAATCTCTCCTGGCCACATGCCCAGAGTAAATGAGGTGAAGCTTCAAAATCCTAGTCTCCAAGGAGAGACTTCATTTCACTCTCTCCAAGACAGACCGATTTTTTGTCTTGGCAGTCCATGGTATGTTCAAGACTCTTCTCCAGCACCACAACTCAAAGGTATCTATTCTTCTGTCATCCTTAGTCATGTCATTGTCCAACTCTCTTAAGCAATTAAGTAATTGAGAAGACCATGGCCTGGATTAGGCACATCTTTGCATCTAGACTGACATCATTGTTCTTCAGCACTCCTGAGAGGTCCATGACAGCAGATTTTTCCCAATGCAATTCATCTTTTGATTTCCTGACTGCTGATGTTAAGAGTGTTGATTGTGGATCCAAGCAATCAGTAATTGCTAACAACCTCAATCTCTTCTCCATTTATCATGGTGCTGCCAATTGGCCCAATGGTGAGAATCTTTGTCTTCTTGATGTTGAGCTTCAATCCATATTGAAGACTACAGTCCTTTAACTTTTGCATCAAGTGCTTCAGGTCTTCTTCAGTTTCAGCAAGCAAGGGTGTGTCATCTGCATATCATAATTGTATTTTCATTTCTCAATGTAAATCATTAGGAATACTAGTCTCTGTAATTTATATCTGAAATCTTATGTTTGGATGAAAGATACAAGCTTGGTGAATAATTGAAACAGAATAATGAATAGGAGTATGTGGACAGTGTTAGAGAAGAAGAGAGATAAGCCACACCATAAGGACATAAGAGACGATTCCTGTTGATATACCTGTGTGATATTCAATATGTTCTGAGTTTGGTGGCATATATGTGGTCAGGGAAGGAAAATTAAACCTGCATTCATAGGAAATGGTTATTGGTAATCATAACTATGTTAATTAAGTTATAGTGTTTCTCTTATTTTCTAATTCATCGAAATAAAGTTCTTAAAGCCTGAGTTATTTTATGTAATTTATAATGCACTACATTAATTTTGTACAATGAGGGTAGTTGTGTTGAAGTCAGTGAGACTGGCTCTGAATAGGGCAGGCTTCAGAGCTGTTGTACATAGGGTTGCTACGAGTTGCAGATGACTCAATGACACAAAGCAACAACAGTGCTTATCACAATTTCAAATTAAAAAAAAAAGGAATGCAATTGATTAAAATTTTGAATTGTGTAGAGAAACTGCTGTGAGGAAACCTAACAGAAAGAAAAAAAATTACTTATAAGTACTCATTTGGAACTTAAACTAAGAAATGAAAATGTTACTTTTGAGTTTATTTCTGTACTTGGACTTTGTAAGAAGGACACATTGTCTCTAGGGACCTCTGGTGACCTAATGGTAAGAAGATAAGCTGCATTCCCAAAAGTTCAAATCCACCAGTTGCTCCATGGGAAAAGGATGGGCAATCTCCTCCCATGCAACTTGTTGTTGTGTTGTTTCTTATTGCTGTTGAGTTGAGGCGATTCATAGCAAATTTATGAAGGCCTGAAGCCTTTCTACAATTATAGTCATTGCTCTAAGTTCATACAGTTTTCAGAGGCATGTGTTTTAGGAAGTGTATGCCACTCCTGCTTTCAAACCTGTCATAAACTGGGAGCTCCATCAAACACTGTACACCATGGGAAACCATTATGGCATTTGACACCCAATGGAACAAGGTTCAGCATCACAGCAAACCCTGATAACCTTAAAGCAGCAAATTAAAAGAGGAGTGCTATACAACTTAGAAGAATGTTCTTCCAAATTAAAAATAACACTAGACCCTTGGGCCCAACTAACTTTTAAATACAAGAGGGAGATAGAGATAAAGATGATAGAGATAGCGATAGAGATAGAGATAGATAGATAGATAGAGAGATAGATAGATAGATAGATAGATAGATAGATGAAAGATAGCTAGAAATAGAGATATAGAGATATAGATTGTATATTGTTGTTGTTATTGTTAGGTGCAGTCGAGTCTTTTGCAACTCATAGCGATCCTATGTACAATAGCCCTAAACCCTGCTCTATCCTGTGCCAATCGCATTGCCTCTGACACACCCATCCCAATTACCCCAGTCAC
>NW_006400099.1:1920430-1921733 GCF_000299155.1 Elephantulus edwardii | reverse complement strand
CTGATGCATGTGGTTTAGGAAGTGGATGCTACTTTCACCTGCCCACAATGGGTAGCTATTATGGTTTGTCACACAATTATGGCACTTTTATTCCATTATGGCATTTGAAACCAAAATGGCACGAGATTTCAATATCACAGCAAACCCAAATTACTTCATCACACCAAATTGGCCAGAGTGCTGTATGACTTTGAAGAATTTTAATCCAGAATATAGTAAAAAAGGATTAAAATATAATCTCTCAGGCCCAACTTTTAAATATAAGGGGCCACCAGGAGATCTAGTTGACTCTAAACAAGAGGCTTAAATAAGAACCAAACAATCCACACAGGTCCTCAACCAAAACAAGAGCACCATCTTACAGACTCCAGCCACTTCATCCAATTCGAAAATGGAGGTAAGGGCTTTGGCGTTATATATTGTTGTTAAGTGTCATCAAGAACCAACCATATAAATAAAAGAACGATTGTCCTTCTTCTAAGTTCATAGAGTTTCCACAGGCATGTTTAGGAAGTGGATGCCACTCATGCCTCTACCAAAGATTGTCAACCATGTGTAACAATTGAGGCATGATGACACAACATTTGGTATCCTAGAATCCAAAGTTACCTCAATAGAGATAAAGGACAGGACAGTGCTGTACCAATTAGGAGAATGTTCATATCAAAGAAAATTAAAACTACGCCCGAGGGCCATCTCCAAAATATAGAGAGTGTTTGGCAGAGTCAATATACCTGAGAGTGCAGGAATGCAGAAGAAATATATTGACATGAAGACGGTACAAATCATGGAAGAAAGAATGGAAGATCACATAAATGGAATATTCCAGAGACAGAGAACCAGAAGAAATACATCGATGTGTAGTTATATTATCAACTACTAAAGAAGATATAAATGATGGAAAAAAGAACGGAAATCATAAATAAAGGAAATATCCAGAGACAGTAAGCCAGAAGAAATATATCAACACAGAGGAACTTGAAAAACTATGAAAGAAATTGCAAAATGAAAGAAAAAATTGACACTCTAGATGAAGTAGTACAAGAACTTAAAAAAAATCACGAGTCAGAGAGAGTACAGCTAATACAGTACTGGAAATAACAGAAATGCGTGAAATATAATACAGAATATTAAGATCAAAAGGGCAGAAATTTCTAACATGCTGTAGGACAAAAAGTAGAACAGAAGAGGTAGGTCAGAGAGTCAGTGAGCTAGAAGACAAGAACCTCAATGAAAACATACTAGTAGAAAAATTAGGTAAGTTGTTATTCTTTTTTTAAAAAATTATTATTAAATTTTATTC
>NW_006400099.1:1916023-1919703 GCF_000299155.1 Elephantulus edwardii | reverse complement strand
AAAAAAACAAATGAGTGGGTCAGTGGTAATTTATCTGAACTTTTGTGGACACTGCAGACCAGCCAGTGGTGAGTGGGTGGGTGAGAATTTGACTTTGACTTCCTGGGTCCCATCAGACCCAGGACTCTGCTTGGGCAGGGGTTGCTGTGCAAGGGCACCTGTGTAAGTGCCTCTGGGCAGGGACTGCTGCATGAAAATGACTGGGTGAAAGACAGACAGCTGGAATTTTAATAGAAACCCCATTCATAAGCACACCCAGACAGCTGATGTTGACCTGCTCTTGTGATGGCACCACCCCACATGCATGTCACACCCCATTTGTCTCCACACCTGTGCCTACACATCTGGTCAATCAACTTGACCTGTCTTACCTACAAGAGGCTGCTCTCACAGGCTCTGAACTGACATTTCCCTGCAGTTAGAAGTTCAGAGAAAAACACAAGTGGAGTAGCTGCCAAACTGATCTCTAGAGCATTGTCTTCAAATGAAGAACATATCAATGTCTCGAAGAAAGCAAACAATCCAAAACACTACACAAGCGCAAAGCAAGATGTGACCTCCCAAAGGGTGGCACAGTATCAAGGGGTTTCATGAAGCCAGAGACTCTGATGGAACTTTCTGACACAGAATTTAAAACAACGATTGAATATTTTCAATGGATGAAAGAAAAACTTGAAGAATTACAGAATGCTACAGCAAAACACCAGGAGGAACTAAAAAAACAATCCATAACAATGCAGAAAAACAAATGATGAATAAGTGGCACTGGAAAAACAAGAAGCCACTATACAAAATATGAGGTCCAATGTTTCAGATGCTCTCAACATGATGGAGGAACACATGAGCAGAGTTGAAGAGATGGAACCAGTGAAATAGACGACAGAATTGTCACTACAGATCTGCTAGAGCAAAAAGCAGACTCAAAAAAGAAGGGAAAAGAAGAAAATCTAAGAATAATGTGGGACACCATCAAGAGAAATAAAAGGTGCATCACTGGAATCCCAGAACAGAAAGAAGCAAGTAAAGGCACTGAAAAAGTTGTGGAAGAATTACTAGAGGAAAACGTCTCAGCCATAATGAATAATGAGAGAATATATATTCGAGAAGCTGAGCAAACACCATATAGAATGGACCCCAAAAGAAAAATACCAAGGCATATCATAGTTAAATTTGCCAGAACCAAAGATAAGGAGAGAATCCTGAAAGCAGTAAGGGAGAAACAAAGAGTAACCTATAAGGGAGAGCAGATAAGATTAAGTGCCGATTTCTCAGAAGAAACCATGCAAGCAAGAAGAGAAAGAAAGGGCATATATCAATCACTCAAAGAACACAACTGTCAACCAAGAATACTGTACCCAGCAAAATTATCGATAAAATATGAAGGAGAGAACAAGTTATTCCCAGAAAAACAGAACCTAAGAGAGTTTGTAAAAACAAGACCAGCATTACAGGAAAGACTCAGAGATGTTCTTCTTACAGAGGTGCCACAGAAAGCATCATGGACCAATGTAACTAGCAGCAAATCCAAAAAGAACACAATGATATCAATAAAACCTTGCCTCTCAATAATCACACTGAATGTGAATAGTTTAACTATATCACTGATGAGAAATAGAGTAGCAGATTAGATAAAAAACAAAAATCCATACATATGTTGTCTACAAGAGACACAACTGAAAAATCAAGATAAAGACAGACTAAAAATAAAAGGGTGGGGGAAAAGATAACAAGCAAATGGCAACCAGAAAAAAGCAGGATAAGCAATATTAATCTCTGGTAAAAATAAATATCAATGTAAAAACCATCACAAAGGACAAGGATGCTGACAGGGTCAATAGAACAAGAGGACATAACAATAATAAATATCTATGCACCAAATGAAAGACCTGAAAAATACATAAAACAAACACTGACAAAACTAAAAAAGGAAGTAGACAACGCTACTATAGTAGTTCGAGACTTCAATACACCCCTATTAAGAAAAGATAGAACTGCCAGAAGGAAACTCAACAAATACACTGAAGAATTAAACTACACAATAAAACAAATTGACCACATAGATATTTTTAGGCTAAAGCACCCCAAAAAAGCACAGTATACCTTCCTCTCCAATGTACATGGAACATTCTCCAGAATAGAACACATTCTAGGTCACAAGGCAAGCATCAATAAATTAAAAAACGTAGAAATAATGCAAAGCATCTTTTCAGACCATAATGCTACAAAATCAATAATTAATAATACGAAATTAAAGTAAGGAAAAACCGTAATTTGGAAGCTGAAGAACACATTGCTTGAACATGACTGGGTACTAGAAGATATAAAAAAGGAAATTAAAATGTGTTTTGAAACAAATGACAATGAAAATACCATTTACCAAAACTTCTGGGAAACAGCCAAAGCAGTAATTAGAGGTCAATTTATAGCAATAAGCAAGCAGATCAAAAGGCAGGAAAAACTGATCATTGACTCTCTAACTCAACATCTTCAGCAAATTGAAAAAGAACAACAAGAAAACCCAACACCCTCTAAAAAACCCTGAAATTATAAAAATCATTGTTGTTGTTGTTGTTGTAGTTAGGTGCCGTTGAGTCGTACATGACTCATAGTGACCCTATGAACGAAAGGCCTGAGCACTGTTCATACGTAGAGTTTCCAGAGGCAAGCCATTTTGGAAGTGGATGCCGCTCGTGCTTCCAGGTTTGTTTTAGTCAGGGAGCTCCAGCAACATGGTCAACCATGGGTAACCATTACCACGTTTGGCACAATAGTGTCCCAGTGTTCAGCATCACAGCAACCATGAATTACCTCTGTACAGCAATACACAGACCAGTGCTATACCACCTAGAAGAATGTTTGACAGGAAAACAATTTGAACCAGGCCTGAGGGCCACAGATGAAAATCACCCACCTTCGACTTGGTAGCATAACTTTCTCTCCACTAGGCCAGTGCACCTCTATGTCGTCATTGTTACTGTTGTTAAGTGCCGTCGAGTTGTAGATGACTCATAGTGACTCTATGAATGAAAGGCCTGAGCACTGTTTGTACATAGAGTTTCTGGAGGCAAGCCATTTCGGAAGTGGATGTCGCTCCTGCTTCCAGGCTTTATAAAAATTAGAGCAGAAATAAATGAAACAGAACATGGAAAAACAATTGAAAGTATCAACAAAACTAGGAGCTGGTTCTTTGAAAAGGTCAATAAAATCAACAAACCATTAGCAAAATTCACAAAAGAAGGAAAAGAGATGAATCAGGCAACCTAACAACAGAACCAACTAAAATTTTAAAAAGCTAACATTAGGATATTATGGAAAAACTATACTCAAACAAATATGAAAACCTAGAGGAACCGGACAAATACTTAGAAATGCACAACCTCTCAAAACTAACACAAACAGAAAGTGAACATCTGAACAGACACATTACAAAAGACAAAATTGAAAAGATAAGGCCAGACGGGCGAACGCCGTCGCCAGACGGGGTTCCACCACTAGAGGGGCCGGGAAGAGACCCGGGAAGAACAACAGCCAGCCACCTACCGCGGAACTCCAGAGGAGCGAAGACTGTGAGACCCCAGAGGAACGAAGACTACCCGACACTGTGTGACCCCCCCCCAGCAACCCACACCTGTGTGACCCTTAATACACAGGGTGCTGCTGCATAAACCCCCAGCAGCGCC
>NW_006400099.1:1909984-1915923 GCF_000299155.1 Elephantulus edwardii | reverse complement strand
GTTGTGGTGCTTAAGTATTTCATAAATTCTGGATATAAGTCCCTTATCTGATATGTTATTACCAAATACTTTTTCCCAGTCAGTGGCTTCCCTTTTTACACTACTGGAGAAGTTTTTGGATGTGCATAGGGATTTGAGTCTTAGAAGATCCCATCCATCTACGTTTAATTTGTTACTCTTGTTAGGTGCAGTCAAGTTGAGTATGACCCATATGAACCCTATGAACAACATATCTGAACCCTCTTCTATCTTGTGCCACCCTTATACTTCCTGATACACTAGAGCCCATTGAGGCAGTCATTGCGTCAATCTGCCTGCTCGAGGGTCTTTTCCTTGTTCAACCATCTGCCTTTCCAACCATGATGTCCCTTTCCAAAAAACAGCCTCTCCTAGCAACATGTTTGAAGTACATTAGCTGAAGCTATATCATCTTTTGCAAGAGCACTTTCTCAAAAATATATTTGTTTGTACTTTTGGAAGTCCATGGGATGTTCAGTACTCTTCTCTAACATGACAGCTCAAAAACATCAATGCTTATGTTATCTTTATTCATTGTCCAGCTCTCAGATGCATAGCAAGTGATCTGAAAGTCTACTTTCTCATTAGTCTTAAGCAGATTTTAGAAGAGGCTATGGCAACAGAAATACTACTGCTGTGTTAAATGGATCCTGGCTGAAAGTAAAGAGCACTTACTTATGCTTATACAAAATCTATCCCTAGACCAAGAAGCTGTAGTCTGAAGATATCAAGGTAACACTACATGCTTTAAAAACAGGAAATGTGTGCACCAGGGCCGATCCTCTCCATAATTATTTATTCTGTATGCTGAACAAATCATTAGGCAAGATTGAGTTTATGAAGACTGTCACATCACAGTTGGTGGAAGGCTCATCAAGAGCTTGCATTATTCATTTGACACAATCTTGATCTCTGAAAGTGAGGAAGATCTGAAGCATTGGCTGAAGAAAATCTAGGACTATAGTCTTCAATATGGATTATATTTCAACATCAAGAAAACAAAAATATATGCTCCTCCCCTGGTCTGCAAAGCTGTCCACCAAGCCAGACAGCAGTTTCATGAATGAGGCTTCTCAGCAGACATCTAGAATTTCTGCTGAAACCAACGGACTCTGAGGATCCTCTTGTGAGGAAGATGAGACCTGGACTGGTCTCCTTGTGGGAGCACTAGATTGCAGCACCACTGCATGACATGCCTCCCCGCTCCAACTGGAGGACCTTGGTCCTGCCACCTGAACCTCTGAACCAGCCTACTAAAGACCTTTCCCTGCTCCCTGGACACTCCCACTCACTGTCGGGAAGCCCAGAAATTTCCCTTCACATGGAAAGTCCTGAACCTACTGTCTGGAAGTCCCACTGCCACCACCTGGAAGTCCCATCTCACCACCTGGAGGATCTGACCTCACGATCTGGAGAATCTGGCCCCAAATACTGGATGCCCCAACCCCAATGCCTGGGATTTGACCTGCTACAGTCCCTCTGAACTGTGCCAGAGACATCAGTATCACAGTTGAACACATTTCATTTTCTCTCCCCTCCCAAAGCATGAGCTGTCTTAATCTGAAGAACCTTGGATTGGTCTAGTTGCAGCAGTTGTCTGAAAGAAGAGACTGCTAATTCATAGGCCTTATCTCTCCAGAACTGAAGCAAGTCTTACCTTGCAAGTCAAAATATCAGAGAAAACTCAGGCAGGGTAGCTTCCCAACCCTCCTCTGGAGCAGTAACATCATACCAAGAGACTGCTATTACCTCCAAAACAAGATGTCACTCTCAAAAGGTGAAGTAGTATCAATGTATTTCCTGAAGCCAGAGAGTCTGATGGAACTTTCTGACACAGGATTTAAAAGAATAATGATTGAATATTTTCAATGGGTAAACACAAACTTGAAGAATTACAGGACACTACAAGCAAAAACAAAGAGTAACTTAAAAAACAATCCAAAACAATGCAGATTAAACAAATGAGGCATTAGAGGATCGGGGAAAACAAGAAAACACAATTCAAAATACGAGGACAATGTTTCAGATACTGGCAACATGTTGGAGGGACATATGAACAGGGTTGAAGAGATGGAACACAGAACCAGTGAAATAGAAGATAGAATTGTCACCACTGATCTACTAGAACAAAAAGTAGAATCAAAAAGAAAGAAAAAGGAAGAAAGCCTGAGAATAATGTGAGAAACCATCAAGAGGAATAACATATGCATAGTTGGAATCTCAGAACAGGAAGAAGTAATTAAAGGCACAGAGGAAGTTGTGGAAGAATTAGTAGAATACAATTTTCTAGGCATAATGAATGAGATGGTGCTCCAGCCACATGCATAGCAGCACAGGCATCTGATGTGCTGAGGACAAGTGACTTGGCAGCTTAACATCTGGGAACAGACCCTAACTCCCAGCAAGCCCAAGCCCCGTCTCCCTAACCCCACAGCCCCCCACACACTCTGGTGACCGCGCCACAGCCCTGCACCCCCGGCAGCGCTCTGGGCCACTAGTGAGTCCTTCATGCAGTACAGAGATCTACAAACAGTCATGATTTTGAATCAGAACCCAAAGGCATGCCTTGGTTCCAGCCCTCCCCCAAAGCCACCAGTCGAGCTGCTGTGGGACTGATCTGGCACGAGAAAGGGAGATAGGATCCTAATGGGGTTTTCTTGAGCACCACTGATTTCCTAGCAGAGTACTCAAGGGTGAGCCCACTCGTGGGAATTTGGCGGAGATCTCTTGGGACACAACAAATGAGTGGGTCACTCAGTGGCAGTGGGTCTACGAAGAGAGCTGTTACACACATTGCGTGCACGTATTTGACCGAATAAGAAAACCAAAAGCCAAGGCACCACCTCCTCCAGCTGAGACCAGACCTGCTGAGGTCCTTTCTGTTGACAAATCTGTAGAATCCTCTGTCTTCATCATGGAGCAGAAAGAAAACATGATCGACAAAGACGTTGAGCTCTTGGTGGTTCTACCTGGGGATATTATCAAATCAACTACTGTTCATGGCAGTAAACCTATGATGGACTTGCTGATATTCCTCTGTGCAAAATATCACTTAAACCCATCAAGCTACACGATTGATCTTCTGTCAGCAGAAAAGAATCCCATTAAATTTAAGCCAAACACACCAATAGGGATGTTGGAAGTGGAGAAGGTCATTTTAAAGCCAAAAGTTTTGGATAAGAAAAAACCTACACGTATAATACCAGAGAAAACTGTGAGAGTAGTGATCAATTTTAAGAAAACACAGAAGGCAATAGTGAGAGTGAATCCACACACACCACTTCAAGAGCTTGCCCCCATTATATGTGATAAATGTGAGTTTGATCCATTACATACGCTGCTGTTGAAGGACTATCAGTCTCAGGAGGCTCTTGACATGACAAAATCCCTTAATGAGCTGGGCCTAAGAGAATTATATGCCATGGATGTCAGCAGAGAATCCTGCCAGATATCCCCAAACCTAGACATGATGAAGGAAAGAGAAAATAAAGGATTTTTCAGTTTTTTTCAACGCAGTAAGAAAAAGCGAGAGCAAACAGCGAGCGCCCCTACCACTCCTCTGATAAGTAAGCCTCGCCCAACACTTACGAGGTCCAATACCATTTCCAAACAATATGTTTCAAACACCCTGCCATCAAATGCACCCAAGAAGAGGCGTGCTCCATTGCCTCCAATGTCAGCATCTCAGAGTGCCTCACAGGACCTTGCCCAAACCTCCATGAGGCCAGCTTCTTGTATAGTGAAATCCATGAGTGTGGATGAAACTAATAAGGGTCCCAGTGAAACAGACGTCGTCGTGAGGCCAGCCTCTTTGCAGCTGAGTAGTTCGCCCTTTGGGAATTCGTCTTTGAGAAGGACAAAGCGAAAAGCACCATTGCCACCATCCAAAAGGCCTCTGCATCAAAGTGAGGAAAACAGTCACATGATGGTGTCACCATCAGAGGAATCAGCTTCTCCCCATAGTGTTTCAGAAGCAAACTCACCTGAGGGGTTATCTAGCCCAGCAGAAGCCTCCCCTGACTCTGGGCTGTCCAGTCACAAGCAAAGCACTGCACCCGTGCTCACCACTGAGACCTCTGCTTCCGAACATTCTGGGACATCTGAGGCGGCTGCGGCATCACTGACATCTGGAGTAAGTTCTGATTATAGTCTTGAAGAAATAGATGAGAAAGAAGAACTGAGTAAATTGCCTAAAGATGAGGCTGAAAATATTTCACCAAAATTAAAAGACATTCCTTCTGCATCTGCTGATATAATAAATACCACAAAAAATGATTCTGACTCAGTCCTTGGCAATGATATTGAAGAGTCTTCACAAAACTCCAAGGAAGAAAAACAAGAAACTAGAAACACAGATGGACTAGGGCCACATGTATATAACACAAGCAATGCAGAGACGGCAGTTGACAGTGTACAAAACTTGAAGTCATTGGGCTCAAGCCCAAAGAATGATCAAAATGAAGTAATTAAAACAGAAGATAATGAGAAAAATGGGGTGAGGAGGACAGAGATGAATGTAGCAAGTGTTGCCCAAAGTAGCGACATGGACATAAAAGTTGATAGCCTCTCAAACTCTCAGGCATGTAAAACTAATACTGTAAATTACAAAGAAAATGATCTAGTGACTTCATCAGTGACAGACCAAAAGCTGGCTCAGCTCATAGTGGAGAAGACAAAAATGCAAGATGCTACCATACAGATAGCCCCTCCCTGTAACAGTTTTGATAAAAATCAGCAAGATCATTGTCTGTCTGACTTCAGGATTGATGAAAGTGTTCAGGCTTCAACAAGTAGCAAAGCAGCTCGGGCCTCATCCTCAAAGCCACAGAATTCTGTAGACAGCTCAAGAGAATTCCAGACTCAAGGAACACTAACAACGCAGGAAGACCAACTCACCATAAAAGAACCAAAGTTTGAGCCTGGTAGTGATGATCTTTTGACTTCCAAAGATGGGACTGATAAAAATGCAAATGCTGCTTATCCAGATGACCCATTTTACAGAGAGGACTACAAACCCACGCCCAAACCATCAGATGAAATGACAAGGTGTTATATACCCAAAATTGGAATGACTACTTATAAAATAGTGCCTCCCAAATCTTTGGAAATATTAAAAGATGGGGAGTCAGAAAGCACAGGGTACAAGAATGATCAGGAGATGCCTCCTTTAGAAATAAAGCATCCTCATGAGAATGTGAAAGAAACTGCAATCCAGACAGAAGGCCCCAAGAAGCCAAAGCCAAGCCTTAAACCAAAACCGAACCTGGGAACTGGCCATCTGCTACACAGCCTGGGCCACACGACTGATCCCACCATGTGTCATCCTCCGAAATCCACTCCCAGAATGACAAGAGATCCTGGCACGGCCCCATTTGCCCCAAGTTTGGAAGATATAAACAGTGTTCTAGAGTCCAGACTTAAATCTCGAATGTCAAACCCGCAAGCCAAGCCAAGCTCGTTCTTCTTGCAGATGCAAAAAAGAGTAGCAAGTCAGTATGTGACATCAGCAGCTGCCCAGAGCGTCCATGCTGCCCAGAGCCCTGTTCCAAAGGAGCTCCCAGGTAAAGAAGCAGAAAGGAATCAGCTGCCTTCTGCAGAGAGCACGTTTTCTCTCTCGCATCAAACAGCTGCTCTCCCCCCACCGCCCCTGACAAAACAATCGGATGTTGGCATCACTGACCAGAAGCCTGTTGAAACCTCTGCTCCTCCAGTCGCTCCAAAACCTGTGCCTCAGCTGGCAGCACAAAATCTGAAGACTTTGAAAACTTTTGGTGCTCCACGGCCATTCTCGAGTTCTCCTTCTTCAACATTTGCCCTTGCAGTGGTAAAAAGGTCCCAGTCTTCCAGTAAACCACATGCTGTCCCCAACGAGTCACTGAGTGATGGTACGTCTGGCCTATCTCCCGTCAACACAGAGGAAG
>NW_006400099.1:1887538-1891352 GCF_000299155.1 Elephantulus edwardii | reverse complement strand
CACTAATTTTTTGCATAACAATCATTTGAACTTTAATTGCTTCACACATTTATTGTTTGTACTTAATGTCTTTTTCTTTTTATGGAAAATAAAAAATATTTTACTGAAATACAAAAAAAAAGAAAAGCTTGGAAGAACTCTAATAGTCCTAATCCACAACACAAACAGTCTTCCAAGTATCCTGAAAAAATCTACAGCCAGGAGAAGATAAAATAGATGAATGAGACCTTCTGAGAATCAAATCCCTATGCACATCCAAAAACTCCAACAGGGTAAAAAGGGAAGTCACAGACTCAGAAAAAGTACTTGTTAATGACATGTCAAATAAGAGACTTATATCTAGAATTTATAAAATACTTGAGCACCACAACAAGATAAAGGTAAATAATCCAATTGAAAAACGGGCGCAGGATATAAAGAGGCACTTCACCAAAGAAGATATTCAGATGGCCAACAAGCACATGAAGAAATGTTCAAAATCCCTAGCCCTGAGAGAGATGCAAATCAAAACAACTATGAGATATCATCTCACCCCAGTAAGAACAGCAAAATTTAACAGAACAGCAAACAACAAATGCTGGCGAGGTTGTGGAGAAACTAGAACCCTTATTCCCTGTTGGTGGAAGTGTAAAATGGTGCCACCACTGTGGAAAATGGGGTGGCGCTTTCTCAAAATGTTGCAAATAGAAAAACAAAATAAAAAAAAAAACCCTAGCAATTCCATTACTGGGAATATAACCTAAAGAGACCATAACCGACATCCAAGCAGATTATATGCACACCCATGCTTATTGCAGCTTTGTTCACAATAGCAAGGAGTTGGAAACAACCCAAGTGCCCATCTACAAACAAATGGATAGAGAAGCTGTGGTATATTCACACAATGGAATACTATGCTTCATTGAGAAACACGGAACTCATGAAATATTATTCAAAATGGGTGACCCTGGAGGACATTATGCTGAGTGAAATATCTCAGTCACAAAAAAGACAAATACTGCATAGTGCTACTGTTGTAGAATGGGACTGACATCAGGTTTGAGGTAAGAATCAGAAAAACTGGATAGATTATGTATACTGCATTAAAACAGATGAGGGAGAGAACAGTTTAAAAGCAAATATGACAGGATATTATAGTTATCACAAGAGTCCAGAATGAAGGTTGCATAGTGGAGTGTACTCAGGGCTGGGTGCAGGGGGGATTGTATAACAATTAAGGAATTTTTCTTTTACTTTTCAATGAGAGGAGTGAACGGGGGGGAGGGGTGGGCAGGGAGAAAAGTGCAACAATGAACAAATGGAAATCCAAAATCTCTGTAAATGTTCCTTAAAATTAAGAAAAAAATGAGGAATGAGAGAATATATATTCAAGAGGTGAGCATACACCATATAGAATTGACCCCAAAAGAAAACGCTAACACATATAATCAAATTTACCAGAACCAAAGATAAGGAGAGAGTTCTGAAAGCAGCTAGGGAGAAACAAAGAGTAACCTATAAGGTTAAGCAAATAAGATTAAATGCCAATTTCTCCACAGCAATTATGTGAGCAAGAAGACAGTGGAATGAAATATACCAGACAGTGAAAGTACACAACAGTCAAGCAAGAACACTATACCCAGCAAAACTGTCCATAAAATATGTAGGAGAGATCACCATATTCTCAGAAAAGCAGAATCTAAGAGAGTTTGCAAAAAGAAAATCAGCATTGCAAGAAACAGTGAGAGAAGTCCTTCTTACAGAGATGCCACAGAAAGCAGGATAGACCAAAGTAATCAGGAACAATACCAAAAAGAACTCAACAAAATAATAGCCAAATATCCTAGCCTTTCAATGGCACTGATGGTTTAAATGTACCACTGAAGAGAAAGAGTAGTAGATTGGATAAAAAAAGCAAAACCTATTGACATGCTCTCTACAAGAGAGAGACACACCTGAAAAGTGAAGATAAAGAAAGACTAAAAATAAAAGGGTGGAAAAAATATACCAAATAAATTTCAACCAGAAAAAAAGCATGAATAGAGATATTAATCCCTGATAAAATATATTTCTATGCAAAAACCACCATAAAGGATAAGGAAGGTCACTATATAATGCTTAAAGGGTCAATAGAACAAGAGGACATAACAATAATAATATTTATGCACCAAATGAAAGACTTGCAAAATATAGAAAACAAACATTAACAAAACTGAAAAAAAAATATAGGCAACACCACTACAGTCGTTGGAGACTTCAATATACCACTCTCAAGAAAAGATAGAACTAACAGAAACTCAACAAAGATGTTGAAGAATTAAACCACACAATAAACCAACTTGATCTCATACACACATACACACACACACACACACACACACACACACACACCCCAAAACTAACTAAAACCTCTGGGAAACAGCCAAAGAAGTAATCAGATGACAATTTATAGCAATAAGCAAACACATGAAAAGGCAACAAAAATTATAATGGATTCCAACTGAACATCTCAAACAAATTGGAAAAGAGCAGCCAAAAAACCTGCTACCCTCTAAAAACCCTGAAATTCTAAAAAATTACAGCAGAAATAAACAAAAAAGAAAACAGGAAAACAATTGAAACCATCAACAAAACCAGGAGGTGTTTCTTCAAAAAGGTCAATAAATATCAACAAACCACACATAAAACTAACAAGGGAAAAGAAAAAAAAAACACAAATAATCCAAATAAGAAATGAAAGGAGAAATGTCATAACAGAACCAACTAAAATAAAAAGGATAACAGTGGAATATTATGAAAAAACTATTCTCAAATATGAAAACCTAGAAGGATTGGACAAATACTTAGAAACTCACAACCTAACTAAACTGACACAAACCAATATAAAGCATTGAACAGACCCATTACAAAAAAAGACATTGAAAAGGTAATAAAACAACTTTCAATACCAATAACAACAAAAAGCCCCGGACAAGACAGTTTTACAAATGAATTTTATCAAACTTTCAGAGAATTGTCAACAATTCTACATAAATTATTTCAGAAAATAGGAAAAGATGGAATTCTCCCAGACTCGTTCTATGAAACAAACATATCCTTGGTAGTAAAGTCAGGTAAAGATACCACCAAAATAGAAAACTATACTCCAATATCTCTCATAAACATAGATGCAAAAATCTCCAATAAAATCCTGGCCAATAGAATAAAAAAATAATTCACCATGACCAAGTGGGATTCATAACAAGTATGCAAGGGCGGTTCATCTTAAGAAGAACAGTCAGTCTAATTCATCACATTGACAAATCAAAGAACAAGAACAACATGATCCTATCAATTCATGAATAAAAGGTGTTTGACAAAATCCAACATACTTTCTTGATAAAAACACTCAAGAAAATAGAAATTGAGAGGAATTTCCTCAACATAATGAAAAGTATATATGGAAAACCAGGAGCCAACATTGTTCTCAATGGAGATAAATTGAAGGCATTCCCTTTGAGAACAGTAACTAGGCAAAGATGCCCACTATCACCTTTCCTATTTCCTACTGTATTGGAAGGCATAGTAATAGCAATAAGACAAAAGAAAGAAATAAGAGGTATCCAAATTAGCAAAGAGCAGGTAAAATTATCTCCCTATGCAGATAATGTGATAGTATACTTAGATCAATTCAGCTTCAGTTTGCTCAGCTCCACAGTCAACACTCTTGGTACCAGCAGTCAGGAAATCAAAAAGGGTATCGCGATGGGAAAGTCTGCCGTTAGGGACCTCTCAAAGGTACTCAGGAGCAACAGTGTCTCTCTGGAGACTAAGGTGCGCCTGATACAGGTCATGG
>NW_006400099.1:1885742-1887158 GCF_000299155.1 Elephantulus edwardii | reverse complement strand
TCAATGGAATATAATTGAGAACCCGGAGACCAGCCAATATATCTATGGTCAACTGATTTTTGACAAGGAGATGAAATCAGTTAAGTGGGGAAACGACAGCCTTTTTAACAAATGGTGCTGGCAAAATTGGAAAACTATCAGCAAAAAACTCAAGCAAGACCCACATCTCACATCATACACAAAACCCAACTTAGAGCAGATCAAGGACCTAGGACTAAAACCAAGGAATATAAACTTCATCAGAAAAAAGCTTGGAAGAACTCTAGAAGCCATAAACCATAACATGAACAGTCTTCCAAGCATCCTGATAAACCTACAGCCAGGAGAGGATAAAATAGATGAGTGGGACATTCTAAGAAGCAAATCCCTATGCACATCAAAAAACTCTAACAGGGTGAAAAGGAAAGCCACAGACTGGGAAATATATTTGGCAATGACATGTCTGATAAGGGATTTATATCTAGAATTTATAGAATACTCGAGCAGCACAAGAAGAAAAACAACCCAATCACAATATGGACACAGGATATGAACAGACACTTCTCCAAAAAAGACATTCAGATGGTGAACAAACACAGGAAGAAATGTTCAAAATCCCTAGCTCTAAGAGAGATGCAAATCAAAACAACTATGATATATCATCTCACCCCAGTAACAATAGCAAAATTCAACAGAGCAGCAAACAATAAATGATGACCAGGTTGTGGAGAAACTGGAACCCTTATTCCCTGTCAGTGGGAGTGTAAAATGGTGGTACCACTGTGGAAGGCAGTATGGAGCTTTCTCAAAAACTTGAAAGTAGAGAGACTATTAGTCTCTAGACTGATGTAATTGCTCTTCAACATTCTGAAGAGGTCCCTGACAGTAGAGTTTTCCAATATAATTTGTCTTTTAATTTACTGTCTGCTGGTACCAAGAGTGTTGATTGTTGAACCAAGCAAGCCGGCACTGTTAACAATCTCAGTCTATCATGGTGCTATCATGGTGCTGCCAATTGGTCCAGTGGTGAAAATCTTTGTCTTCTTGATGCTGAGCGTCAACTATATTGAAGACTGTAGTCCTTGACCTTCTGCACCAAACACTTCAAGTCCTTCCCACTTTCAGTAAGCAAGGTTGTGTACCTGCATAATGCGGGTTGTTGATATAAGTCTTCTTCCAATTCTGATTCCATGTTTCTCCTCATAAAATCCAGCCTCCTGAATGATCTGTTCCACATGTTGTTGTTTGTTGTTGTTATGTGCCGTCGAGTCGCTTGCGACTCATAGCGACCCTATGTACAACAGTCCTAAACTCCGCTCTGTCCTGTGCCAAACGCACCGTCTCTGACACTCCCATCCCAATTATCCCAGTCACTGAATCAATCCACCTCATAGAGGGCCTTCCTCTCCTGTGCTGTCCCTCCACCCTCCCAAGCAT
>NW_006400099.1:1874963-1880685 GCF_000299155.1 Elephantulus edwardii | reverse complement strand
ATGGATGTCAGAAGAGACTCTGAATATTGCACTGGAGCGTAGAGAAGCCAAAGCACAAGGAAGAATTTTTTGTGCTGGGGAAGGTGAAATCAAATTACTCTTGGGAGGCAAGGATTTTGAAGCTCCATCTCACATACTTTGGTCATGTTGCTAGAAGGGACCAGTCCTTGAAGAAAGACATCATATTTGCAAAGGAAGAGAGCACAGGAGAGGAATACCCTGGTTTGATGGGAGTAGGTGTGTGGGAGGCAGTGAGATTTGCTAAGGACAAGGCAGGGTTTATAGCTCTTGTGCGTAGGGTTGGTGAGTTACAGTCAACCCGATGGCACATAACAACAGCAGCAATAAAGATTAAATCTCATTGTACATAACTTTCTTCTCCCCCCCCACAGTAAGATGAAAAGAAAACCTACAGAATGGCACAAAATATTTGGCAATGTCATCTCAGACAAGAGTCTCATAACGAAACTTTACAGAATACTACAAGGGCCTCCACAAGAAAAAGACTGATAAACCAATTATATGATGGGGAAAAGACATGAAAAGTCTTTTCATAGAAGAAGACATTTGGATGACCATCAGACACATGAAGAAATGCTCAAAATCACCAGCAATAAGAGACGTACAAGTCAAAACCCAAATGATATATCATCGTATCCTAGTAACAGTGGCAAAGTTTAACAGATCAGTAAGCAATAAATGCTGAAGAGGATCTGGAGAGATTGGAAATTTCATACATTGTTCATGGGGTTGTAAAATGTGACAACTACACTGGAAGGTAGTTTGGCGTTTCCTCAAAAAGCAAAGATACAAATTCGATATGACCAAGCTTTTCCACTGTTAGGTATTTATCCCAAGGAAATAAGAACTGAGACACAAATGGACATTTGTACACAAATGTTCATAGCAGCATTATTCACAATTGCAAGAACCTGGAAACAGACAAAATGCCCAATGACAAATTAACAGATTGAGATATTGTAGCACATTCATATGACGGAATACTATGCAGCACACAAGAACAACAATTTTGAAAAATACTGAATAACATGGAAGAAACTAGAGAGCATTATGCTGAGGCAACTAACTTAGTCTCATAAGGATGAATACTGCATAAGACCATTATTGATAAAAGAGAAGAATAACTAGTAAGATATGTGTGAAAGTTCAAAGAGGGAAGGAGAGGGTAGCCAAGAAGCTGAACATTGGCAGGGGAGAAATCTCAGGGTCACAGTGTTTGATGGGGGGGGAGGGGGGGGTGAAAATATTAGGAAAGATCCAATGGGGACCGGAAAAGATAATAGTGAGCATAGATCAAGGGTGATTAAGTTTATAAAACACAGTGAACTGTGGATTGGGGAGGTGCTTATAACAATGAAAGAATCTATTTTTTCAAAGAGAAAAATGAACTGAGGGAAGCGGCGGGCAGGGACGAAAATGTGCAACAATGAATGAATGAGGGGAAAATTAAATGGAAAGAATATGCTGTTAATAATAATAATACTCAACAAAGATGCTCAAGAATTAAACCACATAATAAACCAACTTGACCTCACAGATACTTATAAGCTAATGTACCCCCCCCAAAATACAGTATACCTTCTTCTCCAATGTGCATAGAACATTCTCCATAATAGATCATACTTTAGGTCACAAGGCAAGCATCAATAAATTAAAAAACATAGAAATAACACAAAACATTTTCTCAGACAACAATGCTACCAAATTGAAATTAATAACGAGAGGATAAAGGAGAGCAAAACCATGCATTTAGAAGATGAACAACACCTTGCTTGAACATGAATGGGTGCTAGAAGAAATAAAAAACGAAATGAAAAAGTGTCTTGAAACAAATTACGATGAAAACAACACTTACCAAAACCTCTGGGAAACAGCCAAAGCAGGGATAAGAGGTCCAATAAGCAAACACATCAAAAGGTAGGAAAAAATGACCACTGACCCTCTAACCCAGCATCTCAAAAAAATTGAAAAAGAACAACAAGAAAACCCGACACCCTCTAATAAAACTGAAATTATCAAAATTAGAGCAGAAATAAATGAAATAGGAAAATGAAAAGCAATTGAAATCAACAAATCCAGGAGGTGGTTCTTCGAAAAGGCCAATAAAATTCACAAACCACTAGCAAAACTAACAAAAGAAAAGATACAAATAATCCGAATAAGAGATAACATGGGCAACATCACAACAGAACCAACTAAAATAAAAATGCTATCATTGGAATATTATGAAAAATTATACTCAAACAAATAGGAAAACCTAGAGGAAATGGAAAAATACTTAGAAATTCACAACCTACCTAAACTGACACCAACCAAAATTGACCACCTGAACAGACCCATTACAAAAGAAGAAACTGAAAAGGTAATAGAACAAATTGCAGCAGAAAAAAGTCCTGGGCCAGATGGCTTTACAAGTGAATTTTGTCAAACATTCACAGAGTAACTGTCACCAATCCTATATAAACTATTCCAGACAATATAAAAAGATGGAATTCTCATTGTACAAAGCAAACATATCCTTGATACCAAAACCAGGTAGAGATATCACTAAAAACAAACAAACAAACAAACAAAATACACACAAAACCCAACACTATAGGCCAATATCTCTCATGAACATAGATACAAAAATCCTAAATAAAATCCTGGCCAATAGAATCCAGCAATACATTAAGAAAAAAAAAAAAGAATTCACCATGACCAAGTGGGATTCATAACAGGTATGCAAGGATGGTTCAACATAAGGAAAACAATCAATGTAATTCATCACATTAACAAAGCAAAGAAAAAGAACCACATGATCCTATCAATTGATGCAGAAAAGGCCTTTGGCAAAATCCAACACCCTTTCCTGATTAAAACAGTCAACAAAATAGGATTACAGGGGAATTTCTTCAACATAGTAAATAGTACATAAGCAAACTCAAGAGCCAACATTATTCTCAATGGAGAGAGGTTAAAGGCATCCCTTTAAGAACAGGAACTAGGCAAGTATGCTCACTATCACCTCTCTTATTCAATACGGTATTGGAAGTCTTAGAAATAGCAGTAATGCTACAGAAAGAAATAAGAGGTATCCAAATTGGCAAAGAGGAGGTAAAATTATCTCTCTACGCAGATGATAGGATAGTTTACTTAAGAAACCCTAAAGACTCAGCAAGAAAACTACTAGAAATAGTTGACCAATTGAGCAAAGTAGCAGGATACAAGGTCAACATACTAAAATCAGTTGGATTTCTCTACAGTGACAAAGAGAATACAGAGCCAGAACTAAGAAAAACAATACCCTTCACAATAGCTAGTCACAAGATTAAATACCTGGGAGTAAACCTAACCAGAAGCACCAAGGATATGTTCAAACAAAATTACAAAACATTATTTCAAGAAACAAAAAGAGAATTTGAGAGGTGGAACAATACCCCTTGTTCATGGATAGGAAGACACAATATTGTAAAAATGACAATACTACCAAAGGTAATTTACACGTTCAATGCAATTCCAATTAAAATAGCAATTCCATTCTTCTACGAGATGGAAAAGGCAATCTCCAACTGCATTTGGAATGCAAAGAGGCCCAGAATAAGCAAAACACTACTTACAAAGAGAAACAATGGAGGAGGCATCTCACTCCCTGATTTCAAATGATACTACACTGCCGTGGTGGTCAAGACAGCGTGGTACTGGTACAAGAACAGACACATAGATCAATCAGTAGAATTGAGAATACATAAATCAGCCCATCTATTTATGGTCAACTGATTTTTGACAAGGAGATGAAATCAATTAAGTGGTGAAATTACAGCCTTTTAAACAAATGGTGCTGGCAGAAATGGAAAACTATCTGCAGAAAACTCAAACAAGATCCACACCTCATTCCATACACACACAAATAAAAACCCAAACAATTCAAAGCGGATTATGGACCTAGGATTAAATCCAAGCAATATAAACTTCATTAAAGAAAAGCTTGGAAGAACTCTAGAAGCCCTGAACCACAACATGAATAGTCTTCCAAACATCCTGGAAAATCTACAACCAGGAGAGGATAAAACAGACGAATGGGACCTTCTAAGACTTAAATCCCTATATTGTTGTTGTTGCTGTTGTTGTTGTTGTTATGTGCTGTCGAGTTGCTACCCTATGTACAATAGCCCTAAACTCTGCTCTGTCCTGTGCCAATCGCATTGTCTCTGACACTCCCATCCTGATTAACCCAGTCACTGAATCAATCCAACTCATAGAGGGCCTTCACCTCCTGCACTGTCCCTCCACCTTCCCAAGCATGATGTCCTTTTCCGAGGACCGGTCTCTCCTTGCAATATGTCCAAAGTATGTTAGACAGAGCCTCAGAATCCTTGCCTCCAAGGAGCCACCCGGTTTAACCCTTTCCAGGATGAATCTGTTTGTTTTCCTAGCAGTCCATGGTACTCTCAATACTCTTCTCCAGCACCACAGCTCAAAGGCATCAATTCTCTTTTGGTCCTCCTTGGTCATTGTCCAACTCTCTGATGCGTAACAAGTGATTTCAAAGACCATGGACTGTATCAGACTCAACTTAGTCTCCAGAGAGACACCATTGCTCTTCAGTACTTTGGAGAGGTCCCTAACAGCAGACTTTCCCATGGCAATGCACCTTTTAATTTTCTGGTTACTGGTGCCAAGAGTGTTGACTGTGGAGCCAAGCAAACTAAATCTGTGAACAAGCTGTCTCTTCACTATCCATCCTGATGCTGCCAATTGGTCCAGTGGGGAGAATATATCCAAAAACTTTTCCAACAGGGTAAAAAGGGAAGACATGGACTGGAAAAAAATATTTGGAAATGACATGCCTGACAAGGGACTTATATTTAGAATTTATGAAATACTCGAGTACCACAACAAGATAAAGGTAAATAACCCAATTGAAAAATGGGCATAGGATATGAATAGACACTTCACCAAAGAAGACATTAAGATGGCAAGCAAACACATGAATAAATGTTCAAAATTCCTAGCTCTAAGAGAGATGCAAATCAAAACAACTATGAGATATCGTCTCACCCCAGTAAGAATTGCAAAATTTAAGAGAGCAGCAAACATCAGATGCTGGTGAGTTTGTGGAGAAACTGGAACCCTTATTCACTGTTGATCGGAGTGTAAAATGGTGCAACCACTATGGAAGGTTGTATGGTGTTTTCTCAAAAAGTTGCAAATAGAAATACCATTTGACCAAGCAGTTCCACTACTGGGAATATACCCTCAAGAAACCCTAACTGTCACCCAAGCAGATATAAGCACACCCATGTTTATTGCGGCTTTGTTCACAATAGCAAAGAGCTGAATACAACCCAAGTGTCCATCAAATGAATAGATAGAGAAGCTCTGGTATAGTCACACAATGGAGTACTATGCAGCATTGAAAAACAAAGAACTCATGAAATACTATGCAAAATGGATGACCCTAGAGGACATTATGCTGAGTGAAATATCTCAGTCACCAAAGGACAAATATTCCATAGGGCCACTGTTGTAAAATGGAACTGACATCAGGATTGAGGGAAGACAGAAATGGAGGAGAGGAATGAGGTATATTGCATTGAAACAGATGAGGGAGAGATCTGTTTAAAAGGGATATAGGAATGGGTTTTCTTGTCATTACAGAAGTCCATAATGAAGGGTGCATAGTGGAGTAAACTTGAGAGAAGGGATTGCATAACAATGA
>NW_006400099.1:1870250-1872210 GCF_000299155.1 Elephantulus edwardii | reverse complement strand
ATTTCAAAAGACAGCTAGAGAAGACAAAGCAAAGTATTGTAACAGCATGTAAAGAGAGCTGCCATTTGAGAATAAAAAGGGAAGAAATTGCTTAGCATTTCTCAAGGTGAAAGAATGGAAAAACAAATTCAAATTTCAAATTGTATTAATGAGAGTGCTGTGGATAAAATCTAAAATACTTGAGTACTACAAGAAGATAAATAACCCAATTGAAAAATTGGCACAGGATATGAATAGACACTTCACCAAAGTCGATATTGAGGTGGCAAACAAACAAACGAATGAAGCCATGTTCAAAATCTCTAGCTCTAAGAGAGATGCAAATCAAAACAACTATGAATTATCATCTCTCCCCAGCAAGAATAGCAAAATTTAACAAAACAGCAAACATAAAATGCTGATGAGGTTGTGGAGAAACTGGAACCCTTATTCACTGTTGGCGGGAGTGTAAAATGATGCAACCGTATGGAAGGCTATGTAGTGTTTTCTCAAAAAGTTGCAAATAAAAATACCCTTTGACCCAGCAATTCCCCTACATGGAATTTACCCTAACGAAACCATACCTGCCACCCAAGCAGATATATGCATACCCATGTTTATTTCAGCTTTGTTGCCAATAGTAAAGAGCTGGAAAGATCCCGAGTGTCCATCAATAAACAAATGAATAAAGAAGCTCTGGTATATTCACACAATGGAATACAATGCAGCATTGAAAAACAAGGAACTCATGAAATAGGATGAAAAATGGATGATCCTGGAGGACATTCTGCTGAGTGTAATATATCAGTCACAAAAGGACAGATATTGCATAGGGTCACTGTTGTAAAATGGGACTGGCATCAGGGTTGAGGGAAGAAATATTGCACTGAAACAGATGAGGGAGAAAACTGTTTAAAGGAGATATATGAATGGGTATTCTTGTCGTTACAGAATTCCAGAGTGAAGACTGCATAGTGGAGTGGAATTGAGGGGAGGAATTGAATACAATGAAAGAGTTTTTCTTTTTCTTTTCAAGGAGAGGAGTTAATTGGGGGGGATGGGGTGAGCAGGGAGAAAAGTGCAACAATTATGACTGGAAACCCTAAGTCTGCAAACTTACATTAAAATTAATTAAAAAAAGTAAAAGTAAAAAAAAAGGCTTGATTAGACATTTTAATTAACCAGTTACATTCATCAGTGGCAATTAATAAATATTATGCTGTTGTTGTTGTTGTTGTTAAGTGCCATCGAGTCACAGGAGACTCATAGTGACCCTATGAAGGAGAGTCTTCGACGCTTGGGTGCCTTTCATCCTCTCTCCAGGTTCATAGGTTTTCCGGAGGCAAGCTATTATGGAAGTGGATGCCACTCCTCCTTTCAAAAGAAATATTATGAAAAACAAAAACAAAAAACCACTACCAGTCCAAAACCGACTTTTATTTGAACGCAGGCACATTTTGTGTCCTAGATTCTTAAGTAGAAGGCTCCTAGCTCCAAAGTGACTATTATTCAAAAAAGCCCAACGCCAGAGTTCCAAATGCTTTAAATAAGAAGCTTCTAGCCCAAATAGAATGTTACTTAAAAGGGTTCAGTGTCCAGGTTCTTGGTGTTTTAAATAAACAGTTTATGCTGTCAAATGACTATTACTTGTGGGCCTACTTTTCAGGATCTAACTGCTTTAAATACAACTGTCCCAACCCACTGTTACTTAAAAAAAAAAAACAAAAACCACCCACCCAACAAACAAACAACACATTTCAGGTATTAACTGCTTTAAATAAGAGTCTTTGAGCCCCAAACAGACTGTTACTCAAAAGGTCTAGCTTCCGGGAACGCTGCTGCCAGCCGGGGGATCGCACCCCGCCGCCAGACCGGGGAACGCCGCGAGAGGGACCCGGAAGAGACCCGGGAAGAGCAGCAGCCAGCCACCTGCCGCGGAACTCCAGAGGAGCGAAGACTGCCGGACACTGTGGGACCCCCA
>NW_006400099.1:1865579-1869632 GCF_000299155.1 Elephantulus edwardii | reverse complement strand
AAGCCCAAAATCTCTGTAAATGTTTATGATAATTAATAAAATATAATTTAAAAAAAAAAGGTCTAGCTTTCAGGCTCTAACTTGATGGTTACTTGAAAAGGTCCAATTTATTTCTTGTATTATTATTATTATTATTATTCGTTTGCTTACAAATTTCCTATGTCTTTGTTTCACACTATTCATTCACATTGTGTTGCATACACCCATTCTCATGTTTTAAAAAATTTATCATATTTTTACATCTCCCATCTAATGATGGCCCTGTCTTTTCCCCTGGATCCTTCCCATTTCCTTCTGCCCCCCCCTCCACCCACCAAATTACCAAATTGTGCAGCCCTGTGGTATGTCCCTGCTCATCCTCACCTCTCCACTCCCATCTTGTCTCCCATTGAGCTCAGATGCATGTTTTACTAGTTATCCTTCTATTTTTACAGTATTTGCAGTATTATGTAGTATTTGTCCAAAATATTAGTACTAAATGGCTTTTAAAAAGAGGCTCTTAGCCACCACTCAACTATTTCTTGAAAAGGTCCACCTTCTGGTTCCTAACTGCTCTGAACAATATGCTACCAGTCCCCAACAGATTGTTACTCGGAAAGGCCCACCTTCTGGTTTTTAAGTGCGTTAAATAAGAGCCTACCAGGCCTCAACCAACTCTGACTCAAAAGGACCAACCTTCTGGCCCTGTTTTAAGTAAATGGCTCCCAGCCACCAACCTACTGTTTCATTTTTATTATTATTTATACTAGTTTATTTATAAAATTTGTATACATTATTTTTCAGACCAGATTCTTCCAAATTTCCCTCTCCCTCCCCCATCCATCAAATTGTACAAGCCCATGATTAATCCTCTTCCCTGCATTTTGTCATTTCTCTGCTTACACTCTCCTCCCTTGGATCTTCGTACTCATTCTAAAACAATGGTTTTATACAATATTTATACTTGTGGAACTGAGTTAGTTCACTCACCATAATGCTCCCCAGTGCCTTCCAAGTTAGGTAATAATTTACAAAATCATTGCTCCTGCATGTTGCGTAGTATTCCATTGTATGAATGTACCATAAATTCTCAATCTATTTGATTGCGGTTGGACATCTGGGCTGTTTCCATTTTCTTGTTATGCCACCAACCTACAGTTACTAAAAAAGGCCCACATTCTGGTCTTGTTTTATTTGTCTCTCAGCCCCAAATAAACTATAAATTACTTTAAAAGCCTCAATTTCTGAGTCCTTTTGTTGTTGTTGAGTGTCATTAAGTTGAGTATGACCCATAGAGACCCCATGAAAACAGATCGGAGCCTTGTTGTATCCTTTGCTATCCCCAAACTTTCTGGCACACTAGAGTCCATTGTGTAAGTCATTTTGTCAATTTACCTGGTTGATGGTTGTCCTTGCCTTAGCTGACTCTCAGCCTTTCCAACTACTAGCTGTGATGAGCAAGAGACACCCTGCTCCCAGCTGACTGTTACTTGAAAAGGTCCCCTTCTAGTTCTTAACTACTTTAAATAAGGATCTCTCAGCCCCAAACCAACAATTACTCTAAAAGGCCCAACTTCTGGTTCCTAACTACTCTAAATAAGACACCACTAAACCCCAATAGACCTTCACTCAAAAAGACACACATTTCGGATCTTAACTCCTTTAAATAAGAGGCTTCCAACCCAAAACCAACTGTTACTCCTAGAGGCCCAACTGTCACATCTTAAGTGCTTTAAATAACATGGTGACATAGGCTCATGTCACCAAATGACTGTTATTCAAGGGCTCACTTTTAAATTTCTAACTACTTTAAATATAATACTTCTGGGAGGGAGACAAGCCTGAGGCATCCCTAGGGCTATAGGTCCCTCAATCTGGGAATACTTGCCTCCATGGCTCTGGGACCATCCCAGGGGACAAACATAGCAAAGTACTTTAGTATACAGAACTAAAAGCAGAGGGAATAATTTCCTTAAAATTCTGAGAGAGAGCACGAGAGAGAGAAAGTTCACTTGAGACTCCCTTCACAGAAGCTGCTTTAACTGGCAGCCCTGATCTCCTGCCTCACCAGAGACAAAGGAAGTCACTAAACTGCAGGAGAAAATGTGAGGGAAGTTAGTCTTGTACTGATAGTGAACATTCTCCATTGCTTCTGGGGAGACAGGAATGAGACTTTCTTGGGGTTATAGCTCCCTCAATCTGGGAATCCCTGTCTCTGAGGCAGAGGGCCATCCCAGGGACTAAACAGGACAAGTGACTTTAGTATAGAAATACAATCAGAGGAAAGAATTTTCTTAGTTCTCTGCAAGAGAGTGGGCTAACTGGAGACCACCTACACAGAAGCTGCTTGAACTGTTGGCCCTAATATCTAATCTTGTTCCACTCTAGAGAAAAAAGGAAGATATTAAGCTCCGGGAGAAAAGGGTGCATGAGAAACTGCTTGAGTAGAGCACCTGGTCTCAAACCACTCAGTCACTTCATATATGAAGGAGGACAATAGAGTTGGTGTCAGGGGACTACATCAAGACAAGATTCCTACAGGGCTGCAGTGCAGAACAGAAAGAACCTCAAAAACTTTAGGAAAGGCAAAATTTCCCAGAACAGACTGACATAGAATGAATGGCTTACCTAATACACTGAACATTTTAAGTTGGCAACTAACTAGAAACATTATTTTTTAAAAGGGGAAAAAAAGAAGCACTAAAAACATTCACAACACAACAGAAATGACCTAACACTTGTTAAGGAAAACTTCACATAAGGTCAAGAAAGCATCAGACTGCTTCAAACACTGTGAAAAAACAAATTAAGAAGCAGAGAATATCAGAGACCTCATGAGTATCCCAGAGTCAAGAAGTCAGATGATATATTCAAACAGCTATGAATGAGAGCACAAATGATGAAAGAAACAATGGAGACCAGTAAGAAAGCAAATGCTTCAGGCACATGGAGCCAGGAGAAATATATTGATGAGGAGGAACTTGCAGAAATATGAAAGAAAATGCAAAACATGGAAGAAAGAATTGAAACTATATAAAGAGGTACAAAAACTTTAAAAAAAATCACAAAATAGGAGGGTACCACCAACACAATACTAGAAATAACATAAATACATGAAAATGCAATTAAGATTATTAAGATTGAAATGGCAGAGTTCTCCAACACACTTGAAGAACAAAAATGTAGAGCAGAAGAAATGGAGCAGAGAATCAGTGAACTGGAAGGCAAGAATCACAACAGAAACAAATTACAAGAAAAATCAGAGATAAGACATAAAGAAAATGAAGAAAACATTAGAATCATGTGGATGACATCAAAAGGTATAAAATACGTATGACTGGAATTCCGCAATATGAGAGGGATATGGAAATCACTGAGAAAATTGTGGAAGAGGTACTAGAAGATAATTTCCCCGGTATTATGAAGAATGAGGAAATGCACATTCAGGAAGCTCAGTGAACACCAAATAGACTGGACCTAAAAAAGGAAAACATCAAAATATATTATAGTAAAATTCTCCAAAATAAAAGATAAGGCTAGAACGCTGAAAGCAGCATAAAAAAACAAAGTCACCTACAAAGGAGAAAGGATTATAATAAGTTCTGATTTTTCAGCAGAAACTATGCAAGCAAGAAAACAATGGGATAGTATATACAGAAAGTTGAAAGAAAACAGTTGCC
The DNA here is from genome assembly GCF_000299155.1 of Elephantulus edwardii. Taxonomy (NCBI): domain Eukaryota; kingdom Metazoa; phylum Chordata; class Mammalia; order Macroscelidea; family Macroscelididae; genus Elephantulus; species Elephantulus edwardii. Next base: position 1,865,973 of record NW_006400099.1, on the reverse strand, counting down.
AACCCAGCATCCTGTACCAGCAAATGTTTCCATCAAATATGAAAGAAATCACATCCTTTGCAGAAAAAAAAAGAACTTAAGGAATGTGTGAAAAATGAGACCTAAAAGAACTTTTAAGAGAAGTCCTTTACACAGAGAAACCAAAGGGAAGTGGATGGACCATAGCAACAGAAATAACAAAAAAAAGAGGAAGGAAGGAAGGAGAAAGAAAGAAAGAAAGAAAGAAAGAAAGAAAGAAAGAAAGAAAGAAAGAAAGAAAGAAAGAAAGGAAGGAAGAGATACACTCCCATGTTTATTGTTGCTTTGTTCACAATAGCAAGGAGTTGGAAACAACCCAGGTGCCCATCAACAAACGAATGGATAGAGAAGCTGTGGTATATTCACACAATGGAAT
>NW_006400099.1:1860914-1865068 GCF_000299155.1 Elephantulus edwardii | reverse complement strand
AAATGGCAATGATAAAACCTGGTGTTTCAATAATCACACTTAATGTGAATGGACTAAATGCATCAAGAGAAAAAGAGTACCAGAATGGATTTTTTTTAAAGCCCATCAATATGTTGTCTACAAAAGACACATTAAAGAAATTAAGAGAAAGATATATTATAAATTACAGGCTGGAAAAAAACATGCCAAGCAAATGATATCTATAATAAAGCGGGGATGGCAATACTAATCTCTGATTAAATAGACTTCAGGATGGAAACCACCATAAAAGATAAAGAAGGCACTATATAATGATTAAGGGCACAGTAGATCAAGAACACATAGCATTGGTCAACATCTATGCACCAAATGATAGACCTGCTAAATGTATTAAACAACTGCTAGCAAAATTTAAGAAAGAAATAGACAGCACCACTATAGTAGTAGGAGATATTAACACACCATTTTGACTAAAAGATAGATCAACTCCAGAGAAAATTAACAAAGATGTAGAAGATCTAAACTATATAGTCAGCCAACTTGACCTTGTTCATGTATTCTAAGCACTTTACCTAATTTAAACTCAATGCACTTTCTCCTCAAGTACACAGGGTATGTTTTTCAGAAATGAACACATATTAGGATGCAAAATAAACCTCAACAAATTAAAAAACATTGAAATGATATAAAGTATCTTCTCAGATCACAATGCCATAAAACTAGAAATTAGTGACAAGAGGAAAAGAGCCACCAATGTGGAAATGAAATAACACCTTGCTAGGGCATGCTTGGGTTATAGAAGAAAGAAAGAATGAAATCTTTTAAAAATCCTCAAAACAAATGACAATCAAAATTCAATGCACCAATTCCTCTGGGATACAGCTAAGGCAGTCCTAAGGGGGGCAGTTCACAGCAATAGGTAAACACGTAAAAAACAAAGAAAGAAGCAAAATCGGTGATCTAACTCAACACTTCCATCAAATAGAAAGAGAAGAACAATCTAATAGAACAGCCTCTTGAAGAAAGAAAAATATAAGAACAAGAGCTGAAATCAATGAGATAGAAAACAGAAAAGCAATTGAAATTATTAATAAAACCAGGAGCTGGCTTTCTGAAATGGTCAATTAAGTTGACAAAGCATTGGCCAATTTAACAAAAGAGAAAAAGGAGAAGATAGAAATAACTTGATTAAGGAATGAGAGAGGTGATATCACAACAGAACCAAAGCTATTCAAATCTATAATATCGGAATATTATGAAAAGCTATAGTCATCAAAAATCTATGTTATGCAGATGACACAACTCCACTTGCTGAAACTGAGGAGAACCTGAAGCACTTGGTGAAGAAGGTCAAGAACTTTAGACTTCAATATGGATTGAAGCTCAACATCAAGAAAAAAAAGATTCTCACCTCTTGACTGATTGGCATCATCATGATAGATGGTGAAGAGATTGAGATTGTTGACAGCTTCAGATTGTTTGGTTCTACAATCAACACTCTTGGTCACAGCAGCCAGGAAATGAAAGGACAAATTTCATTGGGAAAGTCTGCTGTCAGAGAACTCTCCAAAGTACTGAAGAGCAACAATGTCAGTCTGGAGACTAAGGTATGCCAGATACAGGCCATGGTCTTTGCAATTACTTGCTATGCATCAGAGAGCTGAACGATGAGTAGGGATGATAGAAGGAGAGTTGATGTCTTTGAGCTATGGTGCTAGAGAAGAGTATTGAATATACCATGGACTGCTAGGAGAACAAACAAGTTCATCCTGGAGAAGGTGAAGCCATGGTGCTCCTTGGAGGTAAGGATTCTGAAGCTTCATCTGACATACTCTGGACATGTTGGAGAGGGACATCATGCTTGTCAGGGTGGAGGGACAGCACAGGAGAGGAAGAACCTTGATGAGATGGATTGATTCAGTCACTGGGGTAATGAGGATAGGTGTGTCAGAGATAATAAATTGGCAAGGGATAGAGCAGAGTTTAGGGCTTCTGTACATAGGGTCGCTATGAGTTGCAGGCAACTTGATGGCACATAACAACAACATACTCTAATAATTTGAAAAATAAGAGGAAATAGAGAAATTTCTTGAAAGTCAGGTCCTACTTAAATTAACACAGAAAGATGCAGAACACTTTAACAGACCCATAACAAAAGAAGAAATTGAGCAGGCATAAAAAAAATCCTCCCCACAAAATAAGTTTTGGACCAGATGGCTTCATGGCTGAATTATACCAAACATTCAGAGAAGATTTATCACCAATTTGACTTAAGTTATTTTAAAAAATGGAAAAAGAAGGAATACTTGCAGAGTCATTCTCTGAAGCAAGCATAACCTTAATACCAAAACCAGGCAATGTAATTACAAAAAAGAAAACTACAGACCAATGCCTCTCATGAACGTAGATGCAAAAATTCTTAACAAAATCCTAACCAATAGAATCCAAAAGCCCATTAAAATAAAAGGCATCATGACCAAGTTCGTTTCATAAGAGGTATGCAAGGATGGTTCAACATCAGAATTTTTAAAAACTCAACGTAATTCACCACATTAACAAAACAAATAACAAGAGCTATATGATCCTAGCATTTGATGCAGAAAAGGCAATTGAAAATATCCAACACACGTTCCTGATAAAGACAGTCAGCAAAATTAGAATAGAAGGGAATTTCCTCAACATTGTGAAAAGTATATATGCAAAACCAAGAGACAATATTCTTCTCAATGGAAAAAGATTAAAAGCATTATCTTTGTGAACAAGGGCCTGAAAAGAATGCCTATTTTCACCATTTCTATTCAATATTGTGCTGGAAGTTTTTGTTAGGGCAATATGACAAGAGAAGGGGGGAAAAGCATCTAAATTAACAAAGAGATGATTAGACTATCACTATATGCAGATATGATAGTGTGCACAGAAAACCCCAAGGACTCAGCAACAACAACAAAATAACTAAAAAACCCCCAACCTGTTAGAGCTAGTAGACCAATTTGGTAGAGTGGCAGGAAATAAGATCAATATCCAAAAATCAGTGGGTTTCCTTTACAGTAACAAAGATAATTCAGAGAGGGAAACTAAGAAAGCAATACCATTTACAATAGCCAACCAAATTGAGACACTTGGGAGTGAACTTAACTATATATAGAAAGGACCTATACAAGGAAGACTACAGAATATTTCTACAAGACACAATAAAAGACCTAAAGAAAGAGGAAAATGTGTCCTGTTCACAGATAGGAAGATTCAATGCTGTGAAAACGACAAAAGCAATCTACATGTTCAATGTGATCCCAACACAGATATCAAATTCATTTTTCAAGATTGAAAGGGAAATTCTCAAGTTTATTTGGAGAGATAAGAGACCCTGAATTAGCAAAGCACTTCTGAAAAACAAAATTGAAGTGGGAGGCATATAGCACTCCCTGACTTCAAACCCTACTATACAGCGGTAATAACAAAACAGCATGATATTGGTACAATAACAGGAACATAGACGAATGGAACAGACCTGAGAACCCAAAAATGGACCCATATATCTTGGTTAACTGATATTCTACAAGGAAACAAAAACTATCAAATGGGGAAATGATAACCTCTTCCGACAAGGTGAAAAGAAAAGCTCCTGACTTGGAGCAAATATTTGGCAATTCTATCTCAGACAAGAGTCTCATTACAAATGTTTACAGAATACACCTGGGACTCCACAAGAAAAAAGACTGATCACCTAATTACAAAATGGGCAAAAGACATGGAGAGAATTTTCACAGAGGAAGATATTCAAATGGCCAACAGACACATGAGGAAATGCTTAAAATAACTGGCAATAAGAGAGATGCAAATCAAAGTCACAGTGAGATACCATCTTATCCAAGTAGCAGTGGCAAAATTTAGCAGGGCAGCAAGTAAATGTTAGAGAGGATGTGGCAAGATAGGAACTCTTATATATTGTTGGTAGGATTGTAAATTGGTACAGCCACTCTGGAAGGCAGTTTGGCATTTCCTCAAAAAGCTGAACATAGAAATTCCATATGATCACTGCTTGGATTACACCCCAAGAAAATGAGAACTGAGGCACTTCCCCGAAGACGACATTCAGATGGCTAACAAGCACATGAAGAAATGCTCAAAATCCCTAGCCCTAAGAGAGATGCAAATTAAAACAACTATGAGATATC
>NW_006400099.1:1851610-1859929 GCF_000299155.1 Elephantulus edwardii | reverse complement strand
GCTTTGACAAGCACTGTGGCATTTGGACAAGAACAAACTGGGAGGAGGGCAGAGAGAATGGTGCAACAATGAATGAATGGAAACCCAAAATCTCTGTAAATGTTTATGAAAATTAATAAAATATAATTATAGAGAAAAAAATGAGAACTGAGCACAAATGAGACGTGTACACCAATGTTCATAACAGCATTAGTCACCATTGCAAGAGCATGGAAACAGCCCAGATGTTCAACCATGGTAGAATGGATTAAGAAATTATTGTACCTTCACATGATGGAATATTGTGCAGCATGCAGGAACAATGATTTTGTAAATTGCTACCTGACTTGGGAGGGACTGGAGAGCATTAGGCTAAGTGAACAAACTCAGTCCCCTAAGGACTAACACTGTATAAGACCATTATTGTAGAATGTGTATGAGGACCCAAGGGGAGCAGGAGGGATGAGAAGGATACGTTTGAGGCTGGGGTTGTGGGAGTGTTAATCATAGGTTCACACAATTTGATGGGTAGAGGGAGGGATAGGTAAAGGAAAAGGGAAAGATCTGGTGTAAAAAAAAAAGGTAAATGATTTTCATAAGTAAACCAGTATAAAATAAAAAAAATTATATTAAAAATATGATAATCCCAGCCCTCAACCAACTGTTGCTCAAAAAGACCAATTTTTTAAATAAATTTTTTATTTTAATTGTGATTTTAACAAAAGTTTACGGAAGAGTTAGATTTTCATTCATTGTTGCACATCTTAACCCCTCTTCCTCCTCAAGTTTTTTATACTAGTTTTTTTACTTTTTTATGCTAGTTTATTTACAAAATTCTAATGTATTGTTTCTGAGAACACATTCTTCCAATTTCCCTGATCACCACCCATCAAATTGTCCAACTCCATGATTAATCCCCCCTCCCCCTGCACATCCTCATCCTTATGCTTCCACCCTCCCTCACCCTCTTTGGATCCTTATACTCATTCTACTGTAATGGTTTTAAACAATATTTGTCCTTGTGGGACTGAGTTAGTTCACTCAGCAAGAAGAACAACTTTGAAGGGAACTCTGATGGCCTAGTGGCAAGAAGCTGTGCTTCAATCACAAAGGTGTACAGTTCGAATCCACCAGATGCTCTGCTGGAGAAGGTGCGGCAATCTCTTCCTGAGCCAGTTGGAACAAAAACAAACAAATAAACAAACAAACAAAAAAACAGACCAACTTTTAGTTCCTACCTCCTTTAAGTAAACAATATGCTCTCAAGTCTCCAAATACTGTTAATCAATTAGGCCCACCGTTCAGATCTTAACCTCTTTAAATTTTTTTTTACATATATTGGCTTGCTTACAGAGTTCTTATACATTGTGTTTTACATCATTCTTCATCTAGGTTGTGTTTCATACAACCACTTCCACTCATGATGTTTTATAAAATTAATATCCATTGAACTATGCCCCTCATAACCCTATCTTTCAAGATCCTCAGTGAATCTTTCCCATTTTCTTTCTTCCCCACCCCACTGAATTGTGTGACCCTAAGATTTCTTGTCTGTTCATCTTCACCCCTTTGCTCCTACCCTTCCCGCCTTTGGATTAACATACACATTTTATTAGATATCTATTTCTACATTAATGCTCTTATGCAGTATTTGTCCTTATGAGACTAAGTTAGTTCAGCATAATGCTCTCCTGTCTCTCCAAGTTATGTAAAATCATTGTTGCTAAGTGCTGCATAGCATTCCACCACGAGAATGTACCACAATTTCTTAATCCATTACATTGTGGTTGGATATTTGAATTATTTCCATGTTTTTACAATAGTAACTAACACTTCTTTGAGCACTGGTATACAAATCTCCGTTTGTATGTCAGTTTTAATTTTTTGGGGGGGCGGGGGAGCAGGTATACTCCTAGAAGTGGAATAGCTGGGTGATATGGAGTTTCTATGTTCAGCTTTTTGAAGAAATGCCAAACTGTCTTTCTGAGTTGTTGTACCATTTTACAACCCCACCAACAGTGTATGAGACATCCTATCTCTTCACATGCTCTTAAAAAATCATTGCTTGCTGACCTGTTAAACTTTGATACTATTCTTGGGGTAAGATGGTATATTTTTGTGGTTTTAATTTGCATTTTTTTAATCACCAATGATTTTGAGCATTTTTTTCATGTGTATGTTGGCAATTCGATGTCTTTTGCCCAATTTGTGATTGACTTTTATCAGTCTTTTTCTTGTGGAGGCCTTATAGGATTGTGTAAACTTTTGTTATGAGACCATTGTCTGAGATGGTATTGCCAAATGTTTTTTTCACTGTCAGTAAGTTTTCTTTTTACCCTATTGGGGAAAGTTTTTTATATGCACAGATATTTGATCTTTACATCTTGTTCTCAGAGCCACCTTGAGTTGATTTTTGTGTATGATGAGAAATTTGGATGCTGCTTCAGCTTTCTGCAGGTAGCAATCCAGTTTTTTTCAGCACCGTTTGTTGAAGAGATAATAATTTCTCCATTTGATAGGTTTTGTTTCCTTGTTGAATATCAGTTGACCATAGATAGATGGATTAATCGCTGGGTTCTTGATTCTGTTCCATTGGACCATGTGCTTGTCATCATACCAGTGCCATGATGTTTTGGTTATATCAGAGAATGCCACTTCATTTTTCGTTTTTGAAAGTGTTTACCTGTTCATGGTCTCTTTCCTATCCAAATAAACTCTTTTTAATTGCATTTTAATCGTAATTAATTATATTTAATTGTATTTTTGTTAATAGTATTTTCTATCTGTTTAAAACATGAATTTGACATATGTATTGAGATTGCATTAGACGTGTCGATTTTTTTGTGTGAGATTTTCATTTTCACTATATTGAATCTTCCTATTCATGAGCAAGAAAAATTTTCCGATTTATTTCCATCTTTAATTGTTTCTCACAGAAATGTTCTATAGTTTTCTTTGTAAAGGTCTTTTTTGTCTCTAGGTGTATTCCAAAGTATCTTTATTTTTAGTTGACTATTGAAAATGGTATTGTTTTCTTATTTTCCTTCTCTGTGTTTTCTTTGTTACTGTAGAAGAATCCCAGCGAGTTTTGTATATTGATCTTGTATCCTGCCACTCTACTAAAATGGTCTACTATCAGGATGGATGGCGAAGAGATTGAGATTGTTCACAACTTCAGTTTGCTCGGCCCCACGGTCAACACTCTTGGCGCCAACAGTCAGGAAATAAAAAAGCGTATTGCAATGGGAAAGTCTGCTGTTAAGGACCTCTCTAAAGTACTCAAGAGCAACGGTGTCTCTCTGGAGACTAAGGTGCGCCTGATACAGGCCATGATCTTTGCAATCACTTGTTAGGCATCAGAGAGCTGGACAATGACCAGGGAGGACAGAAGGAGAAATGATACCTTTGAGCTGTGGTGCTGGAGAAGAGTATTGAATGTACTATGGACTGCCAAGAAAACAAACAGATTCATCCTGGAGAGGATTAACCAAGCAACTCCTTGGAAGCAAGGATTCTGAGGCTTCGTCTGACATACTTTGGGCATGTTGCAAGGAGGGACAGGCCCTTAGAGAGGAACATCATGCTTGGGAGTGTGGAGGGACGGCACAGGAGGGGAAGACCCTCTATGAGGTGGATTGATTCAGTGACTTGGATAATCAGGATGGGTGTGTCAGAGGCAGTATGATTGGCACAGCATAGAGCAGGGTTTAGGGCTGTTGTACATAGGGTCGCTATGAGTCGCAAATGACTCGATGGCACATAACAACAACAATTCTAGTAGGTTTGTCGTTGTTATTGTTGTGACTACTGGGGATTTTCTGTATCCACTATCATATCATCTGCTTATAGTGACAGATTCACTATCTCTGCCTATTTGGGTGCCTCTTATTTCCTTTTCTTGCCATATTGCCCTGGTAAGTAGTTCCAGTATTGAACAGGGGCGATGACAGTGGGCTTCCTTGTCTGGTCCCTATTCTCAAGGAGAATGAGTTTAGACTTTCTTAATTGAGAAAGATATTGACTGTTGGTTTTGCATATATACTTTTCACAATGTTGAGGAAATTCCCTTCTATTTCTATTTTGCTTAGTGTTTTATTAAGAAAGCAGTGTTGGATTTTGTCAAAGGTTTTATCTGCATCAATTTCTAGGATAATGTGGTTCTTCTTATTTATTTTGTTAATGTGATTAATTACATTATTTTTCCCTTATGTAGATGTATTGCGATGGAAAAGTCTGCTGTTAGGGACCTCTCTAAAGTACTGAAGAGCAACGGTGTGTCTCTGGAGACTAAGGCGCGTCTGGTTCAGGCCATGGTCTTTGTAATCACTTGTTATGCATCAGAGTGCTGGACAATGATCAGGGAGGATAGAAGGAGAATCAATGCTTTTGAGCTTTGGTGTTAGAGAAGAGTGTTGCAGGTACCATGGATTGCTAAGAAAACAAACAGATTCATCCCGGAGAGGGTTAAACCGGGCTGCTCCTTGGAGGCAAGGATTCTGAGGCTTCGTCTGACATACACTGGGCATGTTGTAAGGAGAGACTGGTCCTTGGAGAAGGACATCATGCTTGGGAGGGTGGAGGGCAGGCACAGGAGGGGAAGACCCTCTGGGAGGTGTATTGATTTGTTGACTGGGGCAATCGGGATGAGTGTGTCGGAGACAATGAGATTGGCACAGGACAGAGCAGAGTTTAGAGCTGTTGTACATAGGGTCGCTATGAGTCACAAGAAGACTCGAAGGCACATAACAACAACAACAACATGTTGAACCATCCTTACATACCTATTATGAATCTCACTTGGTCATGATACATTATTTTTTTAATATATGCTGTTAGAGCCTATTGTCTCAGATTTTGTTAAGGATTTTTGCATCTATGTTAATGAGAGACATTGATACGGACTTTTCTTTTTGGTAGTATCTTTGCCTGATTTTTATATGAGGGTTATGCTTGCTTCATAGAATGGCTCTGGGATTATTCTTTCTCTTTCTATTTTTCAAATAATTTAAGTAGAATTAGTAATCTTCTCTGAATGTTTACTAGAATTCAGCTGTGAAGCCATCTGGTCTAGGACTTTTTTTGTGGGAGAGTTGTTGTTGTTGTTGTTGTTGGTTTTTTGTTTTTTTTGTTGTTGTTGTTTTGTTGTGTTTTTTTTTTTTTATGACCTGCTCAGTATCTTGTTTTGTAATGGGTCTGTTGAAGTGTTCTGCATCCATCGGTGTCAATTTGGCTAGGGCATGAGTTTCAAAATACGTGTTCATTTCCTCTTGGTTTTAACATTTATAAGGTTTCATGCAATTCTGATATTATCTATTTAATTTCATCTGATTCTGTTGTGAAGTCACCTCTATTATTTCTTAAGCAAGTTATTTGTTCTTCTCTTTATTCTTTTGCTAAATTTGCCAGAGCTTTGTTAATTTTGTTGACCCTTTTAAGAAACCAACTCCTGGTTTTGCTAATGTTTTCAATTGATTTATAGTTTCTATCTTGTGTATTTCATTTCTTGTCCTTATAATTTTTTTTACTTCTAGAGGCTGTGGGATTTGATTGTTCTTTTATATCATTAAAATGTTGTGTTAGATCATTACTTTTTCTTCTTTCTTCCTTTTTTTATGTGTGTGCCTATTGGCACGTACTTGTCCCTGAAGACTGCCTCAGCTGCATCCTAGAGGTTTGTATGTTGTATTTTCATTTCATTTTTTTCGAGGAACTTTTTTCTTTCTCTCTTTGTGTCTTCTGTAACCAAATTGTGTTCTAGTAGAGTGACTTTTAGCTTCCACAAGGGTGGTTTTGTGAGCTTTACCCTCCTGAGGTTAATATCCCATTTTATTGCATTATGGACTGAGAAAATACTTCGTTTTATTTCAATGTTGTTTTCTTTTTTCTATTTGTTGAGGCTTGCGTTTGTCCTAATATATGATCAGTTCTGAATAAGATGTCATGTGCACGTGAAGAAAGTAAATCGAATTTTATTTGGGTGCTGTACCCTGAATAAATCAAGTTGGCTAATTTTATAGTTTACATCTTCTGCATCTTTGTTAAGTTTATTTTGAACTGAACTGTCTGTTGTTGAGATTTGTGTGATAAATTCTCCCACAACTATGTTTGTTCTATTTCTTTCTTCAATTCTGTTAACAGCTGTTTCTTGTATTTAGCAAGTCTAACAATTTGTGCATAGATGTTGACCAATGTATGTCTTCTTGATTTACTGTGCCTTTAATCATTATATAATACCATTCTTTATCTTTATGGTGATTTTCATTCTGAAGTCTATTTTATCAGAGATTAGTATTACTATTACCACTCCTGCTTTTTTGTGGATGCTGTTTGCTTTATATGTTTTTTCCAGTCTTTAATTTTGAGTCTTTCTCTTTGTTTCTTAGATGTGTCTCTTGTAGACAACTTATCGATGGGCTTTGTTTTTTATCCATTCTGCTACTCTTTTTCTCTTGATTGATGTATTTCATCCAGTCACATTAAGTATGATATTGGGCAGGCCAAGTTTTATGTTGCCAATTTTTTTAGCTTCTTTGTGTTGTTGTTCCTGGTTATTATGGTCTATTCATTTTCCTTTGGTGTCTTGTGTGAAGAACTTTCCTTAAAGTTTCTTGTAGCTTTGATCTTGTTTTCACAAATTCCTAAAGTTGCTTATTTTCTACAAATTATCTAGTTTCTCCCTAAAAATACTCTCAGTCCCCAATCATCTGTTACTCCAAAAGATCCACCTGACTGATTTAAATAAGATACTACCAGCCTCCAACTGTTACTTGAAAATGAACACCTTCTGGTTCCTAACTGCTTTAATACACTACCAGCCCCCAACCGACTGTTAGTCAGAAAGGATCAACTTTTGGGTGCTAATTTCATTACATAAGAGGCTTCCAGTCAGAAACCAAGTGTTACTCAAAATGCCCTACTTCAGGGTCCTCAGTGTTTTAAATAAGCAACTCATAACATCACCTGACTGTTATGTAAGGGGCCCACCTTCTGTGTCTTGACTGATTTAAATAAGATGTTCCATTCCTGCAAGCCACTTTTATTCAAAAATCCCCACCTTCCGGTTTCTAACTGCTGTAAATAAGAGGTACTCAGCTCCATCAGATTGTTACCTAAAAGTGTCATCCTTTTCGGGTCTTACTGAAATAAGGAGCCCCTATCCCCCAATCTGGTTACTAAAAAAACCCACCTTCCATGTACTAACTACTTTTAATAAGAGGCTCCCTGAACCCAACTGGTTATTACTCAAAAAGTCCCAACTTCTGAGTCCTAACGGATTTAAATAATATGCTTTCAGTTGACTATTACTCTAAAAGTTCCACCATCCAGGTCCTAACTTTTTAAAATAAGAAGCTACCAGAACCCAAAAGACTTAATAAAAGGTCCCACCTTTTGAGTTATTTCTGCTCTAAATATGAGGCTCCCAGCCCGCAACTGACTGTTACTTGAAAGGCCTAACTTCCATGTCCTAATTGCTTTAAATAAGGCTTGTAGCTTCAACCAACTGTTACTCCAAAAGGTCTACCTTCTTGGTCCTACGTGCTTTAATAATCAGCTTATACCACCAAATGACTATTACTTAAAAGAGTCCTAACTAGGGAGCTCTGGTGGCCTAGTGGAAGAAGCTGCATTGCAATCCCAGAGGTACACTGTTCAAATCCACCAGATGCTCTGCTGGAGAGGGAGTGGCAATCTCTAGTCAGATCTGATTTGATGATACATGCACAAAAAAAATAATAAAATAAAAAATAAATTAAAAAAGAGTCCTAACTACTTTAAACAAGATGTTCCCTGCTCATAACCCACTTTTACTCAAGAAGACCTGCCTTCTGGATTCTAACAGCTTTAAATTAGATATTTCATGTCCCTATTAGACACTGTTACTCTAACGGGCCTACTTTTCTTAGTCTTAACTGCTTTAAATAAAAGGCTCTCAGTCCCAAACTCACCATTACTAAAATGGTCCACATTATAGGTACTGTTGTTGTTGTTATGTGCCGTCGAGTCATTTGCGACTCATAGCGACCCTACGCGCAACAGCCTTAAACCCTGCTCTATGCTGTGCCAATCGCATTGCCTCTGACACACCCATCACGATTACCCCAGTCACTGATTCAATCCACCTCATAGAGGGTCTTCCCCTCCTGTGCTGTCCCTCTACTCTACCCAGCATGATGTCCCTCTCCAAAGACCTGTCTCTCCTTGCAACATGTCCAAGGTATGTCAGACCAAGCCCCAGAATCTTTGCCTCCAAGGAGTAGCCTGGTTTAACCCTCTCTAGGATGAATCTGTTTGTTTTCTTGGCAGTCCATGGTACATTCAATACTCTTCTCCAGCACCACA
>NW_006400099.1:1849521-1850840 GCF_000299155.1 Elephantulus edwardii | reverse complement strand
TCTGGTATTCTCTGCTTTCAGCTAAGATCCATCTAACATCGGCTACAATATCCCTAGTACCATGACCCCTTCTAAACTCAGCCTGGACTTCTGGCAGTTCTCTGCTGATGTACTGTTCCAGTAGTTTTGGATAATCTTCAGCAGAATCTTGCTTGACTTCTTTAAATAAGAGGTTCCCATCTGCCAATCATCTGTTACTAATTGCTTTAAATAAGAGTCTCCTAACCCCAACTGACCGTTACTTAAAAAGATCCACCTTCTGGGTCCTAACATCTTTAGGTAAGAGGCTAACATATAACAACTGATTGTTACTCAGACGGGCTCACTTTCTGAGCCCAAAATGAGTTTAATAAGAAGCTCTTAGCCCACAACTGACTGTTACTCGAAAATGCCCATCTTCTGATGCTAATTGCTTTCAATAAGAGGCTTCCCACTTCAGCCATCTATTAATTGCATAAGCCTACCTTCCAGGTCATAAATGCTTTAGTTAAAACACTACAAGTCCCAATTCATTGTTAATCTAAAAGGTCCACTTTCTGGGTCCTAATGGTTTTAAATAAGAGGCTACCAGACCTGAAACACCTGTTACAAACAGACTCACATTCTGGGTCTGAAATGCTATAAATAGGAGTTTCCTAGCCTCCAATCAACTGTTACTCAAAAGGGCTTACCTTCTTTGTGTCAACTGTTTTAAATCTATCTCCCAACTCCCAAACAATGGTTACTTTAATGGGCTCACCTCCAAGGAATAATTACTTTAAATAACTGACATTCAGCACTCAAGCTACTATTACTCAAAAGGGTCTGACTTCTGGTTCCTAACTGCATTAAATAAGAGACTACCAGCACCCAACTGATAGTTGCATGCAAAGGGCAAACTTCCAAGTACTTACTGCTTAAAACAAGAAACTCTTACCCCGCAAATGACTCTTAATAAAGAAGTACTATTTTCATTAAATTAATTATGGCTTTTTAAAAAAAGTCTCATTTTCTGAGTCTTAAATAAGAGGCTCCCAGCCTCTGTCCAGCTGTTACTTAAAAAGGCCCAACTCCTGCATCCTAACTGCTATCAGTCCCAAATTGTCTATTACTCCAAAACGTCCAATTTCTGGGTCATAATTGCTTTAAATAAGACACTACCAGCCTCAAATAAACTTTTATTTGAAAAGAGCCACTTGGCCATTCTTAATTCCTTTAAGTAATACACTACGATCCCTCAAATGTGTGTTACTTGAAGAGGTCCACCTTCTGGATCCTAACTGCATTGAATAAGAGTAAATGTTAATCAATCTGGAGAAGTGGAAGAATATCCCTTGCTC
>NW_006400099.1:1847337-1847911 GCF_000299155.1 Elephantulus edwardii | reverse complement strand
AGGGAGAAAATTGCGGCAATGAATGAATGGAAATCCAAAACCTCTGTAAAAATAAAAAATGATTAAAAAAAGAGTAAATGTTAATCAAAAGGTCCAACTTTAGCATTCTAAGTGTTTTAAATAAATATATTTTAATGCCACCTAATTGTTACTGAAGAGGGTCCACCGTCTGTGTCCTAACTGCTTTAAGTAAAATGTTCCATGCCTGCAAGGCATTTGTACTCAAATTGTTTCTAACTGCCGTAAACGAGAATATCTTGGTCTCCATTTGATTGTTATTCAAAAGGGCTCATCGAAACTTGGACTTTGCTGGGAGATCTGCAAGGATGGCAGAGGCATTTCTAGGCCGGGGCTTGTGACTCAGCCTTCCTGTCTGCTACCACTGCAGGTACTGACTACAGTTCTCAGAGGTCTGTGGGGAAACGCCATCTTTGTAAACTTGGACTTTGCTGGGAGTTCTGCAAGGACGGCAGAGGCAGTTCCAGGCCGGGCCTTGTGAACCAGACATCCCACATCCATTTAGGCCCGAGGGCCTTGCCACATCTATAAGATTTATCAACCTCCCCTAAAATAC
>NW_006400099.1:1839140-1839968 GCF_000299155.1 Elephantulus edwardii | reverse complement strand
AAAAGGCAATCTCCAGCTTCATTTGGAATGGAAAGAAGCCACGAATAAGCAAAGCACTTCTTAAAAATAGAAATAGGAGGCATCTCACTTGCTGATTTAAAGTCCTACTACACTGCCGTGGTAGTCAAGACAGCAGGGTACTGGCACAATGACAGACACATACATCAATGGAATAGAATTGAGAACCCGGAAATCAGCCTATCTATTAATGGTCAACTGATTTTTGACAAGGAGATGAAATCAGTTAGTTGGGGAAATGACAGCCTTTTTAACAAATAGTGTTGGCAAAATTGGAAATCTATCTGCAGAAGAATTAAACAAGATCCCCACCTCACTCCATATACAAAAACCAAGAAAAGGTTAATCATGGACCTAGGACTAAAACCAAGGATTATAAACTTCATTCAAGAAAAGCTTGGAAGAACTTTAGTAGTCCTAATCCACAACATAAAGAGTCTTACAAGTATTCTGAAAAATTTAGAACCAGGAGAAGATAAAATAGATGAATGGGAACTTCTAAGAATCAAATCCTTATGCGCATCCAGAAACTTCTCTAACAGGATAAAAAGGGAAGCCACAGACTGGGAAAAAGTGTTTGACATGTCAGATAAGGGACTTATATCTAGAATTTATAAAATATTTGAGCACCACAACAAAATAAGGGTAAATACTCCAATAGAAAAATGGGCACAGGATAGGAACAGACACTTCACCAAAGAAGACATTCAGATGACCAACAAGCACATGAAGAAATGTTCAAAATCCCTAGCCCTGAGAGAGATGCAAATCAAGACAACTATGAGATATCATCTCACCCCAGTAAGAATA
>NW_006400099.1:1824297-1838730 GCF_000299155.1 Elephantulus edwardii | reverse complement strand
AGAATGAGGCTGACATTGGGGTGGGGGTAAGACTGAGAAAAACTGGATAAACTATGTTTACTGCATTGAAAAAAAAAGAATATTTGCCTAATTATATATATATCTGCAATTTAAATTGCATATGTGTAATTAATATTTTGTTCCACAATCAGCCTCAATGCTTGTTTAGACAGCTGATACTGAGTTCTGTATTGTCTCCTTCTATAGATAAAACCAATGTGATACTTGTATATTCCTTTAGGTAAGATCTATGTATATAATTGTTATTTATGTTATTCTGGTTTTCTGTAAAAAGGTATGAGCAATGAATAAATATTGATTGAAAAAAAAAAGAGGTTCTTTGTGCTCAATCAACTGTTACTCAAAAGCGTTGGACTTCTGCATCCTAATTACCTTAAATAAGAGCCTCCCAGGCCTCAAGTGACTATAATTGAAAAGGCCTAACTTTCAGGTCCTAACAACTTTAAATAAGAGGCTCCCAGCTCCCAACAAACTGTTACTAAAAAAGACCCAACTTCTGGATCCTAACTGCGTTAAAGAAATGCCTCTCAGCTTTCAATGGATTGTTATTTGAACAATTCCATCTTCCTGTTCCAACTGCTTAAACAAGAGGTTCTCATATCCTAACACACTGTTACTTGAAAAGATCCACCTTCCAGATCCTAACTGCTTTAACCAGAGACCCCCATCCCCGCAAGCAACTCTTACTCAAAACGGCTCACCTTCTACATCCTTAACTGCTTTAAATAAGAGGCTCCCAAGTCCAAAACCACTGTTATCTAAAAAGGCCCACCTTCCACACCCTAACCAATTTAAATAAGAGGCTCCTAATCCTCAACCAATATTTACTCACAAGGACACATCGTACTAGTCCCAGGTGATTTAAATAAGAAGCTCCCAAACGATTGGTACTACAAAAGGCCCAACATCTGGATCCTAACTGTTTTAAAGAAAAGGCTCTCGGACCCTGATTGACACTTACTTAAATGGCCCACCTTCGTGGTACTAATGATTTTAAATACAAGGCTATCAGACTAGAACCAACTCAAATAGGCTCACCTTCTTGGACTGAAATGCTTTAAATAAGTGGTTCCCTGAAATCAACCGTTACTCCAAAAGGCTTATCTTCAGAGTACTAACTGCTCTAAATAAGAGGCTCTTACCTCCCAACTGACAGTTACTCAAAAAGGCCCACCTTTCAGGTAATAACTGTTTTATATAAGTGGCTCCCAACACTCAAGCTACTGTTACTCAAAAGGGCCCACCTTCTGGGTCCAAACTACATTAAATTAGAGGTTTCCAGCTTCCAATCTCCTATTACTCTTAGGGAGCAATCTTCTAGGTCCTAACTGCTTTAAATAAGAGGATCCTATCACCCAAACGACTGTTCATATGAAGGCCCAAATTCTGGGTCCTAACTGCTTTAAATAAGAGGTTCCCACCCTCCAACTGACAGTACTCAAAAAGACTCTTCTTTTGGTCCTAACTGCTAAGAGGCCTTCTGCCCCAAACTTATTTTTACTAAAAAGGCCCAAATCGCTTTCCACAATGGTTGCACCATTTTACCTTCCCACTAAGAGTGAATAAGAGTTCCAGTTTCTCCACATCCTCGCCAGCATTTGGTGTGTGCTGTTATGTTAAATTTTGCTATTCTGACTGGGGTGAGATGTTATCTCATAGTTGTTTTGATTTGCATCTCTCTTAGAGCTAGGGATTTTGGACATTTCTTCATGTGCTTGTTGGCCATCTGAATGTCTTCTTTGGTGAAGTGTCTGTTCATAACCTGTGCCCATTTCTCAATTAGATTATTTCACTTTATGTTATTGTGGTGCTCAAGTATTTTATAAATTCTGGATATAGGTCCCTTATCTGACATGTCATTACCAAATACTTTTTCCCAGTCTGTGGCTACCCTTTTTACCCTATTGGAGAAGTTTTCTTTTTCTTTTTTTAAAAATAATTTTAATGAACATTTACAGAGAATTTGGATTTCCATTCATTCATTGCTGCACTTCTCTACCCACCCAGCCCTCTCCTCTCCCAGTTCGCTCCTCTCTTTCAAAAGTAAAAGAAAGACTCCCTCCCTGGTACACAATCCCCCCGCACCCCTCCCACCGCCCCAAGTACATTCCACTATGCAACCTTAATTGTGGACTCTTGTGATAACCATAATACCCTATCATACATCGCTTTTAAATTATTCAGTCCCTCATCTGTTTCAGTGCAGTATACACAATTTATCCAGTTTTTCTCAGTCTTGCCCCCACCCTGATATCAGTCCCATTTCACAGCAGTGGCACCATGCATGTTTACGGCATTGGAGAAGTTTTTAGATGAGCATAGGAATTTGATTCTTAGAAGGTCCCATTCATCTATTTTATCTTCTCCCGGTTGTAGACTTTTCCGGATACTTGGAAGACTATTTATGTTGTGGATTAGGACTGCTAGAGATCTTCCAAGCTATTCTTTAATGAATTTTATAGTCCTTGGTTTTAGTCCTAAGTCCATGATCCACCTTGACTTGGTTTTTCTATATGGAGTGACGTGTGGATCTTGTTTGAGTCTTCTGCAGATAGCTTTCCAATTTTGCCAGCACCGTTTGTTAAAAAGGCTGTCATTTCCCCACTTAACTGATTTAATCTCTTGTAAAAAATCAGTTGACCATACGTAGATGGGCTCATTTCTAGGTTCTCAATTCTATTCCATTGATCTATGTGTCTGTCATTGTACCAGTACCATGCTGTCTTAACCACCATGGCAGTGTAGTGGGATTTGAAATCAGGGAGAGAGATGCCTCCTACCTTTTTTCTATTTTAAGGAGTGCTTTGCTTATTCGGGGCTTTTTTCCATTCCATATAAAACTAGAGATTACCTTTTTCATCTCTTTGAAGAATGGGATTGGTATTTGTATGGGGATTGCATTGAATGTGTAAATTGCCTTTGGTGGTATTGCCATTTTCACAATATTGAGTCTTCCTATCCATGAGCAAGGAATATTCTTCCACTTCTCCAGGTCTCTTTTTGTTTCTTGTAATAATGTTTTGTAATTTCTTTGAGTAGATTGCTAGCAACATGATGGAGGGACACATGAACAAAGTTGAAGAGATGGAACACAGAAACAGTGAAATAGAAGATAGAATTGTCACCGCTGATCTGCTGGAGAAAAACACAGAATCAAAAAGAAAGGAAAAAGAAGAAAACCTAAGAATAATGTGGGACACCATCAAGAGAAATAAAAGGTGCATCACTAGAATCTCACAAGAGGAAGAAGCAAGTAAAGGCACTGAATAAGTTGAGGACAAATTACTAGAGGAAAACTTCCCAGGCATAATGAAGAATGGGAGAATATATATTCAAGAAGCTGAGCAAACACCATATATAGCTTAGACCCCAAAAGAAAATCACTAAGGCATATCATATTTAAATCTGCCAAAACCAAAGATAAGGATAGAATTCTGAAAGCAGCAAGGGAGAAACAAAGAGTAACTGATAAGTGAGAGCAAATAAAATTAAGTGCTGATTTTTCAGCAGAAACCATGTGAGCAAGAAGACAGTGGAAGGACATATATCAAGCACTAAACACAACTGTAAACCAAGAATATTGTACCCAGTAAAATTATCCGTCAAATATGAAGGAGAGATCAAGATATTTCCAGTGAAACAGAATGTAAGGGAGTTTGTAAAAAGACCAGTGTTGCAAGAAACACAGAGATTTCCTTCTTACAAAAGTGCCACAGAAAGCAGGGTGGACCAAAGTAACTAGAAACAACACCAAAATGAACTCATCAAAATGATAGCAATAAAACCTTGAATGGTTTAAATGCATCACTGAAGAGAAGAAGAGTAGCAGATTGGATAAAAAACCAAAATTCATCAATAGGCTGTCTACAAGAGACACACCTGAAAAATAAAGATAAAGAAAGGCTAAAAATACATTGAAAAACAAGGAACTCATTCAATATTATTCAAAATGGGTGACCCTGGAGGATATTATGCCGAGTGAAATGTCTCAGTCACAATGGGACAAATACTGCATAGTGCCACTGTTGTAAAACGGGATTGACATCGAGGTTGGGGGGAAAGTGAGAAAGATGGGATAAATAATGTATATGACATTGAAACAGATGAGGGAGGAAACTATCTAGAAGGGATATATGATTAGGTATTACTAGCATGACAGGAGTTCAGAACGAAGGCTGCATAGTGGAGTGGACTTGGGGGGAGGGATTGTAAAACAGTGAAAGTTGTTTTGGGTTGTTTTTTTTTACCTTTCAAAGAAGAGTGTAATGGGGGAGGGAGGGAGGGATGTGCAGGGAGAAAAGTGCAACAATGAATGAATGGAAATCCAAAGTCTCTGCAAAGTTTCATTAAAATTAATAAAAAAATTATTTAAAAGGAGGGCAAAGAAAGACTAAAAATAAAAGAATGGGAAAAAATATACTAAGCAAATAGTACCCAGAAAAAAAAACAGGAGGAGCAATACTAATCTCCAATAAAATAAATTTCAATGCAAAAACCATAACAACGGACAAGGAAGGTCACAACAAAATGCTGAAAGGGTCAATAGAACAAGAGGACATAACAATAATAAATATCAATGCATCAAATGAAAGACCTGCAAAATATAGAAAACAAGTATTTTAAAAACTGAAAAATGAAATAGACAACAATACTGTAGTGGTTGGAGACTTCAATACACCTCTCTCTAGAATAGAGAGAAAGAAAGAAAAAAAAAAAGCTCGACAAAGATGTCCAAGAATTAAACCAAACAATAACACAACTCGACCTCATAGATATTTATAGGCTAATTCACCCAACCCCCCCCCAAAAAACCCAAAACAGTATATCTTCTTCTCCAGTGTGCATAGAATGTTATTTAGAATAGATCACATTTTAGGTCACAAGGCAAGGATCAATAAATTAAAACACAGAAATAATACAAAGTATTTTCTCAAACCACAATGCTACAAAGTTATAAATTAATAACAAAAGGATAAATGACAATGAAAACACCACTTACCAAAACCTCTGGGAAACAGCCAAAGCAATAATCAGTCATCAATTTATAACAATCAGCAAACATATAAAAGGCAGGGAAAAATGATCATTGATTCTCTAACCCAACATCTCCAACAAATTGAAAAAAAAAAAAAAACACCAGCTAGAAACCCCAACACCCTCTAAAAAATATGAAAATTAGAGCATAAATAAATAGAAAAGAGAAAAACAATTGAAAACATCAACAAAACAAGGAATTGGTTCTTTGAAAAGGTCAATAAAATTGACAAACTACTAGCAAAACTAACAAAAGAAAAAAAGGAAAAGACACAAATAATTTGAATAAGAGATGAAATGGGCAACGTCACAACAGACCAAATAAAATAAAAAGGCTAAAATTGGAATATTATTAATAATTATACTCAAACAAATATTAAAACGTAAAGGGAATGGACAAATATTTAGAAATTCAAAACCTACCTAAATTGACACCAACCGAAATGGAACACCTGAACTAACCCATTAAAAAAAGAAGAAATTGAATAGGTAATAAAACAATTCCCAACCAATAACAGTCCTGAACCAGATGGTTTTACAAATTAATTTTATCCAATATTCAGAGAAGATATGTTACCAATTCTACATAAACAATTTCAGAAAATACAAAAAGATGGAATTTTCCCAGACTCATTCTATGAAGCAAACATATCTTGATACCAAATCCAGGTAAAGACACTGCCAAAATAGAAAACTATATGCCAATATCTCTCATGAACATTGATACTAAAATCCTGAATAAAATCTTGGCCAATAGAATCCAACAATGCATTAAAAAAAACACAATAATTCACCATGACCAAGTGGGATTAATAACAGGTATGCAAGGATGGCTCAACATAAGAAAAGCAATCAATGTAATTAATCACATTAACAAAGCAAAGAAGAACCACACGATCCTATCAATTGATGCAGAAAAGGCCTTTGACAAAATAAAATTCTTTTTCCTGATTAACACATTGCTGTACACTTTTAAATTGACGACCGTGCTTAGAACCCCCCCCCTTTTTTTTTTTAAAGAAAAATGTACTACCATCATTTGCGGCAATGTGTTAAAACACTCTACAAAATAGAATTAGAAGGGGAATTTCTTCAACAAAGTAAAAAGTATATACAAAAACCTGAGAGCCAACATAGTTCTAAATGGAGATAAATTAAAGGCATTTCCTTTGAGAACAGGAACTAGGCAAGGATGCCCACTGTCACCTTTCCTATCCAATATTGTATTGGAAAACTTCGTGATAGCAATATGACAAAAGAAGGAAATAAGAGGTATACAAATTGGCATAAAGGAGGTAAAATTATCTCTCTATGCAGATGAGATGATAGTATACTTAGAAAACCCTTAAGACTCAGCAAGGAAACTACTGGACATAGTTGACCAATTCAGCAAAGTGGCAGGATACAAAATCAACATGCAAAAATCAGTTGGATTTCTCTACAGTGACAAAGAGAATACAGAGCTGGAGCTAAGAAAAACAATACCCTTCACAATAGCGAACCACAAGATTAAATACTTTGGAGTAAACCTAACCAGAAGCACAAAGGATGCATTCAAAGAAAATTACAAAACATTACTACAAGAAACAAAAGTGGAAGAATATCCCTTGCTCATGGATAGGAAGAAGCAATATTGTGAAAATGCCAATACGACCAAAGGAAATTTATACAAATACCAAATACCTAATACAAATACCAATCTCATTCTTCAACAAGATGGAAAAGGCAATATCCTATTTCATTCAGAACGGAAAGAGGTTCAGAATAAGGAAAGCCCTCCTTAAAAAGAGAATCAAGGTAGGAGGCATCTCACTCCTTGATTTCAAATTCTACTACACTGCTGTGGTGGTCACGACAGCGTGGTACTGGTACAATGACAGACACATAGATCAATGGAATAGACTTGAGAATCCAGAAATCAGCCCACCTACCTATAGTCAACTAATTTTTTGACGAGAAGATGAAATTAGTTAAGTGGGGAAATGACAAACTTTTTTAACAAATGGTGCTGGCAAAATTTGAAAACTATCTGCAGAAAACTGAAGCAAGAGCACACCTCACTCCATACACAAAAACCAAGTAAAAATGGATCATGGAGCTAGGACTACAACCTAGGACTATAAACTTCATTAAAGAAAAGCTTGGGAAAACTCTAGAAATTCTAATCCACAACCTAAACACTCTTCCAAGCATCCTGAAAAATCTACAACCAGGAGAGGTTAAAATAGATGTATGGAACCTTCTAAGAATCAAATCCCTGTGCACATCCAAAAACTTCTCCAACAGGGTAAAAAGGGAAGCCATAGATTAGGAAAAACTATTTGGTAATGATATGTCAGACAAGGGACTTAAATATAGAATTTGTAAAATACTCAAGCACCACAACAAGATAAAGATAAATAACCCAATTGAAAAATGATCACAGGATATGAACAGACATTTCATCAAAGAAGACATTCAGGTGGCCAACAGGCACATGAAAAAATGTTCAAAATCCCTAGCTGTAAGAGAGATGCAAATACAAACAATCATGATATATAATCTCACCCCAATAAGAACTGCAAAATTTAACAGAATAGGAAGCTTTATTCACTGCTGGTGGGTGTGTAAAATGGTGCATCCACTATGGAAGTCTGTATGGCACTTTTTCAAAAAGTTGTAAATAGAAATGCCATTTGACCCAGCAATACCACTACTTGGAATATATCCTAAAGAAACCATAACTGCCACTCAAGCAGATACATGAACACCTATGTTTATTGCAGCTCTGTTCACAATAGCAGAGTTGGAAATAACCCAAGTGCCATCAACAAATGAATGGATAAAGAAGCTCTGGTATACTCACACAATGGAATATTATGCTACATTGAAGAACAAGGAATTCATGAAATATTAAACAAAATGGGTGGCCCTGGAGGACATTATGCTTAGTGAAATATCTCAGTCACAAAAAGACAAATATTTCACTGTTGTAAAACGGGACTGACATCGGTTTTGAGGGCAGACTGAGAAAAAGGTGATAAATAATATATACTGCATTTAAAAAGATGAGGGAGAGAACTGTTTAAAAGGGATATATGATTAGTTGTTATTATCATGACAGGAGTTCAGAATGAAGGCTGCACAGTGGAGTGGACTTCAGGGAAGGGATTGTATAACAATGAAAGAAATTTTCTTTTACTTTTCAAAGAGAATAGCAAATTGTGTAGTAGGGTGTGGGCATGGAGAAAAGTGCATCAATGAATGAATGGAATCTGCAAGTCTCTGCATACTTTCATTAAAATTAATTAAAAATAATGTAGATTGTTGAGTCTTTCTCCAAGCCTGATGACACATTCCTTCTCATAAGTTCCAGTCTCCCAAATAATCAGTTCTGCATATAGATTGAAAAGATAAGGAGACAGGATACATTCCTGATGTACTCCTTTCCTGATTTTGAACCATGCAGTGTTTTCTTGCTCTGTTCTGAGGACTGATTCTGGATCCAAGTATAGGTTTCACATACACAAAATAAAATGTTCTGGAACTCTCATTCTTCTCAAAATTAGCCAGAATTAGTTGTTATCCATTCCTTTGCATAGTCAATGAAACACAAATAAACATTCTTCTGATACACTCTGCTTTCCACCAAAAGCCATTGGCAATGATGTCCCTAGTGTCATGTTCTCTTCTAAATCTAGCTTGTATTTCTGGTAGTTCTCTTTCAATGTACTGTTGCAGTAGTTTTTGGATAATCTTCAGAAGGATTTTGCTTGCATGTTATATTAGTGATATTGTTCAATAATTTCCACACTCTGTTGGGTCACCTTTTTTTAGAATAGGAATAAATATGCATCTCTTCCAGTCGGTTGACCGGGTAGCTGTCCTCCAGATTTCTTTGCACAACATAGAGCATGTCCAGGAAAGCACCTGTTTGTTAAAATGTCAATTCCTGGGTCTTTATTTTTTGTCAAGTCTTTCAGAGCATCCTGATCTTCCTCCTTCATCACCATTGCCTCTTGATCATATGTTGTTTAATGAAATTCTTCTGTGTCAGCAAATTCTTTTTGGTACAATAACTCTGTACACTTCCTTGATCTTCTTTTAATACTTCCTGGGTCGTTCAATATTCTGCTCATAGCATCCTTAAGTAACGTGTGGCTTGAATTTGTTCTTAAGTACCTTCAGCTTAAAAAATGCTAAGCGAGTTTGGCTCTTTTGATTTTTGTGCTCCAAGTCCTTGCACATTCCATTATAATAGTTTGCTTTGTCTTCCCGAACTGCTCTTTGAAATTTTCTATTCAGCTTCCTAACTTCCTTATTTTTTCCCTTCACTTTGGGTTCTCAGTGTTCTAGTACAATATTCAGAATATCTTCTGACATCAGTCCATTTTGGTCTTTTCTTCTTCCTCTGTCTTTGTAATGACCTGTCTGTTTGCTGGCAGGGAGCAGTAGCACCCTGATGGATGTAAGCATAATGGAGACACACCACTCCAGGAGTGCTTCAAAGAGCCAACTCAACTTTATTGGGGGTTTCAGTGCACTTATATACAGGCAAGTAAACAGGAAGGCAGGATAGGATAGGAGAACCTCAGCTCAGTGTAGACCAACAGATACTGCAGCCATCTTCCTGGGTGGCGAGCTTTCTCAAGCCAGCACAGCCAAACGCAGGAGAGCTTTCTCTATTCCATATTAAGGGCTGTTGGGTCAGATAGGCTAGCACTTATCTGGATCTAGGAGATCTGTCCTGGCCAGAGACCCCATCCTCTTCCACAAAATTCCCCAACAATGACCTTTTGCATTTTTCATGGATAATATTCTTTATATCTTCCCACAGCTCAACTGGTATTTGTTCATTAGTGTTCAAGTCCTCAAACCTGTTCCTGAGTTGGTTTTTAAATTCAGGGGAGATAGGCTTGGGAAGAAATTTTTATTTCTGTAGATATGATTTGACCTTCTTTATTTAGCTTCAGTTTGAACTTACATATGAGTAGTCAATAGTCTGTTCCACAATCAGCATCTGGCCTAGTTTTCACTGCTGATATTGAACTTCTCCAATGATTCCTTCCACAGATCTAATCAATAAGATTGCTATGCATACCATCAGGTGAAATCCATGTGCATAGCCTGCATTTATGTTTCTTATGAAAGATATTTGCAATGACTAAATGATTGATTGTGCAGAATTCTATCATTCTGTCCTCAGCCTCATTTCTGTCACCAAGTCCATTTTTTCCAACTACTGATCCTTCTTCCTTGTTCCCAACCTTTGCATTCTAGTCACTCATTATTATTAATGCATCTTGGTTGCATATATAATCGATTTCTGACTGCAAAAGTTGGTAGAAATCGGCAGGGTCCCCAGCCCGGGCTCCGCCGGTGTCTCGGCGTCGTCCTGCAGGCTGCGAGTGAGATGCGCAATGTAGGTGGTGGCCAGCAGCAGCACGTCCAGCATGGACAGCTTGGTGTCGGGTGGCACCGACGGCAGCGTGCGCTGCAGCTCCATGATCGCGTGGCGTTTGTTCTTCACGCGCCTGCCCCCCCTCCCCGCGTTCCCCGCCGCCGGCCCCCCGCCCGCCGAGCGCGTGCTGCCGCCCAACGCCGACCTGCCTGGGCTCGGGTCGCGAGCCGCCAGGGCGGCCGAGGGCTCAGGCTCCGTGCCGGCGTGGCGGGACCCGTCCCGGTCCATGGCGGCTGCCGGCTGGTGCGCTGCAAAGGAGCAGGGGCGCGCGGTGAGGTGGGCGCCGGCGGCCGGGAAGGCCCGGGACGGCCAGATCCGTCTGCCGCCCTGCAAGGCTCCAGGGGAGTCCTCAGAGACGACTTGGGGGAAATTGTGAACGCAGGCCCCACTACCACAGTTATGCACAAGTCCCCCACATATGAGGAAATCGCAGGGGTCAGCACATCCAGAGCACAGTGGATAAGCCTCGCCCTGGGAAAACCACCTTCATGATCATGGTCTCTCTCCTGCCTACCTGATGCTACTGAACACTCACCATCTCACTGATGCCACGTGTCCCAAGTGGACTTCACAGTGTCACCATTGAAGCAACCAACCCTATTGACCACTCCCTCCATGACTGTGATTCTGCATTTTCACAGGCCTTGGGGATCCTCCATGAGTTTCTCTATAACCCCACAAGGAACAAACCTCTGGCCACTAACAGCCTCAATTGGTGAAGATCTTTTTTCCTAAAAGTTGTTCTGGAGAACTTGGGACACATGAAAAGCAGGTTAAACCTGCTGGATTGTTGCTTGAGCCATCCCATAAAAACCTATTTAATAAGAAGCCCAATGACTAGTCACCAACAACAGCATATAAAATCCCCCCAGAATGTGTCACCATGTTTTCTGAATGCCTGAGTTCCCCCAGAGTCACAGGAGCAGCCATCCATGGCAGCAGAGGCTTGGGGATCAAGGCACTTTCTTCCTGCTTCATACTCTGCATTTATGCCTTCTAAACTGTGTTTGCTTCCCCACAGCAAATGTAAAATTGTGTCCCAGTTATTTTTTAAAAAAGGTTTCTTCCTATCACCCACCACCTTCTCCTTATCTGTTTAGACCCTCTGCAGGAGAGGAAAGGCATGTTGATGAAACTAACAAAGATTCTGTTACCCAAAGAAAAGAGGAGCCATCCGTATGGCCAAGGAGCAATTAAGATATCTTATGCATTTCATTCTATGCAGTGGACTATCGAACTACATGGACTTTGAATTGTATGGCTCCATTTATAAGTGAATTTAAAAAACCCAGACCACAAGTGTAACAATGAATGAATGGAAAACCAAAGTCTGTGTAAACTTTCATTAAAGTAAAACAAAACAAAACAAAAGTTGGTAGAAATCATATATTTCCTCCTCTTTGGCTCTGGTTGTTGGTAAAATACATTTGAATGATAGTGGTATTAACAGATCTTCCTTGTATGCATATGAATATTATCCTGTCACTCATAATATTGTTTTTCAAGATAGATCTAGAAGCAACCTTTTTAACTATGAAGGTGACCGCATTTTTTCTCACCTTTTCATCTCCAGTGTAGAAGACCATATGACCAAATTAAAAATGTTCCATGCAACCCATCTAATCTCACCAATACCTAATATGTCAGTGTTTATGCATTCCATCTCTTTGTTAATGATGCCCAGTTTTCCTAATTCATGCTTCTCACACTCCATGTTCCAATCATTAGTTTCTGCTTACAACTATTCCTCCTCCTATGTGTTTCCAAATTTGAGGGCAAAACCTCAGTTGCCATAGTCATTATTCTACTCTAAGTGTGCTTGATTGTACATAGGGTTTTTGAAAGCCTGTTATAATGGCATATTTAGGAACTGCCTTTTCTAAATTGCTTTTCTTGGCCTACTTCAGAGAACCAAGCTTTGGGGTGAGATATGAGACACCTGTGAAATCTATGAAGGAGGTACTTGGGGAAAAATACTTTCAGATTAGGCCAAATAAATGAGAATCAGGATTTAGTAAAACCTAGAAAGTGGAATCTACAAGCCCTAATAGGGAAATATTCTGGTGAGGGAGAAGGGACCTGACCAATAAAGATATAGTGAGCTAATGTCAGCCTCCCTTCTCCATATACGTTTGTTTAGACTTATTGTTGTTGTTGTGTACTGTAGAGTCAGAACTGACCCGTAGCTGACCCCCCAGGATGTTTTCAGAGGCAGTTCATGAGGAGATTGCTCATCCTTCTCCAGTGGAGCATCTGGTGGCCTTGAACTGCATGCCTTTGGGATTGCAGTGCAGCTTCTTACCACTAGGAGATGATATTTGATACAAGTTGGTTTCTTTTAAAAATAATATTTTCTTGTGTTTTGGCTGAAGGTTTATACAGCTATTTATATTCTTATTCAACAATTTCTACACAAATTTTCCAGTGACACTGGTTACATTCTTCCTATGTGAGCATTCTTACTATTTCGATTCTGGTTTGTCCATTTCCATTAATCTAGCTTCCCTTCCCTCTTACATTCTCATTA
Source organism: Elephantulus edwardii (assembly GCF_000299155.1). Lineage (NCBI taxonomy): Eukaryota > Metazoa > Chordata > Mammalia > Macroscelidea > Macroscelididae > Elephantulus > Elephantulus edwardii. Next base: position 1,825,708 of record NW_006400099.1, on the reverse strand, counting down.
TTTTTTTCAAAGTTATTGTTACTGTTTGGTCTCATATAGTTTATTTTTTAAAAAGAACACATATGTGTCTCATACAGATGATTTCTTTAAAAGTAATACAGATAATATTATGTTGTGAGCCTATTTGCTATTTTGTTACACAGTGACATCTGGTTATTTTCAGTTCAAAATTTGAAGAATAAATATCCCAGCACAATAGTTTTAGTGCATCCTCCAGTGTCAACCAGCCCAGTGATTCTTTGATCTTTTTGAAGAAACTTGAGGTTTTGTTCCATATTTTTCCTCCAACCTAGCATGGTCCATAGAATGTAGTCCTGGTTAGAAAGGTCAGTAGATAGTTCAGAAGATATAGATCTTCTAATAGCAGAGTACATGGATTTCCCACAGCACAATTGTGTGTACTATTTATCCTATAGGGTTTTTTTTTCTCTAGATAAATAAACAAAAGTAATAGTCTTTGGCTTCCTTATTTCTTTTGTTCTGATGAGTAGAGACCAATAGTTGTATCTTAGATGCCCACTCACAAGCTTTTAAGACTCCAGACCCTACTCAACAAAATATAACTTTATGAGGTGTGCTATGTCAGTTGCCTGAGATGTCCTACAAGACTGTGTTCTTAATCCTTCAAATCAGAGAGTCAATTATATAAGGTGTTTGGTTCTGTCTAAGAAGTATTTATAAACATATTCCTATGTGTCTCTAGAGCTCTTCAAAGGCAAAGATAATGAAATTTTGTCTAATATACTTTGGACATCTAATATACTTTGTTAGATGCATCTAATTCTTGAGGAAAAAAATAATGCTGAGATTGACACAGTGGACATGAAAATGATGGAGATAAAGAGGATAGCACAGGAAAGAAAAATTTCAAATCTGTTCTTCATAGTATTGCTATGATTAATAGTCAACTCAATGGCACCTAACAAGAACAACATATTTGATGATGATGATGTGTGATTAAATGGGCATATAGTCACATAATATGCATATACATTTGCATATACCTACACATATGTACATATGGTTATTGTTAGGTACCATCTATTCAAGTATGACTCTTAGCTACTTATACATAAAATTGTTGTTGATAGAGTTGCTGTGACTAATAGTTGACTATATGAAGCTGAGGAAAATTAAACCGAGCCCACAGGAGCCAAAATATGACTTTGATTTGAGCCCACTTGAATTTCAGGATCATCTTAGGAACAGGTTTGAGGCCTTGAACACTAATGAGCGAAGACCAGATGAGTTGTTGGGGGATGTCAAATGTATCATCTAGGAAGAGTGCAAATGGTCATTACAAAGAAAGAAGAGGAAGAAAACACCAAAATGGATGTCAGAAGAAACTCTGAAGATTGCGCTGGAGCGTAGAGAAACCAAAGCACAAGGAAGAATTCAAGATACTAAAGAG
>NW_006400099.1:1804348-1823676 GCF_000299155.1 Elephantulus edwardii | reverse complement strand
GCAATAAACATGGGTATGCATATATCTACTTGGGTGTCATTTATGGTCTCTTTAGGGTATATTCCCAGTAGTGGAATTGCTGGGTCAAATGGTATCCCTATTTGCAACTTTTTGAGAAAGCGCCACATCGCTTTCCACAGTGGTTGCACCATTGTACACTCCCACCAACAGTGAATCAGGGTTCCAGTCTCTCCACAACCTCGCCAGCATTTGTTGCTTGCTGTTCTGTTAAATTTTGCCTGTCTTACTGGGGTGAGATGATATCTCATAGTTGTCTTGATTTGCATCTCTCTCAGCGCTAGGGATTTTGAACATTTCTTCATGTGCTTGTTGGCCCATCTGAATGTCTTCCTTGGTGAAGTGTCTGTTCATATCCTGTGCCCATTTTTCAATTGGATTATTCACCTTTATCTTGTTGTGGTGCTCAAGTATTTCTTAAAGACACCCACACAACCACCTGAGAATGGACACCCCCCCAAAAAAAACCCAGACAAATAAGTTACAGGCCCCACACCCAGGCTGACCATGTACCGAGGGGTGAGAAACCTCAGCACGGGAGAAAAGATGAACTTGTGAATGAAAGTAAATCTTACGGTAATTGCCAAGGAGGGGTGGGTGGACAAGGACCCCCCCCCAGTGAGACAGACCTGGGTGGCCAGGCCAGGCTATGGGCAGCTGTGTGGGCATGCAGGGCAGGCGAGGCTAACACCTCCCCCAAGTGGACAGACTCTCGGATGGGACAGGGCAGGACCCCTCCCACTGCGCACGTAAACACGGGAGGGACAGGGTGCTCAGGACCCAAGCACACAACTCAACACCCACAAATGTAAACACAGCAAGCTGGCTCCCCAGCAGCAGACGGCCAGCATCATCCGCGTGGGCTCCATAACCAACCCAGCCACCTGGTGGGGGACACTCCCACTCCCACTGGCCATGCTAACCGCTTTTTGGCTTTGAGCATCCCCAGATTCGACTGCCTCCAGGGACAGAGCTGCTCTCAGCTGAGACTCCTGAGAAGTCAGATCAAGACCCCAGAGCACTCCTGGAGAAAGGGACCCAAGGTGCAGCCAGATGAGCTAGGGGCTTCCAGAAGCTCGATTTCTAGCCACTTAGGCTTGGTGTGCCTCTCCAAATCACCAGGACCAAGGCCAGATCCAAGTGCAAAGCCACCTCAGCTCCTCCCATGTACGTGTGCCTGTGCTGCTTTCCGAGCCCATGGCTCCCAGGCAGGTGTGGGTATACGTGTGCCTGTGCTGCTCCCCGAGCCCACCCCATGGCTCCCAGGCAGGTGTGGGTATACATGTTCCTGCGCTGCTCCCTGAGCCCACCCCATGGCTCCCAGGCAGCCCTTAGAGGCAGGCCTTTGGCAGTTGTGTTGGCACTGAAGACAGATGCAGTGGCCTTCTAGCCGGAAGCCTGTCACAGTCACACCTCCCCTGGGCAGTGCCATGGCCCTGGCTCAGCAGGTATCCAGGCATCTCTGAGTGAAGCTGGCCAGCTTCTTCCCTCAGCCCGGGGTGGGCACTAGCCCCAGCTCTGTGTTTGGCACTGAAGGTCCGCCGTAGCCTTCATCAGCCCCTTTGGGGTGGTCACTCAGCTCTGCATGCCAGGAGGGTCCCACTGCGGCCCAACCTCTCTCTCCTCAGCAAGACAAAAATGACAGCGATGAAGATGAGGTGGGAACCACTGATGGGCCAGGAGGTGGCCATGCTGGAGTTTGGGGAGGGGTGCCGGCAGGCCGGAAAACGGGCACGGCCACACAAGGGTGGGCTATGGCATATGTGGGGGTGTAGGTGGTGAGCCAGCCAGTATGGCAGGGGACACAGGACAAACTGGGTGGAGGTGGTCTAAATGAGGAAATGCTCTGCATTGGGGAGGAAGTCGGGCAGGAATACTGGGTCCAGGAGCCCTGTGGACCCACAGTTCACCCGCGGCTGGAAGCCCCTCGGCCGCAGGGTGGGCAGCAGTGTCTCCGCTGAGGGTGACGGGCTCTGGCTGGCTGGCTGGACTCTTCCTGGATGAGACTGGCCTCCTGAGCTCTTGTTCCCCATCACGAGATCCAGGTTCCCACTGGGGTCCACAATGGCGTTGATGACTTCCAGCTGCTTCTGCACGCGCCTCAATTCCTTCAGGATGGAGCTGATCTCCTTGTTGGACGTCTTCAAGATGGGCACCTCGTTCTCAGCATTGAGCCTGGCCTCCAAGTCCTCCCACGCGTGCCCCGTGTTCTGGAAAAGAATCTTCATCTTCTCTGTGAGACTCTCTGTGTTCTCACGGATGGCTTGTGACAACTGGGACACGGGGTTCAGCATTAAGTTATCAAAGATCACCTCTTCGCGGTTCTGAGGCCTCGTCTTGGAGGCCAGGGGTTCCTCACGGCTGTTGTTCATGTTCTGGTCAAACTCCCTGGAGTCCAGGGCGCCGGGTGGCACCTTCTGGAAATTTAGGCTGGCCTCGGGGATACGCCGCACCAGCTCCTCGCGTGCAGAGATGGTGGAGGCAGGGGTACTGGGCACGTTGCTGAGAGAGGGGCTGCGAGTGGGGTCTGGCGAGGCCAGCGGGTCACTGTCACCAGCCACGTCATGGATCTCACGGGCCAGGATGGCCACATCCTTCACCAGTGTTTGGCTTAGTCTGGCAATTTCTGCTATTTCGGTGGTCTGCCCCATGAGGCCGTATGGGTCGGCCAACTCCTCCTCGTCGTCTGTGTCCCGGGAGCCAGGGGCCTGGGGCCAAGAGTGGCGGGAGCCGCTTGCCCGTGGGGTCTGCGTGGTGGAGGAAGGATAGCGGGCACTGCCCGGGCGGGCCCTGCTGAAGGGCTGGCGGGAGGCCGTGGAGGCCGTGGCGGTCTTCCTGGCAGCAGCCCGAGTCTCGACCATGGTGGGCTTGAGGCTGGTACAGTACAATTCAGCGCTTCGGCCAGAGAAGCCAGAGCGGGCAGGGGTGGCTTCGGCGTCACTGGTGCCGGTGAAGAAGCCTGCCTGCTTATGGGGCATGGCCAGGATGTCCAGTCGCGACAGCTTCTTGGTCTGCTCCGTGGGCGGCCTCGCTGTCGGCTCGGGGTTGCCAGGGGTGCCCCGCTCCCCATCTGCAGCCTCCGTGTCCGAGGCATCGCCCAGGCGAGCCCGCCGCAGCCGGGAGGCCCGAGTGGGCCTTGGCATGGACAGGCTGTTTTAGCGAGTCAGGGCCTGCTGCACCTTCTGAGCACTGCTGGGCCCTCGGCTCTACTCCTTCTGCACGGCAGGGGATGGGGGGGGGGCGCTGGCTTTCTCCGAGGTCCTGGTCGCCCCACCCTGGCCGATCCAGATGTCTCCTGGTCTGATGTGACAGCGTCTGAGCTGGGCAGGTGGGTGGGGCTGGAACCTCGATCCTCATCCGGGCGCTGGGCCAGTTCTCCACAGCCAGCATCTGCTGGGCCTGGTGAGCGCTGCTGCTTCTCTGACAGCCGTCCCTTGGCGCTGCTCAGGGCGGAGCCCCCCGGGTCTTGTGTGCCCGGCAGCCTGTCCTTCTGAGGGCCAGTTGCCTGGGGGGATGTGGGGCTGGGCCCATTCTTGCCGCTGAGCAGGCTGGCCAAGCTGGCGGTGTCGGAGTCACCAGACAGGGAATCCTCAGGCGGCCGGGAGGGGCTGAGACCCCCAGTTTTTGCCTCTGCAGACCTGGAGAGCAGCTGGGCCTCCAGGGCGGCCAGCGTTGTCTCTGTCTCTTTCACGATCAGGTGCGTGTCCTTGGTGTGGATGTCTGAGCGGGCAGCTCGCACAGCAGCCAGGTCCTGGAGTAGGGGGTGACTGGAGATGTTGGGGAGCTTGCCTGGGGCCGGTGAGCCACTAGCTGACTCCTTGGTGAAGCTCTCCTGCCAGATGAAGGCCAGGGCTTCTTTCGGCGGGGCTGGGTCAGGGCCTTTCGGCTCTGGGGGGGTGCCCTCCACACAGCTGGATGACCATGTGCCCGCTGGTGCTCACGTAGAGCCCATCCTGAGACTGTGTGCCCGGCGGTGCTGCCCGCTGCACAGGCACCTGACCCTGATCCCCTGTGTCCCCTGGAGCTGTGCAGGACTTCCTGGCGAGGATAGCCTCTCCATTTTGGTCTCCAATGAAGAATGAGGTGGGGGCTGGCTCCCCTGGGGTCCAGGGTGGGCATCGTCCTTGTGTGCTGGCTGGTACCTCCTGGGGACTACAGTGTCTTCCAGGCGGCTGCCCCTTGCTCTGCTCAGGGTCCCACCCACCGTCTGACCCACTGGCATCACTGAGACTATCGGGGTCCAGATCCTCTTGGCCAAAGAGTGGGCTGCTGGCTGGCTCACTGCTGAGCTCCGGCGGCCCAGGCCCAGCCTTCCTGGTGGCCTCTGGACCTGCGGGACTGTCTGCTCGCTCACTGGGCAGCTGCGGTAGGAGGCGCCGTGTCTGTGAGGGCAGGGACACCTCAGGCTCTGTTACGCGGCGGCCAGCACCATCTTCTGCCAAGCCAGGGTCTGAGTAGCTGTCAGCCAGGCTGGCCCAGCGGGACACCCACTTCTGAGTCACTGTGCAGCCCTGGTGCTCTGGCTGTGAGGCTGCAGCACCTGGTGGCCGGGGTGCAAACTCCTGCAGAAGGGCAAGTCGCTGGGCCACATACCCCTCAGCTGCCTCTTCTCTGTCATCTCTGATGTCGGGACGGAAAGTGGCCAAGGACATCCTAGACAGCTCTGGTGATTCAAACACTCCAAAAACCTGGTCGATCATCTTGCGGGCTTCCTCCACTTCCTGGTCCTGCACCTCTGTCTCGATGGTGTAGGTACCTGCATCGCTGAGGCTGTCATCCTCCTCCTGTCTGCGTGCCTTGGTCAGCTGGGGGTCTGTGGGCGGTGGGGGTGCAGGGCCGCCCTGGGATGGTGAGGGGGCCCGGGGCACCGTGTCGGGGCCCGGCCGGGCAGCAGGGGCGCCCTCGCTGGCACACTGCGCCATGAAGTCCTGGGCCAGGCGGGAGCGGCTGCCCATGCTGCCAAAGGGCCTGGCAGGGCGGGCGGGCGCCGGGCTCACGCGCTCCTCCGGTTTCTCCTGCTTGAGCGAGCCAGCCCGTGGGGCCCGGGGTCGCCCGGCCGGTCCCTGTCGGTGGGGACCGGTGCACGGGGGCGCCTGTCGGCCTTGGAGTCCGAGGGTGGTGTGTGTGTGAAGGACTGGGAGCACTTCTTGAGGGGCGTGTCCTCGTCGAAGAACTTGATGACGAAGGCCTGCTGGTTGTGCAGCAGCTCCTGGGGGTCCTGCTTGATCTGGCGCTGCAGCCGGGCCTGTTCTTTGCCCGTCTGACAGGCGCACTGGCTGCCGTGGGGGCCAGTGGGTCCTCCGAGTCACTCTGCGTGCCATCCTCATGCTCGTGGCCCCTCAGTGTGCGGGTGTGGATGGGCAGGTCACTCTTGGTGCTGTGCCGGTCATCGCCCCGGCCAGCTCGGCATAGCAGGCTGGGGTCATTGTGCACCAGCCAGTCGGCCACCTTGCTCTCTCCAGACACCATCGCAGCAGGCGTGGCCTCCTTGCCCAGGGACTGCTGCTGGCGCAGGGCAAACTTGGTCTTGATCTTGACCTTGCCTGGGCTGCAGTCATCAAACTCGATGGTGAAGGAGGCGTGGCTCTGTACCACGGATGCCACCCCACACTCTCCTAGCTCTTGGTCCTTGGCGGGGACCTCGTGCACTGGCAACTCGGGGGAGCGCACAGCTTGCGGGGACTCCTTCGTGGGGATCTCAAAGTAGCTGGGCTCCCGGTGAAACGGGAAGCCCTGTGGCTCAGGGATCCAGATCGGTGTGCTGGTCAGCTCTCCGTCCTGCTGGGCTGGGCCCCTGGCATGCTCTGCCGCAGGCTCTGCCTGTTGACGGTCCTCAGCCAGGCTGCTGCCATCATCCTCTCCCCACCAGGACGGCTGCCCGTACAGGGGGTTGCGGTAGGTGGACGCCTCTGCTGTCCCTGGCCTCCCGTCCCCTTTCTCCGATCTGGGGTTCGAAGACTCGCAGTACGGTGTATGGTCCGGAAGCGGTTCACTCCTCTTTGACGCCGAGCCCTTAACAACACTCACCTGCAGCTGGCTGGTGTACTTCTCATGCTTGAGGGCCTCTGCGGGAAGCCGGTGCTGTACACGCTCCAGCACATACAAGTTGGGATTGTAGCCGAAGTGGACAACATCGTTGGGCTTGAGGGTGACATACTTCTGGTCCGGGATGCCCACGTCATTCACAAAGGTCCCATTGAGGCTGCCCAAGTCCTTCACCCAGTGCTCGTCCGGGTCCTAGTCGTAATTGATGACGGCGTGCTGCTTCTCCACACTGCGGGACTGGAGTACAAGTTCACACTCGTCCCGTCCCACGAAGATGAGCTCACGGGGCAGGCGGTGGTGGGTCCCGCAGATGCTCACCAGGAACCAGGAGGTGACACTCATCCTGCTGCCAGCCCTGCGCTCCGGCCGCTCCGGGGGTCTCCAGCTGGACCCCTGCCTGGCCCATGCCCGGCCCGCCTCCCGCCACCGGCAGAGCGCTGGGGCACAAGGCTCGCCGCCTAGGACATGCCCAGCGCGCGCGACAGCTCAGCGGAGCCCATGGTAGCGTGGCCGCGGCGGCCTCGCCTCACGCCCATTCAGCATTTCTTAAGCTCAAGGAACTGAAGAACAAATTCAAACCTAGACTTGCTATAATCAAGGATGCTTTGGGCAGAATATTAAATGATCCAGGAAGTATTAAAAGAAGATGGAAGGAATATACTGAGTCATTGCATAGAAAGGAATTGGCAGATACAGAAGAATTTAATGAAATAACATATGAGCAAGAGCCTATGGTGATGAAGGAAGAAGTTCAGGCTGCTTTGAAGGAAAGAGCAAAAGATAAGGTCCCAGGAATAGATGGTATACCAATGACATGTTTCAGCTAACAGATGCTGCCCTGGATGTGCTCACTAAGTTGTGCCAAGAAATCTGGAGAACAACCACTTGGCCAACTGTCAGGACGAGATCTGTATTTGTTCCTATCCCAAAGAAAGGTGACCCAACAGAGTGTGGAAACTATAGAACAATCTCACTGATTTCACATGCAAGCAAGATTTTACGGAATGTTATCCAAAAACGACTGGAACAGCACATCAGCAGAGAAATACCAGAAGTCCAGGCTGGGTTTAGAAGGTGTCATGGTATTAGGGATATTGTAGCTGATGTTAGATGGATCTTAGCTGAAAGCAGAGAATACCAGAGGAATGTCTATCTGTGTTTCATTGACCATGCAAAGGCATTTGACTGTGTGGATCATAACAAACTGTGGCTGACTCTGAGAAGAATGGGAATCCCAGAACACTTGATCGTTCTAATGCAAAACGTATACTTGGACCAGGAGGAAGTCGTAAGAACAGAGCAAGGAAACACTGCATGGTTCAAAATTAGGAAGGGCATACTCCAGGAATGTGTTCTGTCTCCATATCTTTTCAACCTGTATGCAGAACAGATCATCTGAGAGGCTGGGCTCTGTGAGGAGAAGAGTGGCGTCAGGATTGGTGGAAGATCTATTAACAATCTTCGTTATGCGGATGACACAACCCTGCTTGCCAAAACTGAAGAGGACCTGAAGCACTTGCTGCAGAGGGTCAAGGACTGCAGCCTTCAGTATGAACTGAGGCTCAATGTCAAGTAGACAAAAATTTCACCACTTGACCAATTGGTAGCATCAGGATGGATGGCGAAGAGATTGAGATTGTTCACAGCTTCAGTTTGCTCGGCTCCAAAGTCAACACTCTTGGCACCAGCAGCCAGGAAATCAAAAAACGAATCACAATGGCAAAGTCTGCTGTTAGGGACCTCTCTAAAGTACTCAAGAGCAACGGTGTCTCTCTGGAGACTAAGGTCCGCCTGATACAGGCCATGGTTTTTGCAATTATTTGTTATGCATCAGAGAGTTGGACAATGACTAGGGAGGACAGAAGGAGAATTGATGCCTTTGAGCTGTGGTGCTGGAGAAGAGTATTGAATGTAGCCTGGACTGCCAAGAAAACAAACAAATTCATCCTGGAGAGGGTTAAACCAGGCTGCTCCTTGGAGGCAAGGATTCTGGGGCTTTGTCTGACATACTTTGGACATGTTGTAAGGAGAGACAGGTCCTTGGAGAGGGACATCATGCTTGGTAGGGTGGAGAGACAGCCCAGGAGGGGAAGACCCTCTCTGAGGTGGATTGATTCAGTGACTGGGGTAATCGTGATGGGTGTGTCAGAGGCAATGCGATTGGCACAGGATAGAGCAGGGTTTAGGGCTGTTGTACATAGGGTCGCTATGAGTCGCAAATGACTCGGCAGCACATAACAACAACAACCACCTATGACACCTAACAGAACACACACACACACACACATCTCCACACATATATTTTTATTGTTGTTGCTATTATTTCAAAATGCCAGAGAAATCAATATCATCAATATCACCTGAAGAAATGTTGTTGTAGATTATTCCATAATGACTGGAACAGGGAATCAACAAGAATTACCAGAAATTAAAGTTGGATTTAGATGAGACCATGGCACAAGAGATAACATTGCTGCTGTCAAACAGATCTTGGCTGAAAGCAAAAAACACCAGAAAGATGATCACTTGGGTTTTATTGTCAATGCAAAGGCATTGGACTGTGTGCATCATTACAAATTATGGATAATATTGAGAGAAGTGAGAATCCCAGGACACTTTATTGTGCTCATGTGAAACCTGTAAATAGACCAAGAAACAACTATCTCAACAGAATGAGAAAATGCTGCATGTTTTAAAACCAGGAAAGGTATATGTAGGTATTGTATCATTTCTCCATACCTATTCAATCTGTATGCTGAGCAAATAACTTGAGAAACTGATCTATCTGAAGAAGAATATGGCATCAGGAATGGAGGAAGGTTCACCAACAAATTGCATTATGCAGATGAGACAACTTTGCAGAAAATGAAGAGGAAATGAAACTTGCTACAGAAGAACAAAGATTATATCCTCTTATTTGTATTACATCGCAACACCAAAAAATCATTATCAATAGACCAATAGGTAACATAATAATAGGTAGGTAAAAGATTGAAGCAGAAAATGATTTCTTTTTACTTGGATATACACCATGAGTTTTACACACAGCAGATATTTCAGTCACATCCTCACAGCTAGTGGGCCATTACCATCAGGAATCAGAAGAGCAAGTATGGGTTTCCAGGACTTGATGGGCCATCTGTGGAGAGGCCTGGCCACCCAGGAGGAGGGAGGGAGAAGACCTACCCAGAGCAGTACCACAAGGGACTGGAACTTCCCTAAATGTCTCACAGGGCTTGGGGAGAACACAAGCAGCCTCTTGCTGTCAGCCATGGTGAGGCTGGAATTTGAACTTGTGTATTTGCCTCAAACTCTGTGCAAACTCTTGCTCCATCTTGGTGGATGCAAGAATAGTTGGTATAGCCTGAAATGGTCAACACTCATGTCTTTGAAATTGGACAACAATAACATTGATGAGTTGGACCAACTGCTGGAGATAATGTAGGGGCCTGGGCCATTGCTCTTTCACAGTTCTGCCTTGGGAGTGACTATGGGCTGCTGCTTTTCCTTGGTCCCTGCCAGGGCTGCAGCTGGAAGCCTGCAGATGGTGGTCCTTTGGAGAGATGTTATCCTCTCTGTAAAGGAAATTCTTCTTCTGCAAGGCTAGGTTTGCCTCACTGCCAAACCCAGAGGGTGGAATCATCAGGTTGATAAAATGATCATAGCCTAGCAGGAATGGAAACTAAAGCCAAAATCTTTTGCAGTGGGAACAGAATTCAGAGAACATCTCCACTTGTCCTTTTCTTTTATAGATAGATAAACAGGTCCAAAAGATTATCTGACCAAAGTTACATAGCAAGTTAGTGGCAGAGTTGGGACTTACCCTACCCCTGCCAATTGAGTAATACTGTTTGGTCCTTAAGTTGAATGGTGGATGAGGCTCTGTGAGATGTTAAATTGTCTTGGCCTCCAGCAACAGCTGAGCAGGGGTGTGTCAAGGGTGGAGATAGGTGCCTGGGCTTGGCTGTGGAGTGATCCAGATACGTGTCGGGGGCGGGACACAGGACAGCTGTTTGCTGAATGGAGTTTGGTATCTAGCTGGCTCGCACTCAGTACCCATGGACATCTCCCCATTTTTTATGCCTTATCTCAGCGTTTCTGCTGAGTTAAAATTGTTTATTCTGTTCTTCTCCAGAGGATCTCCATGTCCAAACCAGACAGCTCACTTTTGGGATATAAGCCTTAGCTCCAAGAACTGCAGAGAAGGCCAAAACCAAGCTGCTTGAGCCCACTATCCTGCTCATAGTGCAAGTTCACCTGGCAGCTGGGGGTTCCCTTATGCACACCCAGTCCTACTCATGCTTTTGGAATCCAAGTAGGGAGGATTCCTGGGAGCAACACCTGTGTAGAGCTGGGGCTGGCTCTACGAGGATCTCTGATCCTGGGATTACACCCTTCCCTACTTCATTTTTCCTTTGTGTTTCCAATCAATCAATGGCTTTGGGAAAATCTTTTATCAAAGATTGCTCAATTCTAAAGATAAGCAGTGTCAGTTTAAAGACTAAAGTGTGCCTGAAACAGGCCATAGTATTTTCAATGCATATGAAAGTTGGACAATGAATAAGGATGACAGAAAAATTATTGATACCTTTGAATTGAAGTGTTGGATAAGAGTATTGATTATTCTATGGACTTCCAAAAGAACAGACAAATATAACTTGGAGGAAATGCAATCCAGGTGAGCCTAAGAGTTAAAGATAGTGAAACTTTGTCTCACAAAATTGAGTGTTGTTAGGAGGGATCAGACCTTGGAAAAAGACATCATGCTGGGGAAAGTAGAAGTTGAGCAAAAGAGAGAAAAGTCTTTTAAAAAGGATTGACACAGTGACTATATATAACAAGGTACTAGAGCATGGTGAGGATGGCACAGGATAGGGCAAAGTTTAGATCTGTTGTTCGTAGGATGGCTATGAGTCAAGGTTGACTCCACAGTGCCTAACAATAGCAATTATCATCCAGAGAAGTAATTCTACTCTCCCTCTTATCCCAAAAATTGAAATATCACCATCTTTGCCTTTGCACCTCAGCTGCACTTCCTCTGAGACAGATTTGTTTGTTCATTGACAATCCATGATACATTCAATACTCTTCACCAATACCATAATTCAGTGGCATTGATTTTCTTTTACTCTTCATTATTGGTTGTTTAACTTTCGGATGCATAAGAAGGGATTGAGAATAGCACGGTTTGCATGTTTTATTTAGTTTTTACCTTAGTCTTTAAATGGACATCCTTGCTGATATCACTTTAAAGAGGTCCTTGACAGCAGCTTTGCCCAGAACAACATATCTTCTTACTCCAGTTACAATAGGTGTTGGTTGAACATAAACAGTCTTCCAAGTATCCTGAAAAATCTACAACCAGAAGAAGATAAAATAGATGAATGGGACCTTCTAAGAATTAAATCCCTATGCACATCCCAAAACTTCTCCAACAGTTTAAAAAGGGAAGCCACAGACTGGGAAAAAGTATTTGGTAATGACATGTCAGATAAGGGACTTATATCTAGAATTTATAAAATACTTGAGCACCACAACAAGATAAAGGTAAATAATCCAATAGAAAAATGGGGACAAGATATGAACAGGGACTTCACCAAAGAAGACATTCAGATGGCCAACAAGCACATGAAGAAATGTCCAAAATCCCTAGCTCTAAGAGAGATGCAAATCAAAACAACTATGAGATAACATCTCACCCCAGTCAGAATAGCAAAATTTAACAGAACAGCAAGCAATAAATGCTGGCGAGGTTGTGGAGAAACTGGAACCCTGATTCACTGTTGGTGGGAGTGTAAAATGGTGCAACCACTGTGGAAGGCTGTATGGCACTCTCTCAAAAAGTTGCAAATAGAGATACCGTTTGACCCAGCAATTCCACTACTGGGAATATATCCCAAAGAGACCATAACTGACATCCACACAGATATATGCACACCCATGTTTATTGCGGCTCTGTTCACAATAGCAAGGAGTTGGAAACAACCCAGGTGCCCATCAACAAACAAATGGATAGAGAAGCTGTGGTATATTCATACAATGGAATACTACGCTGCCTTGAAAAACAAGGAACTCATGCAATATTATTCAAAATGGGTGAGCCTGGAGGACATTATGCTGAGTGAAATATCTCAGATGCAAAAGGGCAAATATTGCATGGTGCCACTGTTGTAAAATGGGACTGATATCAGGGTTGGGGTAAGACTGAGAAAAACTGGATAAATTGTGTATACTGCACTGAAACAGATGAGGGAGTGAATAATTTAAAAGCGATGTATGATAGGGTATTATGGTTATCACAAGAGTCCACAATTAAGGTTGCATAGTGGAATGTACTTGGGGCGGTGGGAGGGGTGCGGGGGGTATTGTGTACCAGGGAAGGAGTGTTTCTTTTACTTTTGAAAGAGAGGAGAGAACTGTGGTGGGGGGGAGGGACGGGCGGGTAGAGAAGTGCAGCAATGAATGAATGGAAATCCAAAATCTCTGTAAATGCTCATCAAAATTATTAAAGAAAAAAACCAAAACAATAGGTGTTGGTTGTGAATCCAAGCAAAATTAATTCCTTGATCCTTGAAACTTTTCTCCATATATCATGATGTTTCTTATTGGTCCAGTGGAAGATTTTTATTTTCTTGATGTTGAGATATAATCAATGCTGAAGTGTGCTGTTGCTGATCTTCTTCAATAAGTCCTTCAAGTAATCTCTGCTTTCTGAAAGCCAGGTCATGTCAGTTGCATACCTCAGGTTGTTGCTGAATCTTCTTCCAATTCTGGTACCACATTTATCTTCATATGGCCTATCTTCTCTAATGGTGTGCTCAGAACACAGATTGAATACATAAGGAGAAAGGATAGGACCCTGACACATAATTTTCCTGATTTTATCTCATGCAGTATCACCTTGTTCTGTTTCAAGGAAAGTTTTTTGTTCTATAGACAAGTTCCACATGAGCACAATTAAGTACTCTAGAATTCTCATTCTTCCCAGTGTCATTCACTGTGATCCACACAGTATCAAATGCCTTTACATGTTGTTACTATGTGCCATCAAGTTGACTCTGACTCACAGTGACACTATGAACAATGACTCTGACCTTTGCCTATCCTGAGTCAACCTTACCACCTGACTCCATTGACAGATATTGTGTCAATTCATCTCACACAGGGCCTTCCTCTCTTGTGCTTTCTACTCTTCCAAGGATGGTGTCTTTTCCAAGGACTGGCCCCTCCTAAAACATACACAAAGTATGTGAAACAGAGTTTCAAAATTCATGCCTCCAAGGATCAACATAGTTTCACTCACTCTAGGACAGACATATTATTCTCTTGGCCATGCATGGTATGACCAATACTCTTCCTCAGTACCATGACTCAAAGGCATCAATTTTTCTTCTGTAATCTCTAGTCACTGTCTAATTTTCAGATGCATATCAAGCAACTCTTGGAAGGAGGAGTGACATCCACTTCCATAATAACTTGCCTCCAGAAACCTTATGAACCTGGAGAGAGGATGAAAGGCACCCAAGCATTGAGGACTCTACTTCATAGGGTCACTATCAGTCACCTGCGACTCGATGGCACTTAACAACAACAACAACATCAAGCAACTGAGAGATCATGACTTGTATGAGGCACACCTTAATATTTAGGTTGACATTGTTGCTCTATCACTCAGGAGAGGTCTTTGGAAGTAGATTTTCCCAATGCAATACATCTTTTAATTTCCTGACTGTTGGTACCAACTGAGTTGATTAAATCATTAGCAACTTCAATCTTTTCTTCATCTCTGAATTGGCACTGTGGTGAGGATTTTTGTTTTCTTGATGTTGAAATGCAATCCATATTGAAAGCTGTTGTCCTTGATCTTCTTCAGCAAGTGCTTCAAGTCCTCAGTTTTAGCAAGCAAGGTTGTGTCATATTCCTATTGCAGGTTGTTGATGAGTCTTCCTTGAAGCTTGATGCCACATTCTTATTCATAAAACCCAGCCTCTTTAATAGTCTGTTCAGCACATAGGTTGAAAGGAATGGAGAAAGGACTCATCACTGACATGCTCCTGTCTTGATTTTGAACCATGCAGTGTTCTCTCTGTTCACATACAGCTTCTTGGTCTAAGTATATGCTTCACATGAACACAATCAAGTGTTCTGTGATTCCCATTCTTCTCAATGTTAGCCACAATTTGTTGTGATGGACATAGTCAAATCCCATGTATAGTTGATAAAACACCAACAAGCACCCTTCTGGTACTCTCTACTTTCAGCCAACATCCATCTAGCCTCAGTAATTCTACCCACAGTACCACGGCCTATTCTAAATCAAGTTTATATTTCTGGAAGCTCTCTGTTGATGTACTGTTCTAGTAATTTTTTTATAATCTCCAACAAGATTTTCTTTGCCTGTGATGTTAAGAATATTGTTAAATAATGTCCTTATTCTATTGGATCACCTCTTTTGACAATGAGAAAAAATATAGATCTCTTCCAGTCTGTTGACAAGGTAACAGTCCTGTAGATTTCCTGTCATAATTTGGTGAACACATCCAGGGATTCATCTATTTGTTGAAATATGACAGTTAAGACATATTTCCAGATTAAGGCAGACTACAAAGAAGGATTGGCCATTCAGTTGTGAAATAACAGGCACTGGGGAAAACCCTATGAAACACAGAGCACACTTAGACTATTTGATACAGCACTGGAGGCTAAGCTCTCTTAGCAGAAGACATCAAAATGAGAAATAATAGTTACAAACATCCACTAATAATTGGAACATGGAATATATGAAGTATGAAAATTGGAAATTGTTCTAAAAAGAAACAGAACACATAAAGGCTTGACATACTAGGCATTAGCAAGATGAAATGGATTGGTATTGGCCACTTTGAATTAGACAATCATATATTCTACTATGCTGGGAATGAAAAAAAAAATAGGGTTGCATTTATAGCCCAAAAGACCATTTGTGTCCTTTTCTGGTGCAAGCCTGAACTCTGACACCCACCGAGATGCTTGGATGCTTATGAGCTTAGAAGACTTGCCATTGCGAAAGCCCCACTACCTATTTCAAGTATTCATCCCTGAGAGCCTTACCTGGCACAAACCTGAACTCTGATGCACACAGAGATGCCCAAATGGGGAGCACAAACATGCAAGATTCTGATAAGACATCATCTTGACCTGTGAAATTATTCTGCTGTTCCACCTGTGTGCCTCAGCTGGAAGGCTCCAGTATCTGGCAAACACAGGAACACAGTTCAGGAACAGAAATTAGACACAAGGACCCTTCCCCAGAACCATGAGAGAGAATAGTGAAGAGAATTGAGGAACCTGTTCTTGCCATTCCTCAGGCCAATGAGGACAATAGACTTCAGGAAAGAGGGCAGCAATCAGGTGAGAAACTCTCTTGGAAAACTAGAATATTGAAAATATATGAAGGGAACTTCCTGTTATCTCCGTGGAGAAAAAACGGTTTCAGTTGGGAAACCTAGATTCACCAATTCAAAGTCAAAGGAGGACAATAGACTTCTGAGGGGGGGCGGAGCTGCAAACAGGTGAGAGATTTACACCCAGAACCTACACATTCAGGTGAGAGAAGGACCTCAGCTCCCTTGGAGAGAAGTTGTTTCAGCTGGGGAACCTGGCCTTGGAGGCTACTTCACAGACCAAAGAGGACACTAGACTTTAGGAGAGGGGGCTGCAATAAGGTGAGATTCCAACAGGGCTGCACTTCAGACCATAGAGGACATAAAAGACTTTAGGGAAGACAAAGTTTCCAGCTCCACAGATCCAAAAAGGTCTACAGATAGAGCAAGTTCCCCACTCCCACACATGGAACTAGTTAAGCTTGCAATTAATTAACAGTTTCATAAAGTTACATAAATATAACTAGCCAAAGCAGGCATAGCAGAAACAGCAGAACACATACCAGGAAAATTGTCACATAATGTCAAGAAGGTAGCAGGCAACCACAAGCACTGTGGGGGAAAAAAACTCAAAACAAGCCTTCCCCCTAAAAAAAAAAAAATCTCAAATACATTGCAAACCCAGTGAATACCCCAGAGACAGAAAGGCAGAAGAAATATATTGATATAGAGTTATATGAACAGCTACTTAAAAAGGTACAAATTCTAGAAGAAAGACTGGAAGCCACAAATAAAGTAAATTCCCCAGAGACAGGAAGGCAGACAAAACATGTTGCTATGAAATAATATAAACAGCTACGGAAGAAGGTGCAAATGATGAGGGGGGGGGGAAGTTGGAAACCATAATAGAGCAAATAGTCCAGAGACAAGGAGCTAGAAGAAATATATTGATATGGAAGAATATGAATGAAATTGAAAAATATGGGAAAAAACCCCTTGAAATTCTCGATAAAGAGATACAAGACCTTAGAAAATCATCACAAGACAAAGAAAGTACAGCCAGCATAGTATTGGAAATAACAGAAACACGTGAAAATGCAATGCAGAGTATCAAGACCGAAACTGTAGGTGTTTCCAACATGGAGGGACCAAAAATAAGCAGAACAGAAGCTATGGAACAGTGATCCAGTGAGCTGGAAGACAAGAACCTCAATGGGAACATACTAGAAGAAAAAAGAAGAGAAGGAAAGAAAACAAAAAGAACATTAGAATCATGTAGGATAACATCAAAAGGAAAAACATAAATATTATTGGCATTCCAGAATATGATGGGACAGGGAAAGCATTGAGAAAATTGTGGAAGAAGTACAAGAATAAAATTCACTAGATATCAGGAATAACAAGGAAATCTACATTCAAGGAGTTCAGTAAACCACCAAAAGACTAAACCCCAAAAGAAAAATATCAAGATTTAGCACAGTCAAATTCTTCAAAATCAAAGGATAGAATTCCAAACCAAATAAAGATGGAATACTAACACAAGCATGAGCAAAACAAAGAGTTACCTAAAAAGGGGAATAAATAAGATTAAGATTTGATTTCTCAGCAGAAATCATGCAAGAAAGAAGAAAATTGGATAGTATATATGAAGACTGGGAAAAAAAATTGCCAGCCAAGGCTCCTGCACCCAGCAAAACTGCCCATCAAATACAAAGGAGAAATTAGGTCATTTGCAGAAAAGCAAGAACTTAAAGAATTTGTAAAAACAAGACCAACTCTAAAAGAAATTCTAAGGGAAGTATTTTACATAAAGATTCAAAGGAAAATAGATGGGCCGTTAGTAATCAGAACAACAGAAAAAGAGACACAGCAAAATGGCAGTGACATAACCTGGCTCATCAATAATCACACTGTAAATGGTTTGAATGCACCAAAGAAGAGAAAAAGAGTAGCAGAATGGGTAAAAAAAAAAAAAAAGGCAAAGTCCATCAATATGTTGCCTACAAGCGACATATCTAAGAGGGAAACAATAAACTAGAAATCAAAGACTGGGGGAAATATATAACAAACAAATGGCATACACACACATGAGAAAAAGCAGGAGTGGCAATACTAATATCCAATAAAATACACTTCAGGATGAAAACCACCATAAAAGATAAGGATGGGAACTACATACTTACTAAAGGCAGAATAGATTAGGAAAACATTGCCTTGGTCAAATGACAGGCCTGCAAAATAGATAAAACACCTATTAACAGACTTGAAAAAAGAAATATATAGCACTACAATAGTGCTAGGATACTTCAACTCTCACCAAAGGATAGGTCAGCTCAAAAGAAACTTAGCAAAGCTGCAGAAGATATAATTGGTGAAATCAACTTTTTTGATATATTCAGGGTACTGTACCCAACTAAAAGTCAATTCACTTTCTTCTCAAGTACACAAGAAACATTCTTCAGATTGGCCACAGTTCAAGGCTACCAGGTGCTCTGTAAGAGAAGGATGGACAATCTGAAAGCCTACCTGTGGGTGAGATATGGGTCGATTCCTACTTTATGGTAAACAACAAAAATAGAACAATATTAGGTTAAAGAAGAAATTTTAAAAATTAAATAAAAATTTTTCTTGAAACAAATGACAATAAAAATGTAACATACCAAAACCTCTCGGATACAGCCAAGGCAGTCTTCAGGGGGCAATAGGCAAACACATTACAAAGCTTTCTAAAACAAAAGAATGCTAAATTAATGATATAACTCAAAAAGAACAACAATCTAACCCCACAGCCTCTAGAAGAAAGAAAAATGTAAGGCCAAGAGCAAAAATTAATGACATAAAAACCAGAAAAACAACTGAAACCAACAACAAGATCAAGAGGTGGTGCTTCAAATGGGTCAATAAAATTGACAAACCATTGGCAAACATCACAAAAGAAAAAGAAAGAGAAGATATGAATGATTCTAGTAAGAAATGAAAGAGATGACATGACAACTTTGGTCAAATATTCTTCTAGGTCCTATAGCCCTGGTGTGTCCACTTGCTGTACAGAAGTAACTTGTGGTTGCTGCGAAGCTGAACACTGTGACACTGATGTATCAAATGTAATAATGGTTACCCATGGACGACAGTGTTTGGTGGAGCTCCCCAATTAAAACAAGCTTGGAAGCAGAAGTGGCGTCCAGTTACGTAAATAGCTTGCCTCCAGAAATCCTATGAACCTGGAGAAAGGATGAAAGTCACACAAGAGTTGAGGGCTTTTGTTCATAGGGTCGTTATGAGTTGCCTACGACTCGACAGCACTTAACAACAACAACAACATACTCTGATAAATTTGAAAACTTAGAAGGAATGGACAAATTCCTAGAAATTCACACCCTACCCAGACTGACGCAAACAGATGTAAAACATATGAACAGACTCACCACACAAGAAGAAATTGGGCAGGTTATAAAAATACTACTCCTCTAGGGAGCTCTAGTGGCCTACTGGCAAGAATCTGTATTGTAATTCCAGAGGTGAGTGTTTCGAATCCACCAGATGCTTTGCTGGAGAAGGAGGGACAATCTCCTCCTGTACTAGTCAGATCCAATTTGACGGTACACACACACACACAATAAATAAAAATTTAAAAAAAAAATACTCCTCCGGGGGAAAAAAAAAGTCCTGCACCAGATGGCTTTACAGGTAAATTCTACCAAACATTCAGAGAATTACAACGAAATCTACACAAATTATTTCAAAAAATAGAAATAGAAGGAACACTCTCAGAGTCATTCCTTTTTAAAAAATTTTATTTTATTACCGATGCTGGCTGAAAATCGCCTGTGACTTCATCCATAGCCACTGGTGAGAGTCAGCGCCCAGAGCCATCAGGGGCTTTAAGCTCGTTGCCCACTGCTG